>NC_091992.1:68767585-69067585 GCF_044704955.1 Pristiophorus japonicus | reverse complement strand
CAGCAACATAATCCAGGGAAGGGAGTCCCCTGTGATTGGGGTAAAACGCCCCTACCCGAAGGTCCCTTTGAGACATTTCAGTTGGACTACATTGAGTTGCAAAAAGTTCAGTGTTACAGATATGTGTTAGTAATAGTAGATGTGTTTAGCAGATGGATTGAAGCCTACCCTAACCTGGACAATAAGACTCAGACTGTTGTTAAGGTGTTAATGAGGGAAATTGTTCCTAGATATGAGATCTCAGCTAGACTGATGACCACCTATGTTCTTTCTCTGACTCAGGCTCTGCGACTAGTTCACAACCAGGTTCAAGATGCTCACCTCGACCTCCCAGTTTTACCCGAATTGTCCCTCGTGGCACCAGGGAAGTATGGATTCGGAAGGGATTAGAGCCACAATAGGAGGGGCCTTTTTAGGTGTCACTCACTACCCCCACTGCAGCCAAGGTTGAGGGGAAAAGTGCCTGGGTTCACCTGCACCGCTGCAAGCTCATCACCATTTAAACAAATTTTGCTGGCTAGTCTAATTCCTGTTTCTGTTCCAGATCTCCTCCTCCCTATAGCTGAACAAGGCAGTTGAAGGAGGATCAGTTTGAACTCTTACCTGTCAGACAGCCAAATACACTGACGGAGACCTGAAGGGAAACGTGAAAACAGAACTCTTTTTATCAGCTAAATAATTGGACTATTTATAAGATGAGACTGTGTCTGTATGCTACTGTCTGCATAATAGTGTTGATATATGACAGTTTTGGTGCACGGGAAGGAAGACAAAGGCGAGAGCTCCATGTAAACACCTTTTTGTATATGTCTTACGTTTATGCGGAAAAAGGGCACTTCACTAGATGCTGGGTGTGTTCACATATCCCTATACATTCCAAAGGGGGAATTCCTTTGCGCACCGTTCCCCTGACCCTAACTGAGACTGTTAGATGGATTCAAAGAAACGATATTGGAACAGGTAGCTAACCGCACTGCTGAGGCTCTGGAGGGCATCACAGCTGAAATGGTAGCGATAAGGACCGTAGCATTACAAAACTGAATGGCCCTCGATTACCTGTTAGCTGAGAAAGGGGGAACGTGTGCCCTGATAGGATCTGAATGTTGCACTTACATTCCTGATAGTTCAGAAAACATAACCCACCTTGCCGATCACATAAGGAGGGAGGTGAAAAAGTTATCCACACCAGCAAAAGAACTTAGCAGGTTTGATTGGTTTCTGGGTGGATCTTGGAGATCCTATCTAATACATGGGGCAATTGTTCTCATCATAATAATTACCTGCTGTTTGATTGTTGGTTGCCTTAACCTCTGCTGTAAAGCAATGACAAGGTTAGCAGACCCTCTTGTGGTCAAGGGTTCCCGGGTTATGATCCAACAAACTAGAGAACTACTCAACAATGCAATACTCATAGAATGATCCTAAATGTTATCATAGAATGATAAAAGGGGGGATGTGGATATCTGAACGGAATATATGGAATTAAGGATAGTAAAGTAAACGGGATATATGAAAATGTATAAGCCATGGAAGAATAGCTGGGAGAATGTCAGATTGCAAATAGTGCAACATCAGCATAGCTAACAATCTGTCTCAAGGTTTCAAGTCACTAATCCTGCCAATAATATATAATTGTAACATGAAATACATCTGCAGAATTGCAAGGTCTCAGTAAATAGTCACACCATTAGATTGAAACATTTGGAGGCAATACTTGAGCTTTCAAGAAGAACATCTCATATAGATTGACTAATGAGTGTCTGAGTTAGACTGTCAATCCATTTGTATTTTGTTATCTGATTTCAAAACTGTATAACTGTTAACGCTTTACGATGTAACTTCACCTATCCGTAGGGTGTGTGTACGCTCTATCCAGAGAGTATATCTTCTGTCTGATAGGTCTTACTGGCCGGTAATAAAGACTGCTTTGTTCAAAGCACAAGAGGTATTCGACTCAGTAATTTTACTGAACCAGATTGAAGTAAAAGAATCCAGGAATTAACATTGGCGAGCTTGGGGTGTAGGCGAGCTTGGGGTGTATGCGAGCTCATGGGGATAGGAGCACTTGGGGTGGTAAGAGACATTGGGGGTTTGTGAGAGCTTGGTTTGGGGTAGCAGAGCTTTGGCGTCGGAGACCTTATTGGGATAGGACAGCTTGGTGGGGTAGGGCAGCTTGCGAGGGTTAGGAAATGTTGGTGAGGAGGAGAGCTTGGCGGGATGATAGGAGAGCTTGGCAGGGTAGGAGAGCTTGAGGGGTAGGTGAGCTTCGGGGGTAGGAGAGCTTGGCATGTTAGGAGAGCTTGGGTATAGGAGAACTTGGCGGGGGGGTCGGAGAACTTGGGGGTAGGAGCGCTTGAGGGTAGAAATGCTTCGAGTGTAGGTGAGCTTGGGGGGTTAGGAGAGCTTGTCGGTTAGGAGAGCCTGGGGTGTTAGGAGAGCTTGGGGTGTAGGAATGCTTGGGGGATTAGGAGAACTTGGTTGGGATGAAGATCTTGGGTGATAGGTGAGCTGGGGGCGGAGGAGAGATATAGGGGTAGGAGATCTTGGGGAGGTAGGAGAGTTTGGGGCAGGTAGGAGAGCTTGTGGGGAGTAGGGGAGCTTGTGGGGTTGGGGAGCTTGCGGGGGGGGTGGGTAGGAGATCTTGGGAGGGTTGGTGACCTTGGGGAGGTAGGAAAGCTTGAGGGAGTAATAGAGCTTGGAGGGGTAGGAGAGCTTGGGGGGTAGGAGAGCTTGGAGGTTAGGAGAGCTTAGGGGGGGAAGGGGAGCATGGGGGTTAGGAGAACTTGGAGGAGGAGAGCCTTGCGGGGTATAAGAGCCTGGCGGGGCAGAAGAGCTTGCGGGGTACGAGAACTTGGCCGTGTATGAGAGCTTGAGCGCTAGGAGAGCTTGAGGGGTTAAGAGAGTCCAGGGGGTGTAGGAGAGCTTGGAGTGTAGGAGAGCTTAGGGCGGGTAGGAGAGCTTGGGGCGGGTAGTAGAGCTTGGCGGGTAGGAGAGCTTGGCGGGTAGGAAAGCTTGGCGGGTAGGAGAGCTTGGCGGGTAGGAGAGCTTGACGGGTAGGAGAGCTTGGCGGGTAGGAGAGCTTGGCGGGTAGGAGAGCTTGGCGGGTAGGAGAGCTTGCAGGGTAGGAGAGCTTGCAGGGTAGGAGAGCTTGCAGGGTAGGAGAGATTGGCGGGGTGTGAGTGCTCTTGCACTAGGAGAGCTTGAGAGGTTAAGAGAGCCCGGGGGGTGTCGGAGAGCTTGGGTGGTAGGAGACCTTGGTGGGGTAGGACAGCTTGCGGGGTAGGAGAGCTTGGGTTGTTCAGAAAGCTAGGGGTGTCAGAGAGCTTGGGGTGTTAGGAGAACTTGGGGTGTAGGAAGGCTTGGGGGTAGGAAGGCTTGGGCGGTAGGTGAGCTTGGGGGTAGGAGAGATGGAGGGGTAGGAGATCTTTGGGAGGTAGGAGAGCTTGTGTGAGTTGGAGAGCTTGGTCAGAGTATTGGGAGGTTATGGGGTTGGAGAGCTTGCGCGGGGTGCGTAGGAGATCTTGGTGGGGTAGGAGAGCTTGGCGGGTAGGAGAGCTTGGAGGTTAGGAGAGCTTGGGGTGGGGAGCTTGGGGGTAAGAGAGCTTTATGGTATCGGAGAGCTTGTGGGTATAGGAGAGTTTAGGTGGGTAGTTGAGCTTGGCAGGGTAGGATAGCTTGGGGTGAGGTAGGAGAGCCTGGTGTGGTAGGAGAGCTTGGGTGGGCAGGAGACCTTAGGAGGGTGGTAGGTGAGCATGGTTCGGTAGGAGAGCATGGGGTATTAGGAGAGCTTTGTGTGTAAAAGAGCTTGGGAGTTGAGGAGAATTGGTGAGGGGAGGAGATCTTAAGGGTAAGAGAGATGGAGGTGTAGGAGCTCTGGGGGAGGTAGGAGAGCTTGGGGTGGTAGGACAGTTGTGGGAGTAGGAGAGATTGTGGCGGGTAGGAGAGCATGGGGGGTAGGTGAGCTTGCGGGTTGGAGATATTGGATGGGTAGCAGAGCTTGGTGGGGTAGGATAGCTTGTGGTTAGGAGAGCTTGAGGGTTAGGATACTTTGGGGGGTAGGAGTGTTTGGGGTAGGTGAGCGTGGGAGGGTAGGAGAGCTTGGGGGATAGGAGAGCTTGGGTGGTAGGAGTGCTTGGGGTGGTTGGAGAGCTTGGGTGTGTAGGAGAGGTTGGGGGTTAGAGAGCTTGGGGTGTAGGCGAGCTTTGGGGTGTTGGCAAGCTCATGGGGATAGGAGAGCTTGGGGTGGTAAGAGAGATTGGGGGTTTGGGAGAGCTTGGTGTGGGGGAGCAGAGCTTTGGGGTCGGAGACCTTTTTGGGGTAGGACAGCTTGGTGGGGTAGGAGAGCTTGGCGGGATGATAGGAGAGCTTGGCGGGGTAGGAGAGCTTGACGGGTAGGTGAACTTGGGGGATAGGACTGCTTGGGGTGTTAGGAGAGCTTGGGCATAGGAGAGCTTGGGGGGGTTGGAGAACTTGGGGGGTAGGAGAGCTTGAGTGTAGACGAGCTTCGGGTGTAGGTGAGCTTGGGAGTTAGGAGAGCTTGTGGGTTAGGAGAGCTTGTGGGTTTGGAGAGCTTGGGGTGTAGGAGTGCGTACGGGGTAAGAGAGCTTGGGTGGGTAGGAGAGCTTGGAGTGGTAGGAGAGGTTGGGGTAGGAGAGCTTTGTGGCATAGGAGAGCTTTGGGGCGTAGGAGATCTAGGGCTGGTAGGAGAGCTTGGGGCATGGGAGAGTTTGTGAGGAGGAGAGCTTGCTGGGGTATAAAGGCTTAGTCGGGTAGGAGAGCTTGGTCGGGTTGCAGAGCTTGAGGGTTAGGAGAGCTTGGAGGGGTAGGAGAGCTTGGAGCTGTAGGAGAGCTTGTGCGTGAAAAGAGAGCTTTGTGGGTGTTAGGAGAGATGCTGGGGTAGGAGAGCTTGGTGGGTAGGAGAGCTTGGGGGATAGGAGAACTCGGGGTAGCTTAGCTTGGGGGGGCAGGAGAGCTTGGTGGGGTAGGAGAGCTTGGTGGTGTAAGTGAGTTCGTTGGGTGGGAGAGCTCGTCTTGAGGGGATTAGGAGAGCTTGGGTGGTAGGAGAGCTTGGGGCGTTTAGGAGAGCTTGGGGGTAGGCGGGCTTCGAGGTGGTAGGAAAGTTTGGGGAGTAGGAGAACTTGGGGTGAGTAGCAGAGCTTGGTGAGCAAGAGAGCTTAGTGAGGTAAGAGAGATAGGTGGGGTAGGAGAAGTTGAGAGGTAGGAAACCTTGGGGGTTAGGAGAGCTTGAGGCGTTTAGGAGAGCTTGGGGGGTAGGAGAGCTTGGGGGGTAGGAGAGCTTTTCGGGGTAGGAAATCTTTGGGAGTAGGATAGTTTGTGGTGGTAGGAGAGCTTGGTGGGGTAGGAGAGCTTGTGGGTAGGAGAGATGGAGGGGTAGGAGATCATGGGGAGGTAGGAGAGCTTGCGGGGTGGGTAGGAGAGCTTGTGGGGAGTAGGAGAGTTTTTGGCAGGTAGGGGAGAATGGCAGGTTGGGTAGGAGAGCTTGTGGGGTACGGGGCGCTTGTGGGGTAGGTGAGCTTATTGGGAAAGGAGAGTTGGTGAGGTCGGAGAGCTTGTGGGTAGAAGAGCTTGGGGGTTAGGAGAACTAGGGGCTAGGAGAGCTTGGGGGTTAGGAGAGTTGTGGGGTAGGAGAGCTTGGGGGGTAGGAGAGCATGGGGGGGTAGGAGAGCATGGGGGGGGTAGGAGAGCATGGGGGGGTAGGAGAGCATGGGGTAGGAGAGCTCGTGGAGGCAATGAAACTCGCGGGGTAGAAGAGCTTGGGGTGTAGGAGAACTTGGGGATAGGAGAGTTTGGGGGTAGACGAGCTTGGGTGGTAGGAGAGCTCGGGTTGTAGGAGAGCTTGGGGTGGTAAGAGAGCTTGGGGTGGTAAGAGAGCTTGGGGTGTAGGTGAGCTTGGGTGGTGGGTAGGAGTGCTCATGTGGGTAGGAGAGCTTGGGGTGGTAAGAGAGATTGGGGGTGTGGGAGAGCTTTGTGGGGAGCAGAGCTTTGCGGTCGGAGAACTTATTGGGGTAAGAGAGCTTGGTAGGGTAGGAGAGCTTGCGGCGGGTAGGAAAGCTTGGTGGGGAGGAGAGCTTGGGTGGGTAGGAGTGCTTGGCGGGGTGATAGGAGAGCTTGGCGGGGTGATAGGAGAGCTTGAGGGGTAGGAGAGCTTTGGGGATAGAGGAGCTTGGGGGGTAAGAGAGCTTGGTGGTAGAAGAGCTTCGGCTGTAGGTGGGCTTGGGGTGTAAGAGAGCGCGGGGGTTAGGGGAGCTTGGGGTGTAGAAGTGCTTGGGGATATGCGAGCTTGGGTGGTAGGAGAGCGTGTGGGTAGGAGAGCTTTGTGGCGTAGGAGAGCTTTGGAGCGTAGGAGATCTTGGGCGGGTAGGAGAGCTTGGTGAATGGGAGAGCTTTGTCGGGTAGGAGAGCTTGTTGGGGTATAAAGGCTTAGTCGGGTAGGCGAGCTTGGTGGGGTAGCAGAGCTAGAGGGTTAAGAGGGTTTGGAGGGATGGACAGCTTCGAGCTGTAGGAGAGCTTGGAGGGTGGTAGAGCTTGCGTGGTAGGAGAGCTCGGGGTAGGTGAGCTCGGGGGGGAGCAGCAATAGAGCTTGGTGGGGTAGGAGAAATTGGTGGGGTAGGAGAGCTTGGAGGGTAGGAGAGCTTGGGAGTTTAGGAGAGCTTGTGGAGTAGGAGAGCTTGGGGTGAGAGAGCTTTGGCGGGTGGGAGAGCTTTGGGGTCGGATAGCTTGGGGTGGTAGGATAGCATGGGTATTAGGAGAGCTTGCGGGTGTAGGAGAGCTTGGGGCATAGGCGAACTTGGGGGGGGTAGGAGAGCTTGGGGGGGTAGGAGAGTTTGGGGGGTAGGAGAGCTTGGGTGGGTAGGAGAGCTTGGGGGATAGGAGAGCTCGGGTGGATTAGGTGACCTTGGGGGTAGGAGAGATTGTGGAGGTGGGATAGCTTGCGGGTGTAGGAGAGCTTCGGGTGGAAGTAGAGCTTGGTGGGGTAGGAGAGCTTGGACGGGGCGGGGTAGGAGAGCTTGGGGCTTAGGCGAGGCTGCGGGGTACGAGAGCTTGTTGGTTAAAAGAGTTTGGGGTGTAGGAGAGCTTGGTGGGTTGGGGAGCTTGGGGTTTAGGAGAGCTTGGGGGGTTGGAGAGCATGGGGGTAGGAGAACTTATTGGGGTCGGAGAGCTTGTTGGGTTAGGAGAGCTTGGTGGGTTAGGAGAGCTCGGCGGGGTAGGGGAACTTGGGGGTAGGAGAGTTTGGCGGGGTAGGAGAGCTTCGGGATTAGGAGAGCTTGGGCGTTAGGAGAACTTGAGGGTTTAAGAGAGCCGGGTAGTGTAGGAGTGCTGAGGCCGGGGGGGGGGGGGGGGGTAGGAGAGCATGGGGATTCACAGAGATTTGGTGGGGGGGGGGCGGGGGTTAGGAAAGCTTGGGGTATTAGGAGAGCTTGGGGTGGAGGAGAACTTGGGGGTTAGGAGATCTTGCGGGGTTGGAGAGTTTGTGGGTGTCAGAGAGCTTGGGGGTAGGAGAGCTTGGGGGTAGGAGCAATGGAGAGGTAGGAGATCTTGGGGAGGTAGGAGAGCTTGGGGGAAGTTGGCGAGCTTGTGGGGAGGAGGAGAGCTTGTGGGGAGTAGGAGAGAATGGCGGGTTGGGTAGAATGTCTTGGGGGTTAGATTAGCATGGTGGGTAGGTGAGCTTGGGTGGGTAGCAGAGCTTGGTGGGGTAGGAGAGCTTGTGGGTAGGAGAGCTTGTGGGTAGGAGAGCTTGTGGGTAGGAGAGCTTGGGGGTTAGGAGAGCTTGGAGGGTATGAGAGCTTGAGGGTCAGGAGAACTTGGTTGTAGGAGAGCTTGGGGGGCTAGGAGAGCTTGGTGGGTAGGAGACATTTTGGTGGTAGTAGAGTATAGGGGTAGGAGAGCACGGGGAGGTAGTGGAACACGTTGGGTAGAAGAACTTGGGGTGTAGCAGAGCTTGGGGGAAGGGGTGCTTGCGGGCTGGGAGAGCTTGGGCGTAAGCGAACTTGGGTGGTAGGAGAGCACGGGTTGTAGGAGAGCTTAGGTGGTAAGAGATCTTGGGGGTGTAGGAGATGTTGGCGGGGAGCAGAGCTTGGTGGCATAGGATAACTTATTGGGGTAGGAGAGCTTGTGGGGGTAGGAGAGATTGGCGGGTAGGAGAGCTTGGGATGGAGGAGAGCTTGGCAGCTTATGAGAGTTTCGGCAGTAGGAGAGCTTGAGGGGTTGTGAGCCTGGGGTGGGGGTGTAGGAGAGCTTGCGGTGTAGGAGAACTTGGGGGGGTGGTGGGATAGGCGAGCATGGGTGGTAGGAGAGCTCGGGGTGGTTGGAGAGCTCGGGGTGGTAGGTAGGAAGCTCGAGGGGGGTGGTAAGAGAGGTTGGGGGGTAGGAGAGCTTGCGGCGGTAGGAGAGCTCGGGGGCGTAGGAGAGCTTGGGGTATTAAGAGAGCTTGGAGGTGTAGGAGAGCTTGCGGGGGAGCAGAGCTTAGTGGGATTAGAAGCTTGGCGAGGGAAGAGGTTGGGTGTGTTGGAGAGCTTGGGGGTAGGAGAGCTTGGGGGGTAGGAGAGCTTGGGGTGTTAGGAGAGCTTGGGGTTTTAGGAGAGCTTGGGGTGTTAGGAGAGCTTGGGGTGTTAGGAGAGCTTGGGGTGTTAGGAGAGCTTGGGGTGTTAGGAGAGCTTGGGGTGTTAGGAGAGCTTGGGGTGTAGGAGTGCTTGGGGGTTTAGGAGAACTTGGGGGAGTAGAGGAGCTTGGGAGTAGGAGAGCTTGGGGCTTAGGTGAGCTTGGGAGATAGGAGAGATGGAGCGGTAGGAGATCTTGCGGAGGTAGGAGAGCTTGGTGCAGGTAGGAGAGCTTGTGGTATTAAGAGAGCTTGGAGGTGTAGGAGAGCTTGCGGGGGAGCAGAGCTTAGTGGGATTAGAAGCTTGGCGAGGGAAGAGGTTGGGTGTGTTGGAGAGCTTGGGGGTTGGAGAGCTTGGGGGGTAGGAGAGCTTGGGGTGTTAGGAGAGCTTGGGGTGTTAGGAGAGCTTGGGGTGTTAGGAGAACTTGGGGTGTTAGGAGAGCTTGGGGTGTTAGGAGAGCTTGGGGTGTTAGGAGAGCTTGGGGTGTTAGGAGAGCTTGGGGTGTAGGAGTGCTTGGGGGTTTAGGAGAACTTGGGGGAGTAGAAGAGCTTGGAAGTAGGAGAGCTTGGGGCTTAGGTGAGCTTGGGAGATAGGAGAGATGGAGGGGTAGGAGATCTTGCGGAGGTAGGAGAGCTTGGGGCAGGTAGGAGAGCTTGTGGGGGTAGTAGAGCTTCGGGGTGAGTAGGAGAGCTTAGGGGTTTGGTGAGCATGGGGAGGTAGGAGAACTTGAGGGAGTAGCAGAGCTTGATCGGGTAGGATAGCTTGTGGGCTAGGAGAGCTTGCAGGTTAGGAGAGCTTGGGGGTGTAGAGGACCTTGTTTGAGTAGGAGGGCTTGAGGAGGACAGCTTGGCGGGGTAGGAGAACTTGGGGTATAGGGGAGCTTCGGGGGGGGGGGGTAGGAGTTCTTGGGGGAGGACAGCTTGGCGTTGTAGGAGAGCTTGTGTGCTGGAGAGCTTGGGCGGTTAGAGAGCATGGCGGGGTAGGAGAGCCTTTGGTGTAGAAGTGCTTGGGGAGAGCAGAGCTTGGTGGGATGGGAGAGCTTAATGGGGTAGGGGAACTTGTTGGGGTAGGGGAACTTGTTGGGGTAGGAGAGTTTGCGGGGAGGAGAGCTTGGGGATGAGGAGTACTTGGGTGGGTAGGAGAGCTTGGCGGAGTAGGAGAGCTTGGGGCGGGGGTAGGAGAGCTTGGGGGGAGGTAGGAGAGATTGGTGAGGTAGGAGAGCTTGGGGGGAGGTAGGAGAGATTGGCAGGGTAGGAGAGCTTGAGCGGTGTAGGAGAGCTTGGTGGTGTAGGAGAGCTTGGGGGGTTAGGAGAGCTTGGGGTTGTAGGGGATAATGGGGAATAGTACAGCATGGGGTGTTAGGAGAGCTTGGGTGCAGAAGAGCTTGGGAGTTAGGAGAACTTGAGGAGGGTAGAAGAGCTTGGGGTGTACGAGAGCTTCGGGGGTACGAGAGATGGAGGGATAGGAGATCTTGGCGAGGTAGGAGAGCTTGAGTGGGTAGGAGAGCTTGTGTGGAATAGGAGAGCCTGTGGCAGGTAGGAGAGAATGGGGGGTTGGGTAGGAGAGCTTGGGACTAAGTCAGCTTGTGGGGTAGGAGACCTTGGGTAGGTAACAGAGCTTTGTTCGATAGGAGAGCTTGGGGGCTAGGAGAGCTGGGGGTTGTAGTGGAGCTTGAGGGCATAGGAGAGCTGGGGGATAGGCGAGTTTGGGTGGTAGGTGAGCTCGGGTTGTAGGAGAGCTTGGGGTGCTAAGAGAGCTTGGGGTGCAGGAGAGATCGGGGAGGAGCAGAGCTTGCAAGGGTAAGAGAGCTTATTGCGGTAGAAGAGCTTGGTGGGGTAGGAGAGATTGAGGTGTAGTAGAGCTTGAGTGGGTAGGAGAGCTTGTGGGGGGTGATAGGTGAGCTTGGCGGGGTAGGAGAATTTGGCGGGTAGTAGAGCTTAGGGGTTAGGAGAGCTTGGGGTATCGTATAGCTTGGGCGGTTAGGAGAATTGGGGAGGTATGAGAGCTTGGGGTTAGGAGCGCATCGGGGATGGTGAGCTTGGGGGGTAGGAGAGCTTGGGGTTTAGGAGAGCTAGGGGGTTATGAGGGCTTGGGAAGTGAGAGAGCTTGGCGGGTAGGAGAGCTTGTGGAATAGGGGAGCTTGGGGGGATAGGAGAGCTTGGGGCTAGGAGAGCTTGAAGGTTAGGAGAGCTTGGGCGGTGGGAGAGCATGGTGATCTTGGAGAGCTTGGGCGGTGGGAGAGCATGGGTGTGGTAGCAGAGCTTGAGAGGGTAGGAGAGCTTGGGTGGGTAGGAGAGCATGGAGTAGTAGGAAGCTTGAGGGGTAGCAGAGCTTGAGGGGTAGGAGAGCTTGGGTGGGTAGGAGAGCTTGTGGGGTAGGATTGATTGGGGGCGTATGAGAGCTTGGGGGGTAGGAGAGATTGGGGGGGTAGGAGAGATTGGGGGGTGGTAGGAGAGCGTGAAGGTAGGAGTGCTTGGGGGGTAGGAGAGCATGGAGGGAGTGGGGGGAGGAGAGCTCGGGGAGGTTTACATGAGCTTGTGGATGTAGGAGAGCTTGGAGGTAGGACAGCTTTGCCGGGTAGGAGAGCTTGGCGGCTAGAAGAGAGCATGGCGGCGAAGAAGAGAGCTTGGGCTACGGGTAGAAGAGAGCTTGGGAGAAGAAAGAGCTTGGGGAGGTGGAGAAGAGAGCTTGGGTGGGGGGTGGGGAGGGATGGAGAGCTTGGGGATGGGGAAGATAGAGCTTGGGGAGTAGGAGAGCTAGGTGGGGGTTGGGCGATGTAGGAGAGTCTGCGGAGGGATGTAGGAGAGCTTGGGAGGGTAGGAGAGCTTGTGGGGGTGGGCGAGCTTGAGGATAGGAGAGCTTTGGCGGGGGTAGGAGAGCTTGGAGGGTTGGAGAGACAGTGGGGGTAGGAAATCTTGGGGGAGTTGGTAGCAGAGCTTGGGAGGGTAGGAGAGCTTGGGGTGGTAGGAGAGCGTTGGGGGTAAGAGAGCTTGGGGAGTAGGAGAGCTTGGGGGTAGGACAGTTTGGGTGGGGTAGGAGAGCTTTTGGGGGTAGAAGAGCTTGAGAGGGTAGGAGAGCTTGGGGTGTAGGGGAGTTGGGGGTAGGGGAGCTTGGAGGGGTAGGAGAGCTTGGACGGGTAGGAGAGCTTGAGTAGGGTCGGAGAGCATGGAGAGTAGGAGAGCCTGCGGAGTTAGGAGAGCTTGGGGGTGTAGGAAAGCTTGGGGTGGTAGGAGAGCTTGCGGGGTTAAAGATCTTAGGGGGTGTAGGAAAGCTTGGGGTGGTAGGAGAGCTTGCGGGGTTAAAGATCTTAGGGGGGGTAGGAGAGCTTGGGGGTAGGAGAGCTTGGTGCGGTAGCAGAGCTTGGTGCGGTAGCAGAGCTTGGTGCGGTAGTGGAGCTTGGTGCGGTAGCAGAGCTTGGGGGGTCAGGAGAGCTGGTGGGGGTTTGAGAGATTGGTGGGGTAGGAGAGCTTGATGGTGGATAGGAGAGCTTGGGTGTGTAAGATAGGTCGGGAGCGGGTAGGAGAGCTCCGCGGGGTAGGAGAACGTGGGCGGAAGGGCACGAGTGCTGCGGGATGGCGGGAGGTAGGAGAGCGTGGGGGCGGGGTAGGATTCCTTGAGTGGGTGATAGGAGTGCTTAGGGGGAAAGGAGAGCATAGGGGTAGGCGAGCTTGACGGGGGGTAGGAGAGTTTGTAGGGTAGGAGAGATTGGGTGGGCTGGAGAGCTTGGAGGGTAGGAGAGGTTGGGGGTTAGGAGAGCTTGTGGTGGCAAGAGAGCTTGGCGGGGGCTAATGGAGCATGGGGCGTAGGAGAGTTTGGCGGGGGCCAATGGAGCATGGGGCGTAGGAGAGCTTGGCGGGGGCTAATGGAGCATGGGGCGTAGGAGAGCTTGGGGAGTAGGAGAACTTGGGGGTAGGAGAGCTTGGGGGCGTGTCGAAATCTCGACCTCCGAAAAGAATGACTCCGACACTTACAGCTCCGGTAGAAGTTTCCTTTTTAATTTACTTTGCTCGCAAGGGGTAGGTTTCACTCAGTCAAGGGCTAAGTGATCACCTCCGAAATGGTTCAGTTTTACAAGATATTTATACAGTAAAACCAAAGTTCTGGCCTCTCCCTGTGTATTGCTCTGTCTCACAGTCAGTGAATACAGATAAAGAGTTAATTACTATATCCTGGTCCTGACATGGTGTCCAGATATTTCCTTTTGTCAGGGTTATCAGAAAGCCAAACGGCCATTACTCCATGAGTCATAGGTAATGGGCTATCACCTGTCTTGTATTGTGTCAGGATTGTTTCAATTTCCTGGTCAGTTTATCTGTTTGCATCAAATGGATGAGGTCTCGGAAAGAGATAATGGCTAGAAGATAAGGGTGGGGTGACATGGAACTCCTGTAGTGTAGACAATAGGAGAGCACCATGGGGGGTTACTTGTCTCAGCATGACTTGTCTCCTAGCTGTCTGATGGCCATCAGCCATCTCACAGCAGGTTTAGCTGTTTATGCAAGCTGACTGCTAAAATGCAGAAAGTTCTGGAAGGGCCAGGACTCCATTTTAATCAAAAGGCACACAAATACCGTATGGTATCAGCTTAGATAAAAATACTTTCCACAGGCGTAGGAGAGCTTGCGGGTGTAGGAGAGCTTGGCAGAGGGTTGGGAGACCTCGGGGTATAGGAGTACTTGAGGGTTAAGATAGCTTGGTGGGGGCAGGAGAGCTTGGGGGAAGGAGAGCTTGAGGCGGGTAGGAGCGCTTGTGGGTTAGGCGAGCTTGGGGGTTAATGGAGCTTGGGTGGGTAGGAAAGCTTGGAGGGGTAGGAGAACTTGGGGGGTAGGAGATCTTAGGGGGTGGGTGAGCTTGGGGGATAGGAGAGCATTTGGGGCGTAGGAGAGCTTGAAGGGGCAGGAGAGCTTGAGGGTAGGAGAGCTTGGGTGTAGATGTGCTTGCGGTTAGGAGAGCTTGTCGGGGGGTAGGAGAGCTTGGGAGTAGGTGAGCTGGGGGTGTAGGAGAGCTCGGGGAGTGAGGGGTAGGACAGCTCGGTGCGGTAGGAGAAGTTGGGGGTTGGTGAGAGAGCTTGGATGTGTAGGAGATTTTGGGGGATAGGAGAGCTTTGTGGGTAGGCGAGCTTTGGGGATAGGAGAGCTTAGGGGAGTAGGAGAGCTTGTGGGGTGGGAGAGCTTTGGGGGGTTGGAGAGCTTGGGGAGTTGGAGAGCTTGGGGGGTTGGAGAGCTTGGGGGCATTGGAGAGCTTGGGGGCATAGGAGAGCTTGGGGGCATAGGAGAGCTTGGGGGTTAGGAGAGCTTGGGGGTTAGGAGAGCTTGGGGGCATAGGAGAGCTTGGGGGTTAGGAGAGCTTGGGGGTTAGGAGAGCTTGGGGGTTAGGAGAGCTTGGGCGTTAGGAGAGCTTGGGCGTTAGGAGAGCTTGGGGGTTAGGAGAGCTTGGGGGTTAGGAGAGCTTGGGCGTTAGGAGAGCTTGGGCGTTAGGAGAGCTTGGGGGTTAGGAGAGCTTGGGGGTTAGGAGAGCTTGGGCGTTAGGAGAGCTTGGGGGTTAGGAGAGCTTGGGGGTTAGGAGAGCTTGGGGGTTAGGAGAGCTTGGGCGTTAGGAGAGCTTGGGGGTTAGGAGAGCTTGGGGGTTCGGAGAGCTTGGGGGTTAGGAGAGCTTGGGGGTTAGGAGAGCTTGGGGGTTAGGAGAGCTTGGGGAGGTAGGAGAGCTCGCGAGGGTGGGAAGGAGAGCTTTTAATTAATTTTTAAACTTTTAATCAACCTTTAAACTTTTTAAACAAGTTGGAATAACTTTTAAAACTTACATTTTCGACTTCTAATCGAAGTACTTTTAAACATCTATTATTGACCTTTGAACACTTTATAGAAACGTTTTAAACTGGGGAAACATTTATAACGTATTTTTGATATACATCCTGGAATTTTTAACAACTCTTAGAAACTTTTAAAATAAATTGGCTATTTTTATCTTTTAAAATAACTTTGGAAGTCACCTTCCTAATGTCTGTCGCCCAGCTAGCCTCGAGCCAGCCACCATCAATGGCGCTATTCGGCGCCGAGCTTACGACCAACACTTCGCCGTAGGCAATTAGGCTTTTCGAGCTGTTCCTAGTCTCCAGTTGTCTTGGACCCCCTTGCCACTGGACCAAGACCTTGTTCAGCTAAGCCCATGTGGTTGCCAGTGTGCAGCGGCCACCCCACGTTAAACAAACTCACGCACAGGCATCTTCCACTTCGTCAGTATGAAGTTCGGGACCTGGAACGTCAGGACCCTCATGAACAATCCCAACCGCAACAGGCCGAAGCGCTGCACCGCCATAGTTGCCCGAGAACTCAGATGTTTCGACATTGACATCGCTGCCCTAAGCAAGACCCGGCGGGCAGGGGAAGGCCAGTTGAAGGAACATGGTGGCGGGTACACCTCCTTCTGGAAAGGGAGACCAGAGGCAGAACGCTGCCTTCATGGAGTCGGCTTTGCCGTCAAGAATGACCTGGTCGATCGCCTCAAAGACTCCCCCTGCGGGGTTAACAAACGGCTCATGACTCTTCGTATTTCCCTATCCCAGAACCAATGCGACACAGTCATATGACCCTTCACTCGATGCAACAGATGAGGGTAAAGAGGGTTTTTATTCCAACCTCGAGACATCCTTGTCCCGTGTCCCCACGGGCGACAAATTGTTCCCCCTGGGTGATTTTAATGCCAGTGTCAGCAAAGACACAGCCCTCTGGGGAGGCGTGATTGGCAGAGCCAACTCTGCCAATTGGAAAGCCAACTCCAGCGGTATCCTACTCCTGACAAAATGTCTAGAGCATGAACTCCTCATCACCAACAACCTGTTCCGCCAGAGGGATAAATACAAGGCATCGTGGCAACACCCTCGCTCCAAACAGTGGCACCTGCTTGACGATGTCAGCGTCCAAGCCAGTGATCGCAAGGATGTGCGCTTCACCCGCGCCGTGACAGGAGCTGATGACTGCTGGATGGACCATCGTCTAATCGGATCTATCATCGATATTAACATAGCCTCAAAACAGAGGGGACAGCAGAATCAGTGCCGCAAAAAAGTTAATGCTGGGTTACTTAGAGACCCAGCTAAGAGAGCCCGATGCAACAAGCGCCTCATAGCCAATCTGGTGTGTCTTGATGACTCTGAGATGCTGAATCCCCATAGCGCTTGAAGTCGATGTTCTGCCTCTGGTTTCCCTTTCCAGAAGAAGGTATAACCTCCATCATGTTCCTTCAACTGGCCTTCCCCTACCCGCCGAGTCTTGCTTAGGGCGGCGATGTCAATGTCAAAACGTCTGAGCTCCCGCGCAACTATTGCAGTGCGGTGCTTCGGCCTGTTGCTGTTGGGATTGTCCATGAGGGTTCTGGCATTCCAGGTCCCGAACTTCATGCTGACAAAGTAAAAGTTGTCTGTGCGTGAGTTCTTTTAACGTGGGGTGGCCGCTGCACACCGGCAACCACACGGGCTTAGCTGAACAAGGTCTTGGTCCAGTGACAAGGGAGATCCAAGACAACTGGAGACCAGGCACAGCTCTATAAGCCTAATTGCCAACTGTGAAGTCTTGACCGCAAGCTCCGTGCCGAGTAGCGCCATTGATGGTTGAGGGGCAGGCATTAGGAAGGTGACTTCCAAAGTTATTTTAAAAGTCTAATTAGTACTTGGATAGGAGTCTTAATACCAGGTTTGCTAGCCTTTTCCTATTAGTTGAAGTTGTTGCTGCCTTCATTCAGCACTCCATTTGCTGTTCTTTCCTGCGCTTTCTACAACTCTCGCTCTCGCTCCCTCGCTCTCTCTCTTTAATAGCCACAGGCCTGATTTGTAATTAGCAATGGAGGCTCGGGCTTAAATAGTGCGTATATGTTAGCGAGAGATGGCGCGAAGGGAGATTGAAAACAAAGTGGGAAGGTAGGTAAAAGGAAATGTAAGAAGTACAAATGCTTCCGAGCTGTTTGATAGCACGAATGTATGAGCTGACAGAAAGTAATAATCAGCTGTCTGTGGCTCTTTAAGTAAAGAGAGAGCCAATGTGAGCTATCTGCAGCCATACTAGTCTGAAAAAATCCGATTTCATCTGACCTCGGATGTGAAGCAGAGCGAAGGCCTGGTTTGTACTTGGAAGGGGACCGAATGGGAATACCAGGTGCTGTTGACTTGAGCTGCCACCACAGGCTGCTCGCAACATTCACACTGCCGTCAACCAATCAACAAGCTTGTCGCTTCTCCCTCCTGCATTCAATTTCTCTCTCACCCTCTCACTTTATTTTTCCAAATCTTTGTTGCTCATTCTCCTGCCGCCATAGAAAGTCAAGGGTGTTCACACACAACCAAACTCAAAATACAGCAACAAAACAACTGAGCAAAACACACACCAAAACCAATAAGTCCTTGTCATCCAAAGCATCCTAGATCAAACATTGGTTATAACTACCACATCGCAGCTCAATTCTGGAACTGAGTAGAGAGTTGTCTGATTAATTTGATTAGTACTTGGATTGGAGTCTTAATATCAGGTGTACTAGGCTTTTCCTATTAGTCGACGATGTCGCTGCCTTCATTCAACACTCCATTTGCTGTTAGTTCCTGCTCTTCCTACAACTCTCTCACTCTCTCTCTCTCTTTATAATAGACACAGGCCTGATTTGTATTTAGCAATGGAGGCTCGGGCTTATAGTTTGTGTGTTTGTCAAAACTAAAAATCATGGTTTAAAAACTAGTATTAAAACACTCTACCTAAACGCACGCAGCATTCGAAATAAAGTAAATGAGTTGACGGCACAAATCATTACAAATGGGTATGATTTGGTGGCCATTACAGAAACGTGGTTGCAGGGTGGCCAAGACTGGGAATTAAACATACAGGGGTATCTGACAATTCGGAAAGATAGATAAGAAGGAAAAGGAGGTGGGGTAGCTCTGTTAATAAAGGAAGATATAAGGGCAGTTGTGAGAGACGATATTGGCTCTAATGAACAAAATGTTGAATCATTGTGGGTGGAGATTAGAGATAGTAAGGGGAAAAAGTCACTGGTGGGTGTAGTTTATAGGCCCCCAAATAATAACTTCACGGTGGGGCGGGCAATAATCAAGGGAATAATGGAGGCATGTGAAAAAGGAACGGCAGTGATCATGGGGGATTTTAACCTACATATCGATTGATCAAATCGCACGGGGTAGCCTTGAGGAGGAATTCATAGAATGCATACGGGATTGTTTCTTAGAACAGTATGTTACAGAATCTACAAGGGAGCAAGCGATCTTAGATCTGGTCCTGTGAAATGAGACAGGAATAATAAACGATCTCCTAGTAAAAGATCCTCTCGGAATGAGTGATCACAGTATGGTTGAATTTGTAATACAGATTGAGGGTGAGGAAGTAGTGTCTCAAACGAGCATACTGTGCATAAACAAAGGAGACTACAGTGGGATGAGGGCACAGTTGGCTAAAGTAGACTGGAAACACAGACTAAACGGTGGCACAATTGAGGAACAGTCGAGGACTTTTAAGGAGCTCTTTCACAGTGCTCAACAAAAATATATTCCAGTGAAAAAGAAGGGCAGTAAGAGAAGGGATAACCAGCCGTGGATAACCAATGAAATACAGGAGAGTATCAAATTAAAAACCAATGCGTATAAGGTGGCCAAGGTTAGTGGGAAACTAGAAGATTGGGAACATTTTAAACGACAGCAAAGAATGACTAAGAAAGCAATAAAGAAAGGAAAGATAGATTACGAAAGTAAACTTGCGCAAAACATAAAAACAGATAGTAAAAGCTTTTACTGATATATAAAACGGAAGAGAGTGACTAAAATAAATGTTGGTCCATGAGAAGATGAGAAGGGGGATTTAATAATGGGAAATGTGGAAATGGCTGAGATCTTAAACAATTATTTTGCTTCGGTCTTACAGTGAAAGACACAAAAACCATGCCAAGAATTGCTGGTCACAGGAATGTGGGAAGGGAGGACCTTGAGACAATCACTATCACTAGGGGGTTAGTGCTGGACAGGCTAATGGGACTCAAGGTAGACAAGTCCCCTGGTCCTGATGAAATGCATCCCACGGTATTAAAAGAGATGGCGGAAGTTATAGCAGATGCATTCGGTATAATCTACCAAAATTCTCTGGACTCTGGGGAGGTACCAGTGGATTGGAAAGCAGCTAATGTAACGCCTCTGTTTAAAAAAGGGGGCAGACAAAAGGCAGGTAACTATAGGCCGGTTCGTTTAACATCTGTAGTGGGGAAAATGCTTGAAACTATCATTAAGTAAGAAATAGCGGGACATCTAGACCGGAATAGTGCAATCAAGCAGACGCAACATGGATTCATGAAGGGGAAATCATGTTTAACTCATTTACTGGAATTCTTTGAGGATATAACGAGCATGGTGGATAGAGGTGTACCGATGGATGTGGTGTATTTAGATTTCCAAAAGGCATTCGATAAGGTGCCATACAAAAGGTTACTGCAGAAGATAAAGGTATGCGGAGTCAGAAGAAATGTATTAGCATGGATAGAGAATTGGCTGGCTAACAGAAAGCAGAGAGTCGGGATAAATGGGTCCTTTTCGGGTTGGAAATTGGTGGTTAGTGGTGTGCCACAGGGATTGGTGCTGGGACCACAACTGTTTACAATATATATAGATGACCTGGAAGAGGGGACAGAGTGTAGTGTAACAACATTTGCAGATGACACAAAGATTAGTGGGAAAGCGGGTTGCGTAGAGTACACAGAGAGGCTGCAAAGAGATTTAGATAGGTTAAGCGAATGGGCTAAAGTTTGGCAGATGGAATACAATGTCGGAAAGTGTGAGGTCATCCATCTTGGGAAAAAAAACAGTAAAAGGGAATATTATTTGAATGGGGAGAAATTACAACATGCTGCAGTGTAGAGGAACCTGGGGGTCCTTGTGCATGAAACTCTTTTTGAGTTTATCTGTAAAACAAAAAACATTAAACCATGCCACCCGCCCTGGATGACACAGCAGACATTTACAAGGCCCTTTTTTTTTCCTTTTCTGTGTTTTTTTTTTGTGTTTTTCTTTTTTTTTGTTTTTTTCTTTGGGCGCTAAAATCACATTTTTCCAAGTGCCCCCTATAAAAGGGGAGGGGGACACTAAAAGCACCGGCAATTAAAACAAATTAAACTTTAAAACGTAAAATCAAATTAAAATTTGGTTGCCGGGCGTGATGATGCACTCCAGTCCCTCCGGTGCCCACCTCTCGCGGAAGGCCGCGAGCGTACCGGTGGACACCGCGTGCTCCATCTCCAAGGACACCCTGGACCGGATGTAAGAGCGGAAGAGAGGCAGACAGTCAGGTTGAACGACCCCCTCGACCGCCCGCTGCCTGGACCGGCTGATGGCACCCTTGGCCGTGCCCAGGAGCAGTCCTACGAGGAGGCCTTCGGACCTACCCGCTCCCCTCCGCGCAGGGTGCCCAAAGATCAGGAGAGTGGGACTGAAGTGCAGCCAGAATTTCAGGAGCAGCCCCTTCAAATAATGGAACAGGGGCTGCAACCTTGTGCACTCACTAAAAATATGGAACACGGACTCCTCCAGACCGCAGAAATTGCAGGCGGCCTGGGAGTCCGTGAACCGGCTTCAAAATTTATTGCACGGCACTGCTCCGTGCACCACCCTCCAGGCCAAGTCCCCGATGAATAGTGGGAGGACCCCTGCGTAGAGTGCCCTCCATCGGGGACCCCCGCCTCCTCCGGACGGCAGGATGGTACGCCATGGCGTGTCCGGATGGCAGGCGAGGATGGCAAAGTTGAGAGTGTGCAGGAGCAGCCCGTACAGGAAACCCCTCCGCGCGGAACTGAAAGGCACGGAGGGGATTTCCCCGAGGCGGCTCAAGTTGTGAGGCGCCGGCCCCCGAGGGAGGTTCCGGGGTTTGGCGCCGATGAGGAATTCCGACTGGACGGGGGTCAGTTCGGACGGGATCTCCCCACGTGCTTGAGCCTCCTCGATGCACCTAACGGAGTCAGGGCCCAAAGCTGTTTTTAGCGACTCGATGGCTTCGGCCGCGCGGCAGACATCGGCTGAATTTAGGCGCCGCGCCAGCGTGCCTGGCGCCATCCAGCCCGCTCCTCCGCCATCGAGCAGGTCCCTGACCCTGGTCACCTCACCAGCTACAGCCCTCTCTTCCGACCGCCACATAAAACCTCGGTCGTGGAGGTACGGATACTCGAGCAGCGGCTCCTGCAGGACAGCCGCCACTCCAGCCGGCGGAGAGCTGCGCTTAGTGGAGACTTTGTTCCAGACCCTGATGAGTTCCTTGTAAAAGACAGGCAGCTCCCGGAGGGCGGTCCTGACACCCCCCAAGTTCACAAACAGGTGCTGCGTGTCGTAATTGAGGTCGCGCTGCTGGCGGAAGAAATACGTCGCCAGAGCACACCACCTAGGAGGGGGCTCGACGTAAAGGTATCTCTGCAGGGTCTGAAGACGGAAAGTCGCGAGCTGGGCGCTGACGCACACCAACGACTGACCGCCCTCCTCAAGCGGGAGACTCAAGACCGCGGCAGAGACCCAGTGCTTCCTGTTGTTCCAGAAGAAGTCCACCAGCTTCTTCTGTATCTTGGCGACAAATGCAGGGGGAGGGGTCAAAGTGACCAGCCGGTACCACAACATTGCGGCCACCAGCTGGTTTATGACTAGCGCTCGACCCCTGTAGGACAGCACTCGGAGCAGTCCTGTCCAGCGCCCTAGGCGAGCGGCGACCTTGGCCTCCAGCTCCTGCCAGTTCGCCGGCCAGGCTCCCTCG
Organism: Pristiophorus japonicus; assembly: GCF_044704955.1. Classification (NCBI taxonomy): domain Eukaryota; kingdom Metazoa; phylum Chordata; class Chondrichthyes; family Pristiophoridae; genus Pristiophorus; species Pristiophorus japonicus. Next base: position 69,046,197 of record NC_091992.1, on the reverse strand, counting down.
TCGGGGCTAAGGTAGACTCCCAGATAGGGGAGATGGGTCGTGCTCCAGGCAAAAGGCCTGAGCTCCTCCGGCAGGGAGTCCACCCGCCACTGACCCACCAGGAGTCCGGAACATTTCTCCCAGTTGATTCTGGCGGAGGATGCGGCCGAGTAAATCTCTTGGCACTCACGCATCCTCCGCAGGTCAGCGGGATCCTCTACCACGAGGAGCACGTCATCGGCGTAAGCCGAGAGGACGACCTCCACGCCCGGCCCTTGCAGAGCCAGTCCCGTCAACCTCGTCCGCAAGAGGCGCAGGAAAGGCTCCACGCAGATGGCATATAACTGGTCCTTGTGCATGAAACTCTTTTAGAGTCTACCTGTAAAACAAAAAAACATTAAACCGTGCCACCCGCCCTGGATGACACAGCAGACATTTACAAGGCCCTTTTTTTCCCCCCTTTTTTGTGGTATTATTTTTTGTTTTTCTTTTTTTTTTGGTATTTTTTGGGACGCTAAAATCACATTTTTTCCAGTGCCCCCTATAAAAGGGGAGGGGGACACTAAAAGCACCGGCAATTAAAACAAATTAAACTTTAAAACGTAAAATCAAATGAAAATTTGGTTGCCGGGCGTGATGATGCACTCCAGTCCCACTCCAGGCCGCGAGCGTACCGGTGGACACCGCGTGCTCCATCTCCAAGGACACCCTGGGCCGGATGTAAGAGCGGAAGAGAGGCAGGCAGTCAGGTTGAACGACCCCCTCGACCGCCCGCTGCCTGGACCGGCTGATGGCACCCTTGGCCGTGCCTCCTTGTGCATGAATCCCAAAAAGTTAGTTTGCAGGTGCAGCAGGTAATCAGGAAGGTGAATGGAATGTTGGCCTTCATTGCGAGAGGGATGGAGTACAAAAAGCAGGGAGGTCCTGCTGCAACTGTACAGGATATTGGTGAGGCCGCACCTGGAGTACTGCGTGCAGTTTTGGTCACCTTACTTAAGGAAGGATATACTAGCTTTGGAGGGGGTACAGAGACGATTCACTAGGCTGATTCCGGAGATGAGGGGGTTACCTTTTGATGATAGATTGAGTAGACTGGGTCTTTACTCATTGGTGTTCAGAAGGATGAGGGGTGATCTTATAGAAGCATTTATAATAATGAAAGGGATAGACAAGATAGAGGCAGAGAGGTTGTTTCCGCTGGTCGGGGAGACTAGAACTAGGGGGCACAGTCTCAAAATACGGGGGAGGCAATTTAAAACCGAGTTGAGAAGGAATTTCTTCTCCCAGAGGGTTGTGAATCTGTGGAATTCTCTGCCCAAGGAAGCAGTTGAGGCTAGCTCATTGAATGTATTCAAATCACAGATAGATAGATTTTTAACCAATAGGGAATTAAGGGTTACGGGGAGCGGGCGGGTAAGTGGAGCTGAGTCCACGGCCAGATCAGCCATGATCTTGTTGAATGGCGGAGCAGGCTCGAGGGGCTAGATGGCCTACTCCTGTTCCTAATTCTTATGTTATTATGTTCGCGAGAGATGGCTCGAAGAGAAATAGAAAACAAGGTGGGAATGCAGGTAAAAGGAAATGTAAGAAGCACAATTGCTTCCGAGCTATTTGATTGCATTCAGCTGTTTGATGGCATTCATGTATGAGCTGAAAGAAAGCAACAAATAGCTGTCTGTGGCCCTTTAAGTAAAGCAAAAGCCAGCGATGTGATACCTACGTCGATACTAATCTGAAAAAGCCTGATTTCGGATGCAAAGCAGAGTGAGGACTCGTTAGTACTTGGAAGGTTGACCGAATGGGAATGCCAGGTGCTGTCGACATTTGCTACCACCACAGGCTGCTTGCAACATTCACACTGCCGTCAACCAATCAACCAGCTTTTCGCTTTTCCCTCGCGCATTCAATTTCTCTCTCACTCTGCCATTTTATTTTTCCAAAGCTTTGCTGTTCATTCTCCTGCTCCCATCGAATTCAAGGGGGTCCACACACACCAACCAAAAAACACAGCAACAAAATAACCTAGCAAAACAACGCACCCAAGCCAGTAAGTCCTTGTCATCCAAAGAATCCTAGATCAAATTCAGACATTGCACCATAACTACCACATCGTAGCTCATTTCTGCAACAAAGTAGGGACAGGCCTGATTATTATTTGGATAGGATTCTGAATACCAGGCGTACTAGGCTTTTCCTATTAGTCGACGTTGTCGCTGCCTTAATTCAGCACTCCATTTGCTGTTCGTTCCTGCGCTTTCTACAAATCTCTCTCTCTCTCTTTCTCTCTCAAATAGGCAAAGGCCTGATTTGTAATTAGCAATGGAGGCTCGGGCTTATAGTTTGTGTGTGTGTGTTAGCGAGAGATGGCGCGAAGAATTATAGATAACAAGGTGGGAAGGCAGGTAAAAGGAAATTTAAGAAGTACAAAAGCTTCCAAGCTGTTGATAGCATTCATGCATGAGCTGACAGAAAGCAATACGCAGCTGTCTGTCGCTCATTGAGTATAGAATGAGCCAGCTGTTATATAACTACGGCCATGCCTGTCTGAAAAAGTGTGTCCTCGGGTGCGAAGCAGAGTAAGGCCTGGTTAGTACTTTTAAGGGAGTCCGACTGGGAATACCAGGTGCTGTAGACTTTTGGTGCCACCACATGCTGCTCGCAACATTTCCACTGCCGTCAACCAATCAACAAGTTTTTCGCTCCTCCTTCCTGCATTCCATTTCTCTCTCACCCTCTCCCTTTATTTTTCCAAATCTTTGCTGCTCATTCTCCTGCTGCCATCGAAAGTCAAGGGGGTCCACACACAAACAACCAAAAAACACAGCAACAAAATAACCGAGCAAAACAACACACCCAAACCAGTAAATCCTTGTCATCCAAAGCATCCTAGATCAAACTCAGACATTGCGCTGTAAACGACCACATCGTAGCTCATTTCTGTGTAAAAGAAGGGACAGGTCTAATTAGTACCCGGATAGGAGTCGTAATATCAGGTGTACTACGCTTTCCCTATTAGTCTAAGTTGTCGATGCCTTCATTCAGCATTCCATTTCCTGTTCGTTCCTATGCTTTCTACAATTCTCTCTCTCTCTCTCTCTAATAGGCACAGGCCTGATTTGTACTTAGTGATGGAGGCTCGCGCTTTCAGTGTGTTAGCGAGAGAAGGCGTGACAAGAGATAGAAAACAACGTGGGAAGGAAACGTAAGAAGTACAAATGCCTCCGAGCTGTTTGATGGCAATCATGTGTGAGCTGACAGAAAGCAAAAAGCAGCTGTCTGTGGCTCTTTAGTTAAAGAGAGAGCCAACTGTTAGATACCTATGGCCATTCTAGTCAGCGAAATACCTGATCGCGGATGTGAAGCAGAATAATGTCTGGTTGGTATTTATAAGTGAGACCGACTGGGAATACCAGGTGCTGTAGACTTTTGCTACCACCAAAGGCTGCTCGCAACATTCACACTGCTGTCAACCAATCAACAAGCTTTTCACTTCTCCCTCCTGCATTCAGTTTCTCTCTCACGCTCTCCCTTCATTTTTCCAAAACTGATTAGTTCTTGGATAGGCGTCTTAATACCAGGTGTACTCGGTGTTATATATGTAAACCTATAAATACATTGTTTTACCACCGGAAGGCTTATACCCTGGAGTCCCAAGGGATTCCACAATCCCTTGGGAGCACCTGTATATAAGCAGGCCTCAAAGGCTGGAGAGACACTCTGCAGACCTGTAATAAAGCACTACAGTCACACATTACATTGAGCTTACAGTATCTGGTCAGATTCTTAATTCAAGATGTAACAACTGGCGACAAGATACAGATGACGAACCCCACCGCAACGATGCAGAAAACCGTGGGCATCCTGGAGAAATTTTCGGAGAAAGATGATTGGGAAACCTTCGTGGAGCGACTCCACCAATACTTCGTGGCCAATGAGCTGGAAGGAGAAGTGAATGCTGCCAAACGAAGGGCGATCCTCCTCACCGTTTGTGGTGCACCAACATATGGCCTCATGAAAAATCTGCTCGCTCCAGCGAAACCCAGAGAGGAGTCATACAATAATTTGTGCACACTTGTCCGGGTGCATCTTAACCGAAGCAATGCATTCTGATGGCAATGTACCGGTTCTACACCTACAAAAGGTCTGAAGGCCAGGAAATGGCGAGCTACATCGACGAGCTAAGGCGCCTTGGAGGACATTGCGAGTTTGAAGGACACTTGGAGCACATGCTCAGGGACTTCTTTGTATTGGCACTGGCCATGAAATAATACTTCGTCAACTTTTGACTGTAGAGACCCCAACCTTGAGTAAAGCCATAGCGATAGCCCAGGCATTTATCACCACCAGTGACAATATCAAACAAATCTCTCAGCAAACGATTGCTGCTCCAAAGAAAGTAATGTTGCTTTCGAATCTGAAGGTACAGGGCAGGACGCACACGCCTGCAGCTGCACGTCCGCAGATGTCTCAGATTCCAGCATCAAGGGTGCTGAATGCAAGGCCATTAACACCTTCTTGAGAGTTGATCATCGTTTACATTCATGCTGCTTCAAAGTATACGTTTGCAAGGGCTGTGGATCAATGGGACACCTCCAACTTATGTGCAGGCGAGCTGCAAACCCTGCTAATCATGCAAATCACCATTTTGCAGAGCAGGGCAGATCCACGCTGGATCACGACGAACCAGAGCCTCAGATTGAAGAGGCAGAGATATATGGGGTGCACACATTTACCACAAAATATCCCCCGTTAATTTTGAAGGTTGAATTAAATGGACACCCGGTGTCAACGGAGCTGGACACGGGCGTGAGCCAGTCCATCATGAGCACAAAGACTTTCGATAAATTGTGGTGCAGCAAGGCCTCAAGGCAAGTCCTGACTTCCATTCGTACTAAACTGAGAACGTACGCAAAGGAACAGATCCGCATAATCAGCAGTGCTAACGTAAAGATCTCCGACGATGGAGCTGTGCAAAGTTTAACACTCTGGGTGGTACCAGGCAATGGTATCACGCTATTTGGTAGGAGCTGGCAGTGAAATATATGATGGAACTGGGACGGCGTCCAAGCGCTCTCGTCCATCGACAACACTTCATGTGCCCAGGTCCTAAACAAGTTCCCCTCGCTGTTTGAAGCAGACATCGGGAAATTCCAAGGAGCAAAAGTGCAGACAGTCGGGATGTGATCCACAGTCAGGATGTGTTCTACAGTCAGGATATGTTCCACAGTCAGGATGTGTTCTACAGTCAGGATATGTTCTACAGTCAGGATGTGTTCCACAGTCAGGATGAGTTCCACAGTCAGGATGCGTTCCACAGTCAGGATGTGTTCTACAGTCAGGATATGTTCTACAGTCAGGATGTGTTCCAAAGTCAGGATATGTTCTACAGTCAGGATGTGTTCTACAGTCAGGAAGTGTTCTACTGTCAGATGAGTTCTACAGTCAGGATGCGTTCGACAGTCAGGAGGTGTTCTACAGACAGGATGTGTTCCGCAGTCAGGATGTGTTCTACAGTCAGGATGTGATCCACAGTCAGGATGTGTTCTCTTGTCAGCATTTGTTCCACAGTCAGGATGCGTTCCAAAGTCAGGATGTGTTCTGCAGTCAGGATGTATTCCACAGTCAGGATATGTTCCAAAGTCAGGATGTGTTCTACAGTCAGGACGTGTTCTACAGTCAGGATGTGTTCCACAGTGAGGATGTGTTCTACAGTCAGGATGTGTTCCACAGTCTGGATGTGTTCCACAGTCAGGATGTGTTCGACAGTCAGGATGTGTTCCACAGCCAGGATATGTTCCACAGTCAGGATATGTTCCACAGTCAGGATGTGTTCTACACTCAGGATATGTTCAATAGTCAGGACGTGTTCCACAGTCAGGATGTGTTCTACAGTCAGGATATGTTCTACAGTCAGGATGTGTTCCACAGTCAGGATGTGTTCTACAGTCAGGATGTGTTTTACAGTCAGGAATGTTACACAGTCAGGATGTGTTCTACAGTCAGGATGTGTTCCACAGTGAGGATGTGTTCTACAGTCAGGATGTGTTCCACAGTCTGGATGTGTTCCACAGTCAGGATGTGTTCCACAGTCAGGATGCGTTCCACAGTCAGGATATGTTCTACAGTCAGGATATGTTCGACAGTCAGGATGTGTTCCACAGTCAGGATGTGTTCTACAGTCTGGATGTGTTCTACAGTCAGGATGTGTTCCACAGTGAGGATGTGTTCTACAGTCAGGATGTGTTCCACAGTCTGGATGTGTTCTACAGTCAGGATGTGTTCCAGAGTCAGGATGTGTTCCACAGTCATCATGTGTTCTACAGTAAGGATGAGTTCTACATTCAGGATGTGTTCCACAGTCAGGGTGTGTTCTACAGTCAGTATGTGATCCACAGTCAGAATGTGTTCTACAGTCAGGATGTGTTCCACAGTCAGGATGTGTTCCACAGTCAGGATGTGATCCACAGTCAGGATGTGATCCACTGTCAGGATGTGTTCTACAGTGAGGATGTGATCCACAGTCAGGATGTGTTCCACAGTCAGGATGTGTTCGACAGTGAGGATGTGTTCCACAGTCAGGTTGTGTTCTACAGTCAGGATGTGTTTTACAGTCAGGATGTGTTCTCTTGTCAGCATGTGTTCCACAGTCAGGATGTGTTCCAAAGTCAAGATGTGTTCTACAGTCAGGACGTGTTCTACAGTCAGGATGTGATCCACAGTGAGGATGTGTTCTACAGTCAGGATGTGTTCCTCAGTCTGGATGTGTTCCACAGTCAGGATGTGTTCCACAGTCAGGATGTGTTCCACAGTCAGGATATGTTCCACAGTCAGGATGTGTTCTACACTCAGGATATGTTCAATAGTCAGGATGTTTTCCACAGTCAGGATGTGTTCTACAGTCAGGATATGTTCTACAGTCAGGATGTGTTCCACAGTCAGGATGTGTTCTACAGTCAGGATGTGTTTTACAGTCAGGAATGTTCCACAGTCAGGATGTGCTCTACAGTCAGGATTTGTTCTACAGTCAGGATGTGTTCTTCAGTCAGGGTGTGTTCTACAGTCAGGATGTATTCCATAGTCAGGATATGTTCCAAAGTCAGGATGTGTTCTACAGTCAGGATGTGTTCTACAGTCAGGATGTGTTCCACAGTGAGGATGTGTTCTACAGTCAGGATGTGTTCCACAGTCTGGATGTGTTCCACAGTCAGGATATGTTCCACAGTCAGGATGTGTTCTACAGTCAGAATATGTTCCACAGTCAGGATATGTACCACAGTCAGGATGTGATTCTCAGTCAGGATGTGTTCTACAGTCAGGATATGTTCCACAGTCAGGATGTGATCCACAGTCAGGATGTGTTCCACAGTCAGGATATGTTCCACTGTCAGGATAAGTTCCACAGTCAGGATGTGTTCCACAGTCAGGATGTGATCCACAGTCAGGATGTGTTCGACAGTCAGGATATGTTCCACATCAGGATATGTTACATAGTCAGGATGTCTTCCACAGTCAGGATGTGTTCTACAGTCAGGATGTGTTCTACAGTCAGGATATGTTCTAGAGTCAGGATGTGTTCGACAGTCAGGATGTGTTCCACAATCAGGATGTGCTCGACAGTCAGGATGTGTTCCACAGTCAGGATGCGTTCCACAGTCAGGATGTGTTCTACAGTCAGGATGTGTTCCAAAGTCAGGATATGTTCTACAGTCAGGATGTGTTCTACTGTCAGGATGTGTTCTAAAGTCAGGATGTGTTCTAAAGTCAGGATGTGTTCTACAGACAGGATGTGTTCCACAGTTAGGATGTGTTCCACAGTCAGGATGTGATCCACAGTCAGGATGTGTTCTACAGTCAGAATATGTTCCACAGTCAGGATATGTTCCACAGTCAGGATGTGATTCTCAGTCAGGATGTGTTCTACAGTCAGGATATGTTCCACAGTCAGGATGTGATCCACAGTCAGGATGTGATCCACAGTCAGGATGTGTTCTACAATCAGGATGTGTTCTACAGACAGGATGTGTTCCACAGTCAGGATGTGTTCTACAGTCAGGATGTGTGCTACAATCAAGATGTGTTCTACAGTCAGGATGTGTTCCACAGTCAGGATGTGTTCCACAGTCAGGATGTGTTCTACAGTCAGGAAGTGTTCCACTGTCAGGATGTGTTCTGCAGTCAGGATGTGTTCCACAGTCAGGATGCGTTCCACAGTCAGGATGTGTTCCACAGTCAGGATGTGTTCTACAGTCAGGATGTGTTCCTCAGTCAGGATGTGTTCTACAGTCAGGTTATGTTCCACAGTCAGGATATGTTCCAAGGTAAGGATGTGTTCTACAGTCAGGATGTGTTCTACAGTCAGGATATGTTCTACAGTCAGGATGTGTTCCACAGTCAGGATGTGTTCCACAGTCAGGATGTGTTCTACAGTCAGGATGTGTTTTACAGTCAAGATGTGTTCTACAGTCAGGATGTGTTCTACAGTCAGGATGTGTTCTACAGACATGACGTGTTCCACAGTCAGGATGTGTTCCACAGTTAGGATGTGATCAACAGTCAGGATGTGTTCTACAATCAGGATGTGTTCTACAGACAGGATGTGGTCCACAGTCAGGATGTGTTCCACAGTCAGGATGTGATCCACAGTCAGGATGTGTTCTACAGTCAGGATGTGTTCCACAGTCAGGATGCGTTCCACAGTCAGGATGTGTTCGACAGTCAGGATGTGTTCGACAGTCAGGTTGTGTTCCACAGTCAGGATATGTTCTACAGTCAGGATGTATTCCACAGTTGGGATATGTTCCACAGTCAGGATATGTTCCACAGTCAGGATGTGTTAAACAGTCAGAATATGTTCCACAGTCAGGATATGTTCCACAGTCAGGATGTGATTCTCAGTCAGGATGTGTTCTACAGTCAGGATATGTTCCACAGTCAGGATGTGATTCACAGTCAGGATGTGTTCTACAGTCAGGATATGTTCCACTGTCAGGATAAGTTCCACAGTCCGGATGTGTTCCACAGTCAGGATGTGATCCACAGTCAGGATGTGATCCACAGTCAGGATGTGTTCGACAGTCAGGATATGTTCCACATCAGGATATGTTCCATAGTCAGGATGTGTTCTACAGTCAGGATGTGTTCCACAATCAGGATGTGTTCCACAGTCAGGATGTGTTCTACAGTCAGGATGTGTTCCACAGTCAGGATGCGTTCTCCAGTCAGGATGTGTTCCACAGTCAGGATCTGATCCACAGTCAGGATGTGTTCTACAATCAGGATGTGTTCTACAATCAGGATTTGATCCACAGTCAGGATGTGTTCTACAGTCAGGATGTGTACCACAGTCAGGATGTGTTCCACAGTCAGGATGTGATCTACAGTCAGGATGTGTTTTATAGTCAGGAAGTGTTCCACTGTCAGGATGTGTTCTACAGTCAGGATGTGTTCCACAGTCAGGATGCGTTCCACAGTCAGGATGTGTTCCACAGTCAGGATGTGTTCTACAGTCAGGATGTGTTCCTCAGTCAGGATATGTTCTACAGTCAGGTTATGTTCCACAGTCAGGATATGTTCCACAGTAAGGATGCGTTCTACAGTCAGGATATGTTCCATAGTCAGGATACGTTCTATAGTCAGGATGTGTTCCAACGTCAGGATGTGTTCTACAGTCAGGATATGTTCCACAGTCAGGATGTGTTCCACAGTCAGGGTGTGTTTTACAGTCAGGATGTGTTCTACAGTCAGGATGTTTTATATAGACAGGATGTGTTCCACAGTCAGGATGTGTTCCACAGTCAGGATGTGATCCACAGTCAGGATGTGTTCTACAATCAGGATGTGTTCTACAGACAGGATGTGTTCCACAGTCAGGATGTGTTCTACAGTCAGGATGTGTTCCACAGTCAGGATGTGTTCTACAGTCAGGATGCGTTTTACAGTCAGGAAGTGTTCCACTGTCAGGTTGTGCTCTACAGTCAGGATGTGTTCCACAGTCAGGATGCGTTCCACAGTCAGGATGTGTTCCACAGTCAAGATGTGTTCCACATTCAGGATGTGTTCCACAGTCAGGATGTGATCCACAGTCAGGATGTGTTCTACTATCAGGATGTGTTCTACAGACAGGATGTGTTCCACAGTCAGGATGTGTTCTACAGTCAGGATGTGATCCACAGTCAGGATGTGTTCCACAGTCAGGATGTGTTCTACAGTCAGGATGTGTTCTACAGTCAGGATGTGTTCCACAGTCAGGATGTGTTCCACAGTCAGGATGTGTTCTACTGTCTGGATGTGTTCTATAGTGAGAATATCATCCACAATCAGGATGTGCTCTACAGTCAGGATGTGTTCTACAGTCAGGATGTGATCCACAGTCAGGATGTGTTTCACAGTCAGGATGTGTTCTACAGTCAGGATGTGTTCTACAGTCAGGATGTGATCCACAGTCAGGATGTGTTCCACAGTCAGGATGTGTTCCCAGTCAGGATGTGTTCTACAGTCAGGATGCGTTCCACAGTCAGGATGTGTTCCACAGTCAGGATGTGTTCTACTGTCTGGATGTGTTCCATAGTGAGAATATCATCCACAATCAGGATGTGTTCTACAGTCAGGATGTGATCCACAGTCAGGATGTGTTCTGCAGTCAGGTAGTGATCCACAGTCAGGATGTGTTGTACAGTCAGGATCTGTTCTACAGTCAGGATGTGTTCTTCAGTCAGGATGTGTTCTCCAGTCAGGATGTGATCCACAGTCAGGATGTGATCCATAGTCAGGATGTGATCCAAGTCAGGATGTGTTCTGAATTCAGGATGTGTTCTACAGTCAGGATGTGTTCTACAGTCAGGATGTGTTCCACAGTCAGGATGTGTTCCACAATCAGGATGTGATCCACAGTCAGGATGTGTTGTACAGTCAGGATCTGTTCTACAGTCAGAATGTGTTCTAAAGTCAGGATGTGTTCCACAATCAGGATGTGATCCACAGTCAGGATGTGTTCTACTGTCAGGATGTGTTCTACAGTCAGGAAGTGTTCCACAGTCAGGATGTGATCCACAGTCAGGATGTGTTATACAGTCAGGATGTGTTCTACAGTCAGGATGTGTTCTACAGTCAGGATGTGTTCCACAGTCAGGATGTGTCCTACAGTCAGAATGTATTCTACAGTCAGGATGTGTTCCACAATCAGGATGTGATCCACAGTCAGGATGTGTTCCATAGTCAGGATGTGTTCTGCAGTCAGGATGTGTTCCCAGTCAGGATGTGTTCTACAGTCAGGATGTGTTCCACAGTCAGGATGTGTTCCACAGTCAGGATGTATTCTACTGTCTGGATGTGTTCTATAGTGAGAATATCATCCACAATCAGGATGTGCTCTACAGTCAGGATGTGATCCACAGTCAGGATGTGTTCCACAGTCAGGATGTGATCCACAGTCAGGATGTGTTATACAGTCAGGATGTGTTCTACAGTCAGGATGTGTTCTACAGTCAGGATGTGTCCTACAGTCAGAATGTGTTCTACAGTCAGGATGTGTTCTACAGTCAGGATGTGTTCCACAGTCAGGATGTGTTCTTCAGTCAGGATGTGTTCTACAGTCAGGATGCGTTCTATAGTCAGGATGTGTTCTACAGTCAGGATGTCTTCCACAGTCAGGATGTGTTCTTCAGTCAGGATATGTTCTTCAGTCAGGATGTGTTTTACAGCCAGGATTTGATCTACAGTGAAGATATGTTCTACAGGCAGGATATGCTCCACAGTCAGTATGTGTTCCACAGTCAGGATGTGTTCCACAGTCAGGATGTGTTCTACAGTCAGGATGTGTTCTATAGTCAGGATGTGTTCCAAAGTCATGATGCGTTCCACAGTCAGAATGAGTTCTACAGTCAGGATGTGTTCTACAGTCAGGATGTGTTCTTCAGTCAGGATGTGTTCTACAGTCAGGATGTGAACTTCAGTCAGGATGTGATCCACAGTCAAGATGTGTTCTGCAGTCAGGTAGTGATCCACAGTCAGGATGTGATCCACAGTCAGGATGTGTTCTACAGTCAGGATGTGTTCCACAGTCAGGATGTGTTCTACAGTCTGTATGTGTTCTATAGTCAGAATATCATCCACAGTCAGGATGTGATCCATAGTCAGGATGTGATCCACAGTCAGGATGTGTTCTACATTCAGGATGTGTTCTACAGTCAGGATGTGTTCTACAGTCAGGATGTGTTCCACAGTCAGGATGTGTCCTACAGTCAGGATGTGTTCTTCAGTCACGATGTGTTCCACAGTCAGGATGTGTTCTGCAGTCAGGTAGTGATCCACAGTCAGGATGTGTTGTACAGTCAGGATGTGTTCTACAGTCAGGATGTGTTCTTCAGTCAGGATGTGATCCACAGTCAGGATGTGATCCACAGTCAGATTGTGTTCTGCATTCAGGATGTGTTCTACAGTCAGGATGTGTTCCACAGTCAGGATGTGTTCTGCAGTCAGGATGTGTTCTTCAGTCACGATGTGTTCCACAGTCAGGATGTGTTCTGCAGTCAGGTAGTGATCCACAGTCAGGATGTGTTGTACAGTCAGGATCTGTTCCACAGTCAGGATGTGATCCACAGTCAGGATGTGATCCACAGTCAGGATGTTATCCACAGTCAGGATGTGTTCTGCAGTCAGGTAGTGATCCACAGTCAGGATGTGTTGTACAGTCAGGATCTGTTCTACAGTCAGAATGTGTTCTAAAGTCAGGATGTGTTCCACAATTAGGATGTGATCCACAGTCAGGATGTGTTCTACTGTCAGGATGTGTTCTACAGTAAGGAAGTGTTCCACAGTCAGGATGTGATCCACAGTCAGGATGTGTTATACGGTCAGGATGTGTTCCACAGTCAGGATGTGTTCTACAGTCATGATGTGTTCCCAGTCAGGATGTGTTCTACAGTCAGGATGTGTTCCACAGTCAGGATGTGTTCGACAGTCTGGATGTGTTCCCAGTCAGGATGTGTTCCACAGTCTGGATGTGTTCCACAGTCAGGATGTGTCCCCAGTCAGGATGTGTTCTACAGTCAGGATGTGTTCCACAGTCAGGATGTGTCCTACAGTCAGGATGTGTTCTTCAGTCAGGATGTGTTCTACAGTCAGGATGCGTTCTATAGTCAGGATGTGTTCTACAGTCAGGATGTCTTCCACAGTCAGGATGTGTTCTTCAGTCAGGATATGTTCTTCAGTCAGGATGTGTTTTACAGCCAGGATTTGATCTACAGTGAAGATATGTTCTACAGGCAGGATATGCTCCACAGTCAGTATGTGTTCCACAGTCAGGATGTGTTCCACAGTCAGGATGTGTTCTACAGTCAGGATGTGTTCTATAGTCAGGATGTGTTCCAAAGTCATGATGCGTTCCACAGTCAGAATGAGTTCTACAGTCAGGATGTGTTCTACAGTCAGGATGTGTTCTTCAGTCAGGATGTGTTCTACAGTCAGGATGTGAACTTCAGTCAGGATGTGATCCACAGTCAAGATGTGTTCTGCAGTCAGGTAGTGATCCACGGTCAGGATGTGATCCACAGTCAGGATGTGTTCTACAGTCAGGATGTGTTCCACAGTCAGGATGTGTTCTACAGTCTGTATGTGTTCTATAGTCAGAATATCATCCACAGTCAGGATGTGATCCATAGTCAGGATGTGATCCACAGTCAGGATGTGTTCTGCATTCAGGATGTGTTCTACAGTCAGGATGTGTTCTACAGTCAGGATGTGTTCCACAGTCAGGATGTGTTCTGCAGTCAGGTAGTGATCCACAGTCAGGATGTGTTGTACAGTCAGGATGTGTTCCACAGTCAGGATGTGTCCTACAGTCAGGATGTGTTCTTCAGTCACGATGTGTTCCACAGTCAGGATGTGTTCTGCAGTCAGGTAGTGATCCACAGTCAGGATGTGTTGTACAGTCAGGATGTGTTCTACAGTCAGGATGTGTTCTTCAGTCAGGATGTGATCCACAGTCAGGATGTGATCCACAGTCAGATTGTGTTCTGCATTCAGGATGTGTTCTACAGTCAGGATGTGTTCCACAGTCAGGATGTGTTCTGCAGTCAGGATGTGTTCTTCAGTCACGATGTGTTCCACAGTCAGGATGTGTTCTGCAGTCAGGTAGTGATCCACAGTCAGGATGTGTTGTACAGTCAGGATCTGTTCTACAGTCAGGATGTGATCCACAGTCAGGATGTGATCCACAGTCAGGATGTTATCCACAGTCAGGATGTGTTCTGCAGTCAGGTAGTGATCCACAGTCAGGATGTGTTGTACAGTCAGGATCTGTTCTACAGTCAGAATGTGTTCTAAAGTCAGGATGTGTTCCACAATTAGGATGTGATCCACAGTCAGGATGTGTTCTACTGTCAGGATGTGTTCTACAGTAAGGAAGTGTTCCACAGTCAGGATGTGATCCACAGTCAGGATGTGTTATACAGTCAGGATGTGTTCCACAGTCAGGATGTGTTCTACAGTCATGATGTGTTCCCAGTCAGGATGTGTTCTACAGTCAGGATGTGTTCCACAGTCAGGATGTGTTCGACAGTCTGGATGTGTTCCCAGTCAGGATGTGTTCCACAGTCTGGATGTGTTCCACAGTCAGGATGTGTCCCCAGTCAGGATGTGTTCTACAGTCAGGATGTGTTCCACAGTCAGGATGTGTCCTACAGTCAGGATGTGTTCTTCAGTCAGGATGTGTTCTACAGTCAGGATGCGTTCTATAGTCAGGATGTGTTCTACAGTCAGGATGTCTTCCACAGTCAGGATGTGTTCTTCAGTCAGGATATGTTCTTCAGTCAGGATGTGTTTTACAGCCAGGATTTGATCTACAGTGAAGATATGTTCTACAGGCAGGATATGCTCCACAGTCAGTATGTGTTCCACAGTCAGGATGTGTTCCACAGTCAGGATGTGTTCTACAGTCAGGATGTGTTCTATAGTCAGGATGTGTTCCAAAGTCATGATGCGTTCCACAGTCAGAATGAGTTCTACAGTCAGGATGTGTTCTACAGTCAGGATGTGTTCTTCAGTCAGGATGTGTTCTACAGTCAGGATGTGAACTTCAGTCAGGATGTGATCCACAGTCAAGATGTGTTCTGCAGTCAGGTAGTGATCCACAGTCAGGATGTGATCCACAGTCAGGATGTGTTCTACAGTCAGGATGTGTTCCACAGTCAGGATGTGTTCTACAGTCTGTATGTGTTCTATAGTCAGAATATCATCCACAGTCAGGATGTGATCCATAGTCAGGATGTGATCCACAGTCAGGATGTGTTCTGCATTCAGGATGTGTTCTACAGTCAGGATGTGTTCTACAGTCAGGATGTGTTCCACAGTCAGGATGTGTTCTGCAGTCAGGTAGTGATCCACAGTCAGGATGTGTTGTACAGTCAGGATGTGTTCTACAGTCAGGATGTGTTCCACAGTCAGGATGTGTTCTACAGTCAGGATGTGTTCTTCAGTCACGATGTGTTCCACAGTCAGGATGTGTTCTGCAGTCAGGTAGTGATCCACAGTAAGGATGTGTTGTACAGTCAGGATCTGTTCTACAGTCAGGATGTGTTCTTCAGTCAGGATGTGATCCACAGTGAGAATGTGATCCATAGTCAGGATGTGTTCTACAGTCAGGATGTGTTCTGAATTCAGGATGTGTTCTACAGTCAGGATGTGTTCTGCAGTCAGGATGTGTTCCACAGTCAGGATGTGTTCCACAGTCTGGTAGTGTTCTATAGTCAGAATATCATCCACAATCAGGATGTGCTCTACAGTCAGGTTGTGTTCTACAGTCAGGATGTGTTCTACAGACAGGATGTGTTCTACAGTCAGGATGTGTTCTCCAGTCAGGATGTGATTCACAGTCAGGATGTGATCCACAGTCAGGATGTGTTCCACAGTCAGGTTGTGTCCGACAGTCCTGATGTGTTCTTCAGTCAGGATGTGTTCTACAGTCAGGATGTGTTCTACAGTCAGGATGTGATCCACAGTCAGGATGTGTTGTACAGTCAGGATCTGTTCTACAGTCAGAATGTGTTCTACAGTCAGGATGTGATCCACAGTCAGGATGTGATCCACAGTCAGGATGTTATCCACAGTCAGGATGTGTTCTGCAGTCAGGTAGTGATCCACAGTCAGGATGTGTTGTACAGTCAGGATCTGTTCTACAGTCAGAATGTGTTCTAAAGTCAGGATGTGTTCCACAATTAGGATGTGATCCACAGTCAGGATGTGTTCTACTGTCAGGATGTGTTCTACAGTAAGGAAGTGTTCCACAGTCAGGATGTGATCCACAGTCAGGATGTGTTATACAGTCAGGATGTGTTCCACAGTCAGGATGTGTTCTACAGTCATGATGTGTTCCAGTCAGGATGTGTTTTACAGTCAGGATGTGTTCCACAGTCAGGATGTGTTCAACAGTCTGGATGTGTTCCCAGTCAGGATGTGTTCCACAGTCTGGATGTGTTCCACAGTCAGGATGTGTTCCCAGTCAGGATGTGTTCTACAGTCAGGATGTGTTCCACAGTCAGGATGTGTTCCACAGTCAGGATCTGTTCTACAGTCTGGTAGTGTTCTATAGTCAGAATATCATCCACAATCAGGATGTGCTCTACAGTCAGGATGTGTTCTACAGTCAGGATGTGTTCTACAGACAGGATGTGTTCTACAGTCAGGATGTGTTCTCCAGTCAGGATGTGATCCACAGTCAGGATGTGATCCACAGTCAGTATGTTTTCTGCATTCAGGATGTGTTCGACAGTCAGGATGTGTTCTACAGTCAGGATGTGTTCCACAGTCAGGTTGTGTCCGACAGTCATGATGTGTTCTTCAGTCAGGATATGTTCTACAGTCAGGATGTGATCCACAGTCAGGATGTGATCCACAGTCAGGATGTGTTCTGCAGTCAGGTCGTGATCCACAGTCAGGATGTGTTGTACAGTCAGGATCTGTTATACAGTCAGAATGTGTTCCAACGTCAGGTTGTGTTCCACAATCAGGAGGTGATCCACAGTCAGTATGTGTTCCACAGTCAGGATGTGTTCTACAGTCAGGATGTGTTCTCCCATCAGGATGTGTTCTCCAGTCAGGATGTATTCGATGCTCAGGATGTGTATTGCACAGTCAGGTTGTGTTCTGCAGTCAGGAAGTATTCGATGGTCAGGATGTGTTCTACAGTAACGATGTGTTCCACAGTCAGGATATGATCCAAAGTCAGGATGTGTTCTACAGTCAGGATATGATCCAAAGTCAGGATGTGTTCTACAGTCAGGATGTGTTCTACAGTAAGGATGTGTTCCACAGTCAGGATATGTTCCCAGTCAGGATGTGTTCTACAGTCAGGATGTGTTACACAGTCCGGATGTGTTCTGCAGTCAGGATGTGTTCCCAGTCAGGATGTGTTCCACAATCAGGATGTGTTCTACAGTCTGGATGTGTTCTATAGTCAGAATATCATCCACAGTCAGGATGTGATCCATAGTCAGGATGTGATCCACAGTCAGGATGTGTTCTACAGTCAGGATGTGTTCTATAGTCAGGATGTGTTCCACAGTCAGGATGTGTCCTACAGTCAGGATGTGTTCTTCAGTCACGATGTGTTCCACAGTCAGGATGTGTTCTGCAGTCAGGTAGTGATCCACAGTCAGGATGTGTTGTACAGTCAGGATCTGTTCTACAGTCAGGATGTGTTCTTCAGTCAGGATGTGTTCTCCAGTCAGGATGTGATCCACAGTCAGGATGTGATCCATAGTCAGGATGTGATCCAAGTCAGGATGTGTTCTGAATTCAGGATGTGTTCTACAGTCAGGATGTGTTCTACAGTCAGGATGTGTTCCACAGTCAGGATGTGTTCCACAATCAGGATGTGATCCACAGTCAGGATGTGTTGTACAGTCAGGATCTGTTCTACAGTCAGAATGTGTTCTAAAGTCAGGATGTGTTCCACAATCAGGATGTGATCCACAGTCAGGATGTGTTCTACTGTCAGGATGTGTTCTACAGTCAGGAAGTGTTCCACAGTCAGGATGTGTTATACAGTCAGGATGTGTTCTACAGTCAGGATGTGTTCTACAGTCAGGATGTGTTCCACAGTCAGGATGTGTCCTCCAGTCAGAATGTGTTCTACAGTCAGGATGTGTTCCACAATCAGGATGTGATCCACAGTCAGGATGTGTTCCACAGTCAGGATGTGTTCTGCAGTCAGGATGTGTTCCCAGTCAGGATGTGTTCTACAGTCAGGATGTGTTCCACAGTCAGGATGTGTTCCACAGTCAGGATGTATTCTACTGTCTGGATGTGTTCTATAGTGAGAATATCATCCACAATCAGGATGTGTTTTACAGCCAGGATTTGTTCTACAGTGAAGATATGTTCTATAGGCAGGATATGCTCCACAGTCAGTATGTGTTCCACAGTCAGGATGTGTTCCACAGTCAGGATGTGTTCTACAGTCAGGATGTGTTCTTCAGTCACGATGTGTTCCACAGTCAGGATGTGTTCTGCAGTCAGGTAGTGATCCACAGTCAGGATGTGTTGTACAGTCAGGATCTGTTCTACAGTCAGGATGTGTTCTTCAGTCAGGATGTGATCCACAGTCAGGATGTGATCCATAGTCAGGATGTGTTCTACAGTCTGGATGTGTTCTGAATTCAGGATGTGTTCTACAGTCAGGATGTGTTCTGCAGTCAGGATGTGTTCCACAGTCAGGATGTGTTCCACAGTCTGGTAGTGTTCTATAGTCAGAATATCATCCACAATCAGGATGTGCTCTACAGTCAGGTTCTGTTCTACAGTCAGGATGTGTTCTACAGACAGGATGTGTTCTACAGTCAGGATGTGTTCTCCAGTCAGGATGTGATCCACAGTCAGGATGTGTTCCACAGTCAGGTTGTGTCCGACAGTCCTGATGTGTTCTTCAGTCAGGATGTGTTCTACAGTCAGAATGTGTTCTAAAGTCAGGATGTGTTCCACAATTAGGATGTGATCCACAGTCAGGAAGTGTTCTACTGTCAGGATGTGTTCTACAGTAAGGAAGTGTTCCACAGTCAGGATGTGATCCACAGTCAGGATGTGTTATACAGTCAGGATGTGTTCCACAGTCAGGATGTGATCCACAGTCAGGATGTGTTATACAGTCAGGATGTGTTCTACAGTCAGGATGTGTTCTACAGTCAGGATGTGTCCTACAGTCAGAATGTGTTCTGCAGTCAGGATGTGTTCTACAGTCAGGATGTGTTCCACAGTCAGGATGTGTCCTACAGTCAGGATGTGTTCTTCAGTCAGGATGTGTTCTACAGTCAGGATGCGTTCTATAGTCAGGATGTGTGCTACAGTCAGGATGTCTTCCACAGTCAGGATGTGTTCTTCAGTCAGGATGTGTTTTACAGCCAGGATTTGTTCTGCAGTGAAGATATGTTCTACAGGCAGGATATGCTCCACAGTCAGTATGTGTTCCACAGTCAGGATGTGTTCCACAGTCAGGATGTGTTCTACAGTCAGGATGTGTTCTATAGTCAGGATGTGTTCCAAAGTCATGATGCGTTCCACAGTCAGAATGAGTTCTACAGTCAGGATGTGTTCTACAGTCAGGATGTGTTCTTCAGTCAGGATGTGTTCTACAGTCAGGATGTGAACTTCAGTCAGGATGTGATCCACAGTCAAGATGTGTTCTGCAGTCAGGTAGTGATCCACAGTCAGGATGTGATCCACAGTCAGGATGTGTTCCACAGTCAGGATGTGTTCTACAGTCTGTATGTGTTCGAAAGTCAGAATATCATCCACAGTCAGTATGTGATCCATAGTCAGGATGTGATCCACAGTCAGGATGTGTTCTGCATTCAGGATGTGTTCTACAGTCAGGATGTGTTCTACAGTCAGGATGTGTTCCACAGTCAGGATGTGTCCTACAGTCAGGATGTGTTCTTCAGTCACGATGTGTTCCACAGTCAGGATGTGTTCTGCAGTCAGGTAGTGATCCACAGTCAGGATGTGCTCTACAGTCAGGTTGTGTTCTACAGTCAGGATGTGTTCTACAGACAGGATGTGTTCTACAGTCAGGATGTGTTCTCCAGTCAGGATGTGATTCACAGTCAGGATGTGATCCACAGTCAGGATGTGTTCCACAGTCAGGTTGTGTCCGACATTCCTGATGTGTTCTTCAGTCAGGATGTGTTCTACAGTCAGGATGTGTTCTACAGTCAGGATGTGATCCAAAGTCAGGATGTGTTGTACAGTCAGGATCTGTTCTACAGTCAGAATGTGTTCTACAGTCAGGATGTGATCCACAGTCAGGATGTGATCCACAGTCAGGATGTTATCCACAGTCAGGATGTGTTCTGCAGTCAGGTAGTGATCCACAGTCAGGATGTGTTGTACAGTCAGGATCTGTTCTACAGTCAGAATGTGTTCTAAAGTCAGGATGTGTTCCACAATTAGGATGTGATCCACAGTCAGGATGTGTTCTACTGTCAGGATGTGTTCTACAGTAAGGAAGTGTTCCACAGTCAGGATGTGATCCACAGTCAGGATGTGTTATACAGTCAGGATGTGTTCCACAGTCAAGATGTGTTCCACAGTCATGATGTGTTCCCAGTCAGGATGTGTTCTACAGTCAGGATGTGTTCCACAGTCAGGATGTGTTCGACAGTCTGGATGTGTTCCCAGTCAGGATGTGTTCTACAGTAAGGATGTGTTCCACAGTCAGGATGTGTTCTCAGTCAGGATGTGTTCTACAGTCAGGATGTGTTCCACAGTCAGGATGTGTTCCACAGTCAGGATCTGTTCTACAGTCTGGTAGTGTTCTATAGTCAGAATATCATCCACAATCAGGATGTGCTCTACAGTCAGGATGTGTTCTACAGTCAGGATGTGTTCTACAGACAGGATGTGTTCTACATTCAGGATATGTTCTACAGTCTGGTAGTGTTCTATAGTCAGAATATCATCCACAATCAGGATGTGCTCTACAGTCAGGATGTGTTCTACAGTCAGGATGTGTTCTTCAGTCACGATGTGTTCCACAGTCAGGATGTGTTCTGCAGTCAGGTAGTGATCCACAGTCAGGATGTGTTGTACAGTCAGGATCTGTTCTACAGTCAGGATGTGTTCTTCAGTCAGGATGTGATCCACAGTCAGGATGTGATCCATAGTCAGGATGTGTTCTACAGTCTGGATGTGTTCTGAATTCAGGATGTGTTCTACAGTCAGGATGTGTTCTGCAGTCAGGATGTGTTCCACAGTCAGGATGTGTTCCACAGTCTGGTAGTGTTCTATAGTCAGAATATCATCCACAATCAGGATGTGCTCTACAGTCAGGTTCTGTTCTACAGTCAGGATGTGTTCTACAGACAGGATGTGTTCTACAGTCAGGATGTGTTCTCCAGTCAGGATGTGATCCACAGTCAGGATGTGTTCCACAGTCAGGTTGTGTCCGACAGTCCTGATGTGTTCTTCAGTCAGGATGTGTTCTACAGTCAGAATGTGTTCTAAAGTCAGGATGTGTTCCACAATTAGGATGTGATCCACAGTCAGGATGTGTTCTACTGTCAGGATGTGTTCTACAGTCAGGAAGTGTTCCACAGTCAGGATGTGATCCACAGTCAGGATGTGTTATACAGTCAGGATGTGTTCCACAGTCAGGATGTGATCCACAGTCAGGATGTGTTATACAGTCAGGATGTGTTCTACAGTCAGGATGTGTTCTACAGTCAGGATGTGTCCTACAGTCAGGATGTGTTCTACAGTCAGGATGTGTTCCACAGTCAGGATGTGTCCTACAGTCAGGATGTGTTCTTCAGTCAGGATGTGTTCTACAGTCAGGATGCGTTCTACAGTCAGGATGTGTTCTACAGTCAGGATGTCTTCCACAGTCAGGATGTGTTCTTCAGTCAGGATGTGTTTTACAGCCAGGATTTGTTCTACAGTGAAGATATGTTCTACAGGCAGGATATGCTCCACAGTCAGTATGTGTTCCACAGTCAGGATGTGTTCCACAGTCAGGATGTGTTCTACAGTCAGGATGTGTTCTATAGTCAGGATGTGTTCCAAAGTCATGATGCGTTCCACAGTCAGAATGAGTTCTACAGTCAGGATGTGTTCTACAGTCAGGATGTGTTCTTCAGTCAGGATGTGTTCTACAGTCAGGATGTGAACTTCAGTCAGGATGTGATCCACAGTCAAGATGTGTTCTGCAGTCAGGTAGTGATCCACAGTCAGGATGTGATCCACAGTCAGGATGTGTTCTACAGTCAGGATGTGTTCCACAGTCAGGATGTGTTCTACAGTCTGTATGTGTTCGAAAGTCAGAATATCATCCACAGTCAGTATGTGATCCATAGTCAGGATGTGATCCACAGTCAGGATGTGTTCTGCATTCAGGATGTGTTCTACAGTCAGGATGTGTTCTACAGTCAGGATGTGTTCCACAGTCAGGATGTGTCCTACAGTCAGGATGTGTTCTTCAGTCACGATGTGTTCCACAGTCAGGATGTGTTCTGCAGTCAGGTAGTGATCCACAGTCAGGATGTGCTCTACAGTCAGGTTGTGTTCTACAATCAGGATGTGTTCTACAGACAGGATGTGTTCTACAGTCAGGATGTGTTCTCCAGTCAGGTTGTGATCCACAGTCAGGATGTGATCCACAGTAAGGATGTGTTCTGCATTCAGGAGGTGTTCGACATTCAGGATGTGTTCTACAGTCTGGATGTGTTCCACACTCAGGTTGTGTCCGACAGTCATGATGTGTTCTTCAGTCAGGATGTGTTCTACAGTCAGGATGTGTTCTACAGTCAGGATGTGTTCCACAGTCAGGATATGATCCAAAGTCAGGATGTGTTCTACAGTCAGGATGTGTTCCACAGTCAGGATGTGTTCCACAATCAGGATGTGTTCTGCATTCAGGATGTGTTCTACAGTCGGGATGTGTTCTACAGTCAGGATGTGTTCCACAGTCAGGATGTGTCCTACAGTCAGGATGTGTTCTTCAGTCACGATGTGTTCCACAGTCAGGATGTGTTCTGCAGTCAGGTAGTGATCCACAGTCAGGATGTGTTGTACAGTCAGGATCTGTTCTACAGTCAGGATGTGTTCTTCAGTCAGGATGTGTTCTCCAGTCAGGATATGATCCACAGTCAGGATGTGATCCATAGTCAGGATGTGATCCAAGTCAGGATGTGTTCTGAATTCAGGATGTGTTCTACAGTCAGGATGTGTTCTACAGTCAGGATGTGTTCCACAGTCAGGATGTGTTCTACAGTCAGGATATGATCCACAGTCAGGATGTGATCCACAGTCAGGATGTGTTCTGCCTTCAGGATGTTTTCCAGAGTCAGGATATTCTCCACAGTCAGGATGTGTTCTACAGTCAGGATGTGTTCTCCCATCAGGATGTGTTCTCCAGTCAGGATGTATTCGATGCTCAGGATGTGTATTGCACAGTCAGGTTGTGTTCTGCAGTCAGGAAGTATTCGATGGTCAGGATGTGTTCTACAGTAACGATGTGTTCCACAGTCAGGATGTGATCCAAAGTCAGGATGTGTTCTACAGTCAGGATGTGTTCTCCCATCAGGATGTGTTCTCCAGTCAGGATGTATTCGATGCTCAGGATGTGTATTGCACAGTCAGGTTGTGTTCTGCAGTCAGGAAGTATTCGATGGTCAGGATGTGTTCTACAGTAACGATGTGTTCCACAGTCAGGATATGATCCAAAGTCAGGATGTGTTCTACAGTCAGGATGTGTTCCACAGTCAGGATGTGTTCTACAGTCAGGATGTGTTCCACAGTCAGGATGTGATCCACAGTCAGGATGTGTTCGACAGTCTGGATGTGTTTCCAGTCAGGCTGTGTTCTACAGTAAGGATGTGTTCCACAGTCAGGATATGTTCCCAGTCAGGATGTGTTCTACAGTCAGGATGTGTTCCACAGTCCGGATGTGTTCTGCAGTCAGGATGTGTTCCCAGTCAGGATGTGTTCCACAGTCAGGATGTGTTCTACAGTCTGGATGTGTTCTATAGTCAGAATATCATCCACAGTCAGGATGTGATCCATAGTCAGGATGTGATCCACAGTCAGGATGTGTTCTGCATTCAGGATGTGTTCTACAGTCGGGATGTGTTCTACAGTCAGGATGTGTTCCACAGTCAGGATGTGTCCTACAGTCAGGATGTGTTCTTCAGTCACGATGTGTTCCACAGTCAGGATGTGTTCTGCAGTCAGGTAGTGATCCTCAGTCAGGATGTGTTGTACAGTCAGGATCTGTTCTACAGTCAGGATGTGTTCTTCAGTCAGGATGTGTTCTCCAGTCAGGATGTGATCCACAGTCAGGATGTGATCCATAGTCAGGATGTGATCTAAGTTAGGATGTGTTCTGAATTCAGGATGTGTTCTACAGTCAGGATGTGTTCCACAGTCAGGATGAGTTATACAGTCAGGATGTGTTCTTCAGTCAGGATGTGTTCTACAGTCAGGATGTGTTCTACAGTCAGGATGTGATCCACAGTCAGGATGTGATCCACAGTCAGGATGTGTTTTGCAGTCAGGTAGTGATCCACAGTCAGGATGTGTTGTACAGTCAGGATCTGTTCTACAGTCAGAATGTGTTGTAAAGTCAGGATGTGTTCCACAATTTGGATGTGATCCACAGTCAGGATGTGTTCTACTGTCAGGATGTGTTCTACAGTAAGGAAGTGTTCCACAGTCACGATGTGTTCTCCAGTCAGGATGTGATCCACAGTCAGGATGTGTCCTACAGTCAGGATGTGTTCTTCAGTCAGGATGTGTTCTACAGTCAGGATCTGTTCCACAATCAGGATCTGTCCTACAGTCAGGATGTGTTCTTCAGTCAGGATGTGTTCTACAGTCAGGATGTGATCCACAGTCAGGATGTGATCCACAGTCAGGATGTGTTGTACAGTCAGGATCTGTTCTACAGTCAGAATGTGTTCTTCAGTCAGGATGTGATCCGCAGTCAGGATGTGATCCATAGTCAGGATGTGTTCTACAGTCAGGATGTGTTCTGAATTCAGGATGTGTTCTACAGTCAGGATGTGTTCTGCAGTCAGGATGTGTTCCACAGTCAGGATGTGTTCCACAGTCTGGTAGTGTTCTATAGTCAGAATATCATCCACAATCAGGATGTGCTCTACAGTCAGGTTCTGTTCTACAGTCAGGATGTGTTCTACAGACAGGATGTGTTCTACAGTCAGGATGTGTTCTCCAGTCAGGATGTGATTCACAGTCAGGATGTGATCCACAGTCAGGATGTGTTCCACAGTCAGGTTGTGTCCGACAGTCCTGATGTGTTCTTCAGTCAGGATGTGTTCTACAGTCAGGATGTGTTCTACAGTCAGGATGTGATCCACATTCAGGATGTGTTGTACAGTCAGGATCTGTTCTACAGTCAGAATGTGTTCTACAGTCAGGATGTGATCCACAGTCAGGATGTGATCCACAGTCAGGATGTTATCCACAGTCAGGATGTGTTCTGCAGTCAGGTAGTGATCCACAGTCAGGATGTGTTGTACAGTCAGGATCTGTTCTACCGTCAGAATGTGTTCTAAAGTCAGGATGTGTTCCACAATTAGGATGTGATCCACAGTCAGGATGTGTTCTACTGTCAGGATGTGTTCTACAGTAAGGAAGTGTTCCACAGTCAGGATGTGATCCACAGTCAGGATGTGTTATACAGTCAGGATGTGTTCCACAGTCAGGATGTGATCCACAGTCAGGATGTGTTATACAGTCAGGATGTGTTCTACAGTCAGAATGTGTTCTACAGTCAGGATGTGTTCTACAGTCAGGATGTGTTCCACAGTCAGGATGTGTCCTACAGTCAGGATGTGTTCTTCAGTCAGGATGTGTTCTACAGTCAGGATGCGTTCTATAGTCAGGATGTGTTCTACAGTCAGGATGTCTTCCACAGTCAGGATGTGTTCTTCAGTCAGGATGTGTTTTACAGCCAGGATTTGTTCTACAGTGAAGATATGTTCTACAGGCAGGATATGCTCCACAGTCAGTATGTGTTCCACAGTCAGGATGTGTTCCACAGTCAGGATGTGTTCTACAGTCAGGATGTGTTCTATAGTCAGGATGTGTTCCAAAGTCATGATGCGTTCCACAGTCAGAATGAGTTCTACAGTCAGGATGTGTTCTACAGTCAGGATGTGTTCTACAGTCAGGATGTGAACTTCAGTCAGGATGTGATCCACAGTCAAGATGTGTTCTGCAGTCAGGTAGTGATCCACAGTCAGGATGTGATCCACAGTCCGGATGTGTTCTACAGTCAGGATGTGTTCCACAGTCAGGATGTGTTCTACAGTCTGTATGTGTTCTATAGTCAGAATATTATCCACAGTCAGGATGTGATCCATAGTCAGGATGTGATCCACAGTCAGGATGTGTTCTGCATTCAGGATGTGTTCTACAGTCAGGATGTGTTCTACAGTCAGGATGTGTTCCACAGTCAGGATGTGTCCTACAGTCAGGATGTGTTCTTCAGTCACGATGTGTTCCACAGTCAGGATGTGTTCTGCAGTCAGGTAGTGATCCACAGTCAGGATGTGTTGTACAGTCAGGATCTGTTCTACAGTCAGGATGTGTTCTTCAGTCAGGATGTGATCCGCAGTCAGGATGTGATCCATAGTCAGGATGTGTTCTGCAGTCAGGATGTGTTCTGAATTCAGGATGTGTTCTACAGTCAGGATGTGTTCTGCAGTCAGGATGTGTTCCACAGTCAGGATGTGTTCCACAGTCTGGTAGTGTTCTATAGTCAGAATATCATCCACAATCAGGATGTGCTCTACAGTCAGGTTGTGTTCTACAGTCAGGATGTGTTCTACAGACAGGATGTGTTCTACAGTCAGGTTGTGTCCGACAGTCCTGATGTGTTCTTCAGTCAGGATGTGTTCTACAGTCAGGATGTGTTCTACAGTCAGGATGTGATCCAAAGTCAGGATGTGTTGTACAGTCAGGATCTGTTCTACAGTCAGAATGTGTTCTACAGTCAGGATGTGATCCACAGTCAGGATGTGATCCACAGTCAGGATGTTATCCACAGTCAGGATGTGTTCTGCAGTCAGGTAGTGATCCACAGTCAGGATATGTTGTACAGTCAGGATCTGTTCTACAGTCAGAATGTGTTCTAAAGTCAGGATGTGTTCCACAATTAGGATGTGATCCACAGTCAGGATGTGTTCTACTGTCAGGATGTGTTTTACAGTAAGGAAGTGTTCCACAGTCAGGATGTGATCCACAGTCAGGATGTGTTATACAGTCAGGATGTGTTCCACAGTCAAGATATGTTCTACAGTCATGATGTGTTCCACAGTCAGGATGTGTTCTACAGTCAGGATGTGTTCCACAGTCAGGATGTGTTCGACAGTCTGGATGTGTTCCCAGTCAGGATGTGTTCTACAGTAAGGATGTGTTCCACAGTCAGGATGTGTTCCCAGTCAGGATGTGTTCTACAGTCAGGATGTGTTCCACAGTCAGGATGTGTTCCACAGTCAGGATCTGTTCTACAGTCTGGTAGTGTTCTATAGTCAGAATATCATCCACAATCAGGATGTGCTCTACAGTCAGGATGTGTTCTACAGTCAGGATGTGTTCTACAGACAGGATGTGTTCTACAGTCAGGATATGATCCAAAGTCAGGATGTGTTCTACAGTCAGGATGTGTTCCACAGTTAGGATGTGTTCTACAGTCAGGATGTGTTCGAAATTCAGGATGTGTTCTACAGTCTGGATGTGTTCCACACTCAGGTTGTGTCCGACAGTCATGATGTGTTCTTCAGTCAGGATGTGTTCTACAGTCAGGATGTGTTCTACAGTCAGGATGTGTTCCACAGTCAGGATATGATCCAAAGTCAGGATGTGTTCCACAGTCAGGATGTGTTCCACAGTCAGGATGTGTTCCACAGTCAGGATGTGTTCGACAGTCTGGATGTGTTTCCAGTCAGGCTGTGTTCTACAGTAAGGATGTGTTCCACAGTCAGGATATGTTCCCAGTCAGGATGTGTTCTACAGTCAGGATGTGTTCCACAGTCCGGATGTGTTCTGCAGTCAGGATGTGTTCCCAGTCAGGTTGTGTTCCACAATCAGGATGTGTTCTACAGTCTGGATGTGTTCTATAGTCAGAATATCATCCACAGTCAGGATGTGATCCATAGTCAGGATGTGATCCACAGTCAGGATGTGTTCTGCATTCAGGATGTGTTCTACAGTCAGGATGTGTTCTACAGTCAGGATGTGTTCCACAGTCAGGATGTGTCCTACAGTCAGGATGTGTTCTTCAGTCACGATGTGTTCCACAGTCAGGATGTGTTCTGCAGTCAGGTAGTGATCCACAGTCAGGATGTGTTGTACAGTCAGGATCTGTTCTACAGTCAGGATGTGTTCTTCAGTCAGGATGTGTTCTCCAGTCAGGATGTGATCCACAGTCAGGATGTGATCCATAGTGAGGATGTGATCCAAGTCAGGATGTGTTCTGAATTCAGGATGTGTTCTACAGTCAGGATGTGTTCTACAGTCAGGATGTGTTCGACAGTCAGGATGTGATCCACAGTCAGGATGTGTTCTGCCTTCAGGATGTTTTCCAGAGTCAGGATATTCTCCACAGTCAGGATGTGTTCTACAGTCAGGATGTGTTCACCCATCAGGATGTGTTCTCCAGTCAGGATGTATTCGATGCTCAGGATGTGTATTGCACAGTCAGGTTGTGTTCTGCAGTCAGGAAGTATTCGATGGTCAGGATGTGTTCTACAGTAACGATGTGTTCCACAGTCAGGATATGATCCAAAGTCAGGATGTGTTCTACAGTCAGGATGTGTTCTGCATTCAGGATGTGTTCTACAGTCGGGATGTGTTCTACAGTCAGGATGTGTTCCACAGTCAGGATGTGTCCTACAGTCAGGATGTGTTCTTCAGTCACGATGTGTTCCACAGTCAGGATGTGTTCTGCAGTCAGGTAGTGATCCTCAGTCAGGATGTGTTGTACAGTCAGGATCTGTTCTACAGTCAGGATGTGTTCTTCAGTCAGGATGTGTTCTCCAGTCAGGATGTGATCCACAGTCAGGATGTGATCCATAGTCAGGATGTGTTCTACAGTCAGGATGTGTTCTACAGTCAGGATGTGTTCCACAGTCAGGATGTGTCCTACAGTCAGGATGTGTTCTACAGTCAGGATGTGTTCCACAGTCAGGATATGATCCAAAGTCAGGATGTGTTCTACAGTCAGGATGTGTTCCACAGTCAGGATGTGTTCTACAGTCAGGATGTGTTCCACAGTCACATCCTGAATTCAGAACACATCCTGACTT
Source organism: Pristiophorus japonicus (assembly GCF_044704955.1). Taxonomy (NCBI): domain Eukaryota; kingdom Metazoa; phylum Chordata; class Chondrichthyes; family Pristiophoridae; genus Pristiophorus; species Pristiophorus japonicus. The sequence continues at coordinate 69,016,903 of NC_091992.1, read as the reverse complement.
GGATCACATCCTGACTATGGATCACATCCTGACTGTGGATCACATCCTGACTGGAGAACACATCCTGACTGAAGAACACATCCTGACTGTAGAACAGATCCTGACTGTACAACACATCCTGACTGTGGATCACTACCTGACTGCAGAACACATCCTGACTGTGGAACACATCGTGACTGAAGAACACATCCTGACTGTAGGACACATCCTGACTGTAGGACACATCGTGACTGAAGAACACATCCTGACTGTAGGACACATCCTGACTGTGGAACACATCCTGACTGTAGAACACATCCTGACTGTAGAACACATCCTGAATGCAGAACACATCCTGACTGTGGATCACATCCTGACTATGGATCACATCCTGACTGTGGATGATATTCTGACTATAGAACACATCCAGACTGTAGAGAGGCAGCGGCCTATAAAAGGCTCAGCAGTCCGGGGAGCGTCGAGAGAGGCGGGAGTCGAGAGAGGCAGCGGCCTATAAAAGGCTCAGCAGTCCGGGGAGCGTCGAGAGAGGCAGCGGCCTATAAAAGGCTCAGCAGTCCGGGGAGCGTCGAGAGAGGCGGGAGTCCAGAGAGGCAGCGGCCTATAAAAGGCTCAGCAGTCCGGGGAGCGTCGAGAGAGGCGGGAGTCGAGAGAGGCAGCGGCCTATAAAAGGCTCAGCAGTCCGGGGAGCGTCGAGAGAGGCGGGAGTCCAGAGAGGCAGCGGTGCAGCTCCAGCTGAGAGAAGTCAAAAAAGAAGTAGAAAGAAATCAAAAGGTGACGTCACAGCCAACGTGGTAAGTGATTGGCTGCTGATTGGTGAGTAGTTTTCTTTTTCTTTATTAGTCAGTAACTTTTAACATTGTTGTCGGCAATTTAAGTGTATCTAAGGGTTAAGTCATGGCAGGACAGCTCGGTCACGTGATATGCTCCTCCTGTACCATGTGGGAACACGGGGACAACACCAGTGTCCCTGACGACTACATGTGCGGGAAGTGTGTCCACCTCCGGCTACTGACGGTCCGCGTTGCGGAGTTGGAGCTGAAGGTGGATTCACTCTGGAGCATCCACGATGCTGAGAATGACGTGAGTATCACTTGTAGCGAGTTGGTCTTACTGCAGGAGAAGGGTCCACAGCCAGCGAGGGAATGGAAGACCAGCAGGAAGAGTAGTGCAAGGAAGGTAGTGCAGGGGTCCCCTGTGGTCATCCCCCTGCAAAACAGATACACCGCTTTGAGTACTGTTGAGGGGGATGACTCATCAGGGGAGGGCAGCAGCAGCCAAGTTCATGGCACCGTGGCTGGCTCTGTTGCACAGGAGGGCAGGAAAAAGAGTGGAAGAGCGATAGTGATAGGGGATTCAATTGTAAGGGGAATAGATAGGCGTTTCTGCGGCCGCAACCGAGACTCCAGGATGGTATGTTGCCTCCCTGGTGCAAGGGTCAAGGATGTCTCGGAGCGGGTGGAGGACATTCTAAAAAGGGAGGGAGAACAGCCAGTTGTCGTGGTGCACGTTGGTACCAATGACATAGGTAAAAAAAGGGATGAGTTCCTACGAAATGAATTTAAGGAGCTAGGAGCTAAATTAAAAAGTAGGACCTCAAAAGTAGTAATCTCGGGATTGCTACCAGTGCCACGTGCTAGTCAGAGTAGGAATCGCAGGATAGCTCAGATGAATACGTGGCTTGAGCAATGGTGCAGCAGGGAGGGATTCAAATTCCTGGGGCATTGGAACCGGTTCTGGGGGAGGTGGGACCAGTACAATCCGGACGGTCTGCACCTGGGCAGAATCGGAACCAATGTCCTCGGGGGAGTGTTTGCTAGTGCTGTTGGGGAGGAGTTAAACTAATATGGCAGGGGGATGGGAACCAATGCAGGGAGATAGAGGGAAACAAAAAGGAGGCAAAAACAAAAGACAGAAAGGAGATGAGGAAAAGTGGAGGGCAGAGAAACCCAAGGCAAAGAACAAAAAGGGCCATTGTACAGCAAAATTCTAAAAGGACAGAGGGTGTTAAAAAACAAGCCTAAAGGCTTTGTGTCTTAATGCAAGGAGTATCCGCAATAAGGTGGATGAATTAACTGTGCAAATAGATGTTAACAAATATGATGTGATTGGGATTACGGAGACGTGGCTCCAGGATGAGCAGGGCTGGGAACTCAACATCCAGGGGTATTCAACATTCAGGAAGGATAGAATAAAAGGAAAAGGAGGTGGGGTAGCATTGCTGGTTAAGGAGGAGATTAAGGCAATAGTTAGGAAGGACATTAGCTTGGATGATGTGGAATCTATATGGGTAGAGCTGCAGAACACCAAAGGGCAAAAAACGTTAGTGGGGGTTGTGTACAGACCTCCAAACAGTAGTAGTGATGTTGGGGAGGGCATCAAACAGGAAATTAGGGGTGCGTGCAATAAAGGTGCAGCAGTTATAATGGGTGACTTTAATATGCACATAGATTGGGCTAACCAAACTGGAAGCAATACGGTGGAGGAGGATTTTCTGGAGTGCATAAGGGATGGTTTTTTAGACCAATATGTCGAGGAACCAACTAGGGGGGAGGCCATCTTAGACTGGGTGTTATGTAATGAGAAAGGATTAATTAGCAATCTCGTTGTGCGAGGCCCCTTGGGGAAGAGTGACCATAATATGGTGGAATTCTGCATTAGGATGGAGAATGAAACAGTTAATTCAGAGACCATGGTCCAGAACTTAAAGAAGGCTAACTTTGAAGGTATGAGGCGTGAATTGGCTGAGATGGATTGGCGAATGATACTTAAGGGGTTGACTGTGGATGGGCAATGGCAGACATTTAGAGACCGCATGGATGAACTACAACAATTGTACATTCCTGTCTGGCATAGAAATAAAAAAGGGAAGGTGGCTCAACCGTGGCTATCAAGGGAAATCAGGGATAGTATTAAAGCCAAGGAAGTGGCATACAAATTGGCCAGAAATAGCAGCGAACCTGGGGACTGGGAGAAATTTAGAACTCAGCAGAGGAGGACAAAGGGTTTGATTAGGGCAGGGAAAATGGAGTATGAGAAGAAGCTTGCAGGGAACATTAAGACGGATTGCAAAAGTTTCTATAGATATGTAAAGAGAAAAAGGTTAGTAAAGACAAATGTAGGTCCCCTGCAGTCAGAATCAGGGGAAGTCATAACGGGGAACAAAGAAATGGCGGACCAATTGAACAAGTACTTTGGTTCGGTATTCACGAAGGAGGACACTAACAACCTTCCGGTTATAAAAGGGGTCGGGGGGTCTAGTAAGGAGGAGGAACTGAGGGAAATCCTTATTAGCCGGGAAATTGTGTTGGGGAAATTGATGGGATTGAAGGCCGATAAATCCCCAGGGCCCGATGGACTGCATCCCAGAGTACTTAAGGAGGTGGCCTTGGGAATAGTGGATGCGTTGACAGTCATTTTCCAACATTCCATTGACTCTGGATCAGTTCCTATGGAGTGGAGGGTAGCCAATGTAACCCCACTTTTTAAAAAAGGAGGGAGAGAGAAAACAGGGAATTATAGACCGGTCAGCCTGACATCGGTAGTGGGTAAAATGATGGAATCAATTATTAAGGATGTCATAGCAGTGCATTTGGAAAGAGGTGACATGATAGGTCCAAGTCAGCATGGATTTGTGAAAGGGAAATCATGCTTGACAAATCTTCTGGAATTTTTTGAGGATGTTTCCAGTAGAGTGGATAAGGGAGAACCAGTTGATGTGGTATATTTGGACTTTCAGAAGGCGTTCGACAAGGTCCCACACAAGAGATTGATGTGCAAAGTTAGAGCACATGGGATTGGGGGTAGTGTACTGACATGGATTGAGAACTGGTTGTCAGACAGGAAGCAAAGAGTAGGAGTAAATGGGTACTTTTCAGAATGGCAGGCAGTGACTAGTGGGGTACCGCAAGGTTCTGTGCTGGGGCCCCAGCTGTTTACACTGTACATTAATGATTTAGATGAGGGGATTAAATGTAGTATCTCCAAATTTGCGGATGACACTAAGTTGGGTGGCAGTGTGAGCTGCGAGGAGGATGCTGTGAGGCTGCAGAGCGACTTGGATAGGTTAGGTGAGTGGGCAAATGCATGGCAGATGAAGTATAATGTGGATAAATGTGAGGTTATCCACTTTGGTGGTAAAAACAGAGAGACAGACTATTATCTGAATGGTGACAGATTAGGAAAAGGGGAGGTGCAAAGAGACCTGGGTGTCATGGTACATCAGTCATTGAAGGTTGGCATGCAGGTGCAGCAGGCGGTTAAGAAAGCAAATGGCATGTTGGCCTTCATAGCAAGGGGATTTGAGTACAGGGGCAGGGAGGTGTTGCTACAGTTGTACAGGGCATTGGTGAGGCCACACCTGGAGTATTGTGTACAGTTTTGGTCTCCTAACCTGAGGAAGGACATTCTTGCTATTGAGGGAGTGCAGCGAAGGTTCACCAGACTGATTCCCGGGATGGCGGGACTGACCTATCAAGAAAGACTGGATCAACTGGGCTTGTATTCACTGGAGTTCAGAAGAATGAGAGGGGACCTCATAGAAACATATAAAATTCTGACGGGGTTAGACAGGTTAGATGCAGGAAGAATGTTCCCAATGTTGGGGAAGTCCAGAACCAGGGGTCACAGTCTAAGGATAAGGGGTAAGCCATTTAGGACCGAGATGCGGAGGAACTTCTTCACCCAGAGAGTGGTGAACCTGTGGAATTCTCTACCACAGAAAGTTGTTGAGGCCAATTCACTAAATATATTCAAAAAGGAGTTAGATGAGGTCCTTACTGCTAGGGGGATCAAGGGGTATGGCGAGAAAGCAGGAATGGGGTACTGAAGTTGAATGTTCAGCCATGAACTCATTGAATGGCGGTGCAGGCTAGAAGGGCCGAATGGCCTACTCCTGCACCTATTTTCTATGTTTCTATGTTTCTATGTGATCCAAGTTAGGATGTGTTCCACAGTCAGGATGTGTCCTACAGTCAGGATGTGTTCTTCAGTCAGGATGTGTTCTACAGTCAGGATGTGTTCTACAGTCAGGATGTGATCCACAGTCAGGATGTGATCCACAGTCAGGATGTGTTTTGCAGTCAGGTAGTGATCCACAGTCAGGATGTGTTGTACAGTCAGGATCTGTTCTACAGTCAGAATGTGTTGCAAAGTCAGGATGTGTTCCACAATTAGGATGTGATCCACAGTCAGGATGTGTTCTACTGTCAGGATGTGTTCTACAGTAAGGAAGTGTTCCACAGTCACGATGTGTTCTCCAGTCAGGATGTGATCCACAGTCAGGATGTGATCCACAGTCAGGATGTGTCCTACAGTCTGGATGTGTTCTATAGTCAGAATATCATCCACAGTCAGGATGTGATCCATAGTCAGGATGTGATCCACAGTCAGGATGTGTTCTGCATTCAGGATGTGTTCTACAGTCGGGATGTGTTCTACAGTCAGGATGTGTTCTACAGTCAGGATGTGTTCCACAGTCAGGATGTGTCCTACAGTCAGGATGTGTTCCACAGTCAGGATGTGTTCTGCAGTCAGGTAGTGATCCACAGTCAGGATGTGTTGTACAGTCAGGATCTGTTCTACAGTCAGGATGTGTTCTTCAGTCAGGATGTGTTCTCCAGTCAGGATGTAATCCACAGTCAGGATGTGATCCATAGTCAGGATGTGATCCAAGTCAGGATGTGTTCTACAGTCAGGATGTGTTCTACAGTCAGGATGTGTTCCACAGTCAGGATGTGTTCTACAGTCAGGATGTGATCCACAGTCAGGATGTGATCCACAGTCAGGATGTGTTCTGCCTTCAGGATGTTTTCCAGAGTCAGGATATTCTCCACAGTCAGGATGTGTTCTACAGTCAGGATGTGTTCTCCCATCAGGATGTGTTCTCCAGTCAGGATGTATTCGATGCTCAGGATGTGTATTGCACAGTCAGGTTGTGTTCTGCAGTCAGGAAGTATTCGATGGTCAGGATGTGTTCTACAGTAACGATGTGTTCCACAGTCAGGATATGATCCAAAGTCAGGATGTGTTCTACAGTCAGGATGTGTTCCACAGTCAGGATGTGTTCTACAGTCAGGATGTGTTCCACAGTCAGGATGTGATCCACAGTCAGGATGTGTTCGACAGTCTGGATGTGTTTCCAGTCAGGCTGTGTTCTACAGTAAGGATGTGTTCCATAGTCAGGATATGTTCCCAGTCAGGATGTGTTCTACAGTCAGGATGTGTTCCACAGTCCGGATGTGTTCTGCAGTCAGGATGTGTTCCCAGTCAGGATGTGTTCCACAGTCAGGATGTGTTCTACAGTCTGGATGTGTTCTATAGTCAGAATATCATCCACAGTCAGGATGTGATCCATAGTCAGGATGTGATCCACAGTCAGGATGTGTTCTGCATTCAGGATGTGTTCTACAGTCGGGATGTGTTCTACAGTCAGGATGTGTTCCACAGTCAGGATGTGTCCTACAGTCAGGATGTGTTCTTCAGTCAGGATGTGTTCCACAGTCAGGATGTGTTCTTCAGTCAGGATGTGTTCTCCAGTCAGGATGTGATCCACAGTCAGGATGTGATCCATAGTCAGGATGTGATCCAAGTTAGGATGTGTTCTGAATTCAGGATGTGTTCTACAGTCAGGATGTGTTCCACAGTCAGGATGTGTCCTACAGTCAGGATGTGTTCTTCAGTCAGGATGTGTTCTACAGTCAGGATGTGTTCTACAGTCAGGATGTGATCCACAGTCAGGATGTGATACAGTCAGGATGTGTTTTGCAGTCAGGTAGTGATCCACAGTCAGGATGTGTTGTACAGTCAGGATCTGTTCTACAGTCAGAATGTGTTGCAAAGTCAGGATGTGTTCCACAATTTGGATGTGATCCACAGTCAGGATGTGTTCTACTGTCAGGATGTGTTCTACAGTAAGGAAGTGTTCCACAGTCACGATGTGTTCTCCAGTCAGGATGTGATCCACAGTCAGGATGTGATCCACAGTCAGGATGTGTCCTACAGTCAGGATGTGTTCTTCAGTCAGGATGTGTTCTACAGTCAGGATCTGTTCCACAATCAGGATGTGTCCTACAGTCAGGATGTGTTCTTCAGTCAGGATGTGTTCTACAGTCAGGATGTGATCCACAGTCAGGATGTTATCCACAGTCAGGATGTGTTCTGCAGTCAGGTAGTGATCCACAGTCAGGATGTGTTGTACAGTCAGGATCTGTTCTACAGTCAGAATGTGTTCTAAAGTCAGGATGTGTTCCACAATTAGGATGTGATCCACAGTCAGGATGTGTTCTACTGTCAGGATGTGTTCTACAGTAAGGAAGTGTTCCACAGTCAGGATGTGATCCACAGTCAGGATGTGTTATACAGTCAGGATGTGTTCTACAGTCAGGATGTGTTCCACAGTCAGGATGTGTCCTATGCTCAGGATGTGTATTGCACAGTCAGGTTGTGTTCTGCAGTCAGGATGCGTTCTATAGTCAGGATGTGTTCTACAGTCAGGATGTCTTCCACAGTCAGGATGTGTTCTTCAGTCAGGATGTGTTTTACAGCCAGGATTTGTTCTACAGATAAGATATGTTCTACAGGCAGGATATGCTCCACAGTCAGTATGTGTTCCACAGTCAGGATGTGTTACACAGTCAGGATGTGTTCTGCAGTCAGGATGTGTTCTGCAGTCAGGATGTGTTCCAAAGTCATGATGCGTTCCACAGTCAGAATGAGTTCTACAGTCAGGATGTGTTCTACAGTCCGGATGTGTTCTGCAGTCAGGATGTGTTCTACAGTCAGGATGTGTTCCACAGTCAGGATGTGTTCTACAGTCTGGATGTGTTCTATAGTCAGAATATCATCCACAGTCAGGATGTGATCCATAGTCAGGATGTGATCCACAGTCAGGATGTGTTCTGCATTCAGGATGTGTTCTACAGTCGGGATGTGTTCTACAGTCAGGATGTGTTCCACAGTCAGGATGTGTCCTAGAGTCAGGATGTGTTCTTCAGTCACGATGTGTTCCACAGTCAGGATGTGTTCTGCAGTCAGGTAGTGATCCTCAGTCAGGATGTGTTGTACAGTCAGGATCTGTTCTACAGTCAGGATGTGTTCTTCAGTCAGGATGTGTTCTCCAGTCAGGATGTGATCCACAGTCAGGATGTGATCCATAGTCAGGATGTGATCCAAGTTAGGATGTGTTCTGAATTCAGGATGTGTTCTACAGTCAGGATGTGTTCCACAGTCAGGATGTGTCCTACAGTCAGGATGTGTTCTTCAGTCAGGATGTGTTCTTCAGTCAGGATGTGTTCTACAGTCAGGATGTGTTCTACAGTCAGGATGTGATCCACAGTCAGGATGTGATCCACAGTCAGGATGTGTTTTGCAGTCAGGTAGTGATCCACAGTCAGGATGTGTTGTACAGTCAGGATCTGTTCTACAGTCAGAATGTGTTGCAAAGTCAGGATGTGTTCCACAATTTGGATGTGATCCACAGTCAGGATGTGTTCTACTGTCAGGATGTGTTCTACAGTAAGGAAGTGTTCCACAGTCACGATGTGATCCACAGTCAGGATGTGTTATACAGTCAGGATGTGTTCTCCAGTCAGGATGTGATCCACAGTCAGGATGTGTTCTACAGTCACGATGTGTTCTCCAGTCAGGATGTGATCCACAGTCAGGATGTGATCCACAGTCAGGATGTGTCCTACAGTCAGGATGTGTTCTTCAGTCAGGATGTGTTCTACAGTCAGGATCTGTTCCACAATCAGGATGTGTTCTTCAGTCAGGATGTGTTCTACAGTCAGGATGTGATCCACAGTCAGGATGTTATCCGCAGTCAGGATGTGTTCTGCAGTCAGGTAGTGATCCACAGTCAGGATGTGTTGTACAGTCAGGATCTGTTCTACAGTCAGAATGTGTTCTAAAGTCAGAATGTGTTCTAAAGTCAGGATGTGATCCACAGTCAGGATGTGTTCTACTGTCAGGATGTGTTCTACTGTCAGGATGTGTTCTACAGTAAGGATGTGATCCACAGTCAGGATGTGTTATACAGTCAGGATGTGTTCCACAGTCAGGATGTGATCCACAGTCAGGATGTGTTATACAGTCAGGATGTGTTCTACAGTCAGGATGTGTTCCACAGTCAGGATGTGTCCTACAGTCAGGATGTGTTCCCAGTCAGGATGTGTTCTACAGTCAGGATGTCTTCCACAGTCAGGATGTGTTCTTCAGTCAGGATGTGTTTTACAGCCAGGATTTGTTCTACAGATAAGATATGTTCTACAGGCAGGATATGCTCCACAGTCAGTATGTGTTCCACAGTCAGGATGTGTTACACAGTCAGGATGTGTTCTACAGTCAGGATGTGTTCTATAGTCAGGATGTGTTCCAAAGTCATGATGCGTTCCACAGTCAGAATGAGTTCTACAGTCAGGATGTGTTCTACAGTCAGGATGTGTTCTTCAGTCAGGATGTGTTCTACAGTCAGGATGTGAACTTCAGTCAGGATATGATCCACAGTCAAGATGTGTTCTGCAGTCAGGTAGTGATCCACAGTCAGGATGTGATCCACAGTCAGGATGTGTTCTACAGTCAGGATGTATTCCACAGTCAGGATGTGTTCTACAGTCTGTATGTGTTCTATAGTCAGAATATCATCCACAGTCAGGATGTGATCCATAGTCAGGATATGATCCACAGTCAGGATGTGTTTTGCATTCGGGATGTGTTCTACAGTCAGGATGTGTTCTACAGTCAGGATGTGTTCCACAGTCAGGATGTGTCCTACAGTCAGGATGTGTTCTTCAGTCACGATGTGTTCCACAGTCAGGATGTGTTCTGCAGTCAGGTAGTGATCCACAGTCAGGATGTGTTGTACAGTCAGGATCTGTTCTACAGTCAGGATGTGTTCTTCAGTCAGGATGTGATCCACAGTCAGGATGTGATCCATAGTCAGGATGTGTTCTACAGTCAGGATGTGTTCTGAATTCAGGATGTGTTCTACAGTCAGGATGTGTTCTGCAGTCAGGATGTGTTCCACAGTCAGGATGTGTTCCACAGTCTGGTAGTGTTCTATAGTCAGAATATCATCCACAATCAGGATGTGCTCTACAGTCAGGTTGTGTTCTACAGTCAGGATGTGTTCTACAGACAGGATGTGTTCTACAGTCAGGATGTGTTCTCCAGTCAGGATGTGATTCACAGTCAGGATGTGATCCACAGTCAGGATGTGTTCCACAGTCAGGTTGTGTCCGACAGTCCTGATGTGTTCTTCAGTCAGGATGTGTTCTACAGTCAGGATGTGTTCTACAGTCAGGATGTGTTCTACAGTCAGGATGTGATCCACAGTCAGGATGTGTTCTGCAGTCAGGTAGTGATCCACAGTCAGGATGTGTTCTACAGTCAGGATCTGTTCTACAGTCAGAATGTGTTCTAAAGTCAGGATGTGTTCCACAATTAGGATGTGATCCACAGTCAGGATGTGTTCTACTGTCAGGATGTGTTCTACAGTAAGGAAGTGTTCCACAGTCAGGATGTGATCCACAGTCAGGATGTGTTATACAGTCAGGATGTGTTCCACAGTCAAGATGTGTTCTACAGTCATGATGTGTTCCCAGTCAGGATGTGTTCTACAGTCAGGATGTGTTCCACAGTCAGGATGTGTTCGACAGTCTGGATGTGTTCCCAGTCAGGATGTGTTCTACAGTAAGGATGTGTTCCACAGTCAGGATGTGTTCCCAGTCAGGATGTGTTCTACAGTCAGGATGTGTTCCACAGTCAGGATGTGTTCCACAGTCAGGATCTGTTCTACAGTCTGGTAGTGTTCTATAGTCAGAATATCATCCATAATCAGGATGTGCTCTACAGTCAGGATGTGTTCTACAGTCAGGATGTGTTCTACAGACAGGATGTGTTCTACAGTCAGGATGTGTTCTCCAGTCAGGATGTGATCCACAGTCAGGATGTGATCCACAGTAAGGATGTGTTCTGCATTCAGGAGGTGTTCGACATTCAGGATGTGTTCTACAGTCTGGATGTGTTCCACACTCAGGTTGTGTCCGACAGTCATGATGTGTTCTTCAGTCAGGATGTGTTCTACAGTCAGGATGTGTTCTACAGTCAGGATGTGTTCCACAGTCAGGATATGATCCAAAGTCAGGATGTGTTCTACAGTCAGGATGTGTTCCACAGTCAGGATGTGTTGTACAGTCAGGATGTGTTCCACAGTCAGGATGTGTTCCACAGTCAGGATGTGTTCGACAGTCTGGATGTGTTTCCAGTCAGGCTGTGTTCTACAGTAAGGATGTGTTCCACAGTCAGGATATGTTCCCAGTCAGGATGTGTTCTACAGTCAGGATGTGTTCCACAGTCCGGATGTGTTCTGCAGTCAGGATGTGTTCCCAGTCAGGTTGTGTTCCACAATCAGGATGTGTTCTACAGTCTGGATGTGTTCTATAGTCAGAATATCATCCACAGTCAGGATGTGATCCATAGTCAGGATGTGATCCACAGTCAGGATGTGTTCTGCATTCAGGATGTGTTCTGCATTCAGGATGTGTTCTACAGTCAGGATGTGTTCTACAGTCAGGATGTGTTCCACAGTCAGGATGTGTCCTACAGTCAGGATGTGTTCTTCAGTCACGATGTGTTCCACAGTCAGGATGTGTTCTGCAGTCAGGATGTGTTCTCCCATCAGGATGTGTTCTCCAGTCAGGATGTATTCGATGCTCAGGATGTGTATTGCACAGTCAGGTTGTGTTCTGCAGTCAGGAAGTATTCGATGGTCAGGATGTGTTCTACAGTAACGATGTGTTCCACAGTCAGGATATGATCCAAAGTCAGGATGTGTTCTACAGTCAGGATGTGTTCCACAGTCAGGATGTGTTCTACAGTCAGGATGTGTTCCACAGTCAGGATGTGATCCACAGTCAGGATGTGTTCGACAGTCTGGATGTGTTTGCAGTCAGGCTGTGTTCTACAGTAAGGATGTGTTCCACAGTCAGGATATGTTCCCAGTCAGGATGTGTTCTACAGTCAGGATGTGTTCCACAGTCCGGATGTGTTCTGCAGTCAGGATGTGTTCCCAGTCAGGATGTGTTCCACAGTCAGGATGTGTTCTGCAGTCTGGATGTGTTCTATAGTCAGAATATCATCCACAGTCAGGATGTGATCCATAGTCAGGATGTGATCCACAGTCAGGATGTGTTCTGCATTCAGGATGTGTTCTACAGTCGGGATGTGTTCTACAGTCAGGATGTGTTCCACAGTCAGGATGTGTCCTACAGTCAGGATGTGTTCTTCAGTCACGATGTGTTCCACAGTCAGGATGTGTTCTGCAGTCAGGTAGTGATCCTCAGTCAGGATGTGTTGTACAGTCAGGATCTGTTCTACAGTCAGGATGTGTTCTTCAGTCAGGATGTGTTCTCCAGTCAGGATGTGATCCACAGTCAGGATGTGATCCATAGTCAGGATGTGATCCAAGTTAGGATGTGTTCTGAATTCAGGATGTGTTCTACAGTCAGGATGTGTTCCACAGTCAGGATGTGTCCTACAGTCAGGATGTGTTCTTCAGTCAGGATGTGTTCTACAGTCAGGATGTGTTCTACAGTCAGGATGTGATCCACAGTCAGGATGTTATCCACAGTCAGGATGTGTTCTGCAGTCAGGTAGTGATCCACAGTCAGGATGTGTTGTACAGTCAGGATGTGTTGTACAGTCAGGATCTGTTCTAAAGTCAGGATGTGTTCCACAATTAGGATGTGATCCACAGTCAGGATGTGTTCTACTGTCAGGATGTGTTCTACAGTAAGGAAGTGTTCCACAGTCAGGATGTGATCCACAGTCAGGATGTGTTATACAGTCAGGATGTGTTCCACAGTCAGGATGTGATCCACAGTCAGGATGTGTTATACAGTCAGGATGTGTTCTACAGTCAGGATGTGTTCCACAGTCAGGATGTGTCCTACAGTCAGGATGTGTTCTTCAGTCAGGATGTGTTCTACAGTCAGGATGCGTTCTATAGTCAGGATGTGTTCTACAGTCAGGATGTCTTCCACAGTCAGGATGTGTTCTTCAGTCAGGATGTGTTTTACAGCCAGGATTTGTTCTACAGTGAAGATATGTTCTACAGGCAGGATATGCTCCACAGTCAGTATGTGTTCCACAGTCAGGATGTGTTCTTCAGTCAGGATGTGTTCTTCAGTCAGGATGTGTTCTACAGTCAGGATGTGAACTTCAGTCAGGATGTGATCCACAGTCAAGATGTGTTCTGCAGTCAGGTAGTGATCCACAGTCAGGATGTGTTCTTCAGTCAGGATGTGTTCTACAGTCAGGATGCGTTCTATAGTCAGGATGTGTTCTACAGTCAGGATGTCTTCCACAGTCAGGATGTGTTCTTCAGTCAGGATGTGTTTTACAGCCAGGATTTGTTCTACAGTGAAGATATGTTCTACAGGCAGGATATGCTCCACAGTCAGTATGTGATCCACAGTCAGGATGTGTTCTACAGTCAGGATGTGTTCCACAGTCAGGATGTGTTCTACAGTCTATATGTGTTCCATAGTCAGAATATCATCCACAGTCAGGATGTGATCCATAGTCAGGATGTGATCCACAGTCAGGATGTGTTTTGCATTCAGGATGTGTTCTACAGTCAGGATGTGTCCTACAGTCAGGATGTGTTCTTCAGTCACGATGTGTTCCACAGTCAGGATGTGTTCTGCAGTCAGGTAGTGATCCACAGTCAGGATGTGTTGTACAGTCAGGATCTGTTCTACAGTCAGGATCTGTTCTACAGTCAGGATGTGTTCTTCAGTCAGGATGTGATCCACAGTCAGGATGTGATCCATAGTCAGGATGTGTTCTACAGTCAGGATGTGTTCCACAGTCAGGATGTGTTCTACAGTCAGGTTGTGTTCTGCAGTCAGGATGTGTTCTACAGTCAGGATGTGATCCACAGTCAGGATGTGATCCACAGTCAGGATGTGTTTTGCAGTCAGGTAGTGATCCACAGTCAGGATGTGTTGTACAGTCAGGATCTGTTCTACAGTCAGAATGTGTTGCAAAGTCAGGATGTGTTCCACAATTTGGATGTGATCCACAGTCAGGATGTGTTCTACTGTCAGGATGTGTTCTACAGTAAGGAAGTGTTCCACAGTCACGATGTGATCCACAGTCAGGATGTGTTCTACAGTCACGATGTGTTCTCCAGTCAGGATGTGATCCACAGTCAGGATGTGATCCACAGTCAGGATGTGTCCTACAGTCAGGATGTGTTCTTCAGTCAGGATGTGTTCTACAGTCAGGATCTGTTCCACAATCAGGATGTGTCCTACAGTCAGGATGTGTTCTTCAGTCAGGATGTGTTCTACAGTCAGGATGTGATCCACAGTCAGGATGTTATCCACAGTCAGGATGTGTTCTGCAGTCAGGTAGTGATCCACAGTCAGGATGTGTTGTACAGTCAGGATCTGTTCTACAGTCAGAATGTGTTCTAAAGTCAGGATGTGTTCCACAATTAGGATGTGATCCACAGTCAGGATGTGTTCTACTGTCAGGATGTGTTCTACAGTAAGGAAGTGTTCCACAGTCAGGATGTGATCCACAGTCAGGATGTGTTATACAGTCAGGATGTGTTCCACAGTCAGGATGTGATCCACAGTCAGGATGTGTTATACAGTCAGGATGTGTTCTACAGTCAGGATGTGTTCCACAGTCAGGATGTGTCCTACAGTCAGGATGTGTCCTACAGTCAGGATGTGTTCCCAGTCAGGATGTCTTCCACAGTCAGGATGTGTTCTTCAGTCAGGATGTGTTTTACAGCCAGGATTTGTTCTACAGATAAGATATGTTCTACAGGCAGGATATGCTCCACAGTCAGTATGTGTTCCACAGTCAGGATGTGTTACACAGTCAGGATGTGTTCTACAGTCAGGATGTGTTCTACAGTCAGGATGTGTTCCACAGTCAGGATGTGTTCGACAGTCTGGATGTGTTCCCAGTCAGGATGTGTTCTACAGTAAGGATGTGTTCCACAGTCAGGATGTGTTCCCAGTCAGGATGTGTTCTACAGTCAGGATGTGTTCCACAGTCAGGATGTGTTCCACAGTCAGGATCTGTTCTACAGTCTGGTAGTGTTCTATAGTCAGAATATCATCCACAATCAGGATGTGCTCTACAGTCAGGATGTGTTCTACAGACAGGATGTGTTCTACAGACAGGATGTGTTCTACAGTCAGGATGTGTTCTCCAGTCAGGATGTGATCCACAGTCAGGATGTGATCCACAGTAAGGATGTGTTCTGCATTCAGGAGGTGTTCGACATTCAGGATGTGTTCTACAGTCTGGATGTGTTCCACACTCAGGTTGTGTCCGACAGTCATGATGTGTTCTTCAGTCAGGATGTGTTCTACAGTCAGGATGTGTTCTACAGTCAGGATGTGTTCCACAGTCAGGATATGATCCAAAGTCAGGATGTGTTCTACAGTCAGGATGTGTTCTACAGTCAGGATGTGTTGTACAGTCAGGATGTGTTGTACAGTCAGGATGTGTTCCACAGTCAGGATGTGTTCGACAGTCTGGATGTGTTTCCAGTCAGGCTGTGTTCTACAGTAAGGATGTGTTCCACAGTCAGGATATGTTCCCAGTCAGGATGTGTTCTACAGTCAGGATGTGTTCCACAGTCCGGATGTGTTCTGCAGTCAGGATGTGTTCCCAGTCAGGTTGTGTTCCACAATCAGGATGTGCTCTACGGTCTGGATGTGTTCTATAGTCAGAATATCATCCACAGTCAGGATGTGATCCATAGTCAGGATGTGATCCACAGTCAGGATGTGTTCTGCATTCAGGATGTGTTCTACAGTCAGGATGTGTTCTACAGTCAGGATGTGTTCCACAGTCAGGATGTGTCCTACAGTCAGGATGTGTTCTTCAGTCACGATGTGTTCCACAGTCAGGATGTGTTCTGCAGTCAGGATGTGTTCTCCCGTCAGGATGTGTTCTCCAGTCAGGATGTATTCGATGCTCAGGATGTGTATTGCACAGTCAGGTTGTGTTCTGCAGTCAGGAAGTATTCGATGGTCAGGATGTGTTCTACAGTAACGATGTGTTCCACAGTCAGGATATGATCCAAAGTCAGGATGTGTTCTACAGTCAGGATGTGTTCCACAGTCAGGATGTGTTCTACAGTCAGGATGTGTTCCACAGTCAGGATGTGATCCACAGTCAGGATGTGTTCGACAGTCTGGATGTGTTTCCAGTCAGGCTGTGTTCTACAGTAAGGATGTGTTCCACAGTCAGGATATGTTCCCAGTCAGGATGTGTTCTACAGTCAGGATGTGTTCCACAGTCCGGATGTGTTCTGCAGTCAGGATGTGTTCCCAGTCAGGATGTATTCCACAGTCAGGATGTGTTCTGCAGTCTGGATGTGTTCTATAGTCAGAATATCATCCACAGTCAGGATGTGATCCATAGTCAGGATGTGATCCACAGTCAGGATGTGTTCTGCATTCAGGATGTGTTCTACAGTCGGGATGTGTTCTACAGTCAGGATGTGTTCCACAGTCAGGATGTGTCCTACAGTCAGGATGTGTTCTTCAGTCACGATGTGTTCCACAGTCAGGATGTGTTCTGCAGTCAGGTAGTGATCCTCAGTCAGGATGTGTTGTACAGTCAGGATCTGTTCTACAGTCAGGATGTGTTCTTCAGTCAGGATGTGTTCTCCAGTCAGGATGTGATCCACAGTCAGGATGTGATCCATAGTCAGGATGTGATCCAAGTTAGGATGTGTTCTGAATTCAGGATGTGTTCTACAGTCAGGATGTGTTCCACAGTCAGGATGTGTCCTACAGTCAGGATGTGTTCTTCAGTCAGGATGTGTTCTACAGTCAGGATGTGTTCTACAGTCAGGATGTGTTCTACAGTCAGGATGTGATCCACAGTCAGGATGTTATCCACAGTCAGGATATGTTCTGCAGTCAGGTAGTGATCCACAGTCAGGATGTGTTGTACAGTCAGGATCTGTTCTACAGTCAGAATGTGTTCTAAAGTCAGGATGTGTTCCACAATTAGGATGTGATCCACAGTCAGGATGTGTTCTACTGTCAGGATGTGTTCTACAGTAAGGAAGTGTTCCACAGTCAGGATGTGTTCCACAGTCAGGATGTGTTATACAGTCAGGATGTGTTCCACAGTCAGGATGTGATCCACAGTCAGGATGTGTTATACAGTCAGGATGTGTTCTACAGTCAGGATGTGTTCCACAGTCAGGATGTGTCCTACAGTCAGGATGTGTTCTTCAGTCAGGATGTGTTCTACAGTCAGGATGCGTTCTATAGTCAGGATGTGTTCTACAGTCAGGATGTCTTCCACAGTCAGGATGTGTTCTTCAGTCAGGATGTGTTTTACAGCCAGGATTTGTTCTACAGTGAAGATATGTTCTACAGGCAGGATATGCTCCACAGTCAGTATGTGTTCCACAGTCAGGATGTGTTCTTCAGTCAGGATGTGTTCTTCAGTCAGGATGTGTTCTACAGTCAGGATGTGAACTTCAGTCAGGATGTGATCCACAGTCAAGATGTGTTCTGCAGTCAGGTAGTGATCCACAGTCAGGATGTGATCCACAGTCAGGATGTGTTCTACAGTCAGGATGTGTTCTACAGTCAGGATGTGTTCCACAGTCAGGATGTGTTCTACAGTCTATATGTGTTCCATAGTCAGAATATCATCCACAGTCAGGATGTGATCCATAGTCAGGATGTGATCCACAGTCAGGATGTGTTTTGCATTCAGGATGTGTTCTACAGTCAGGATGTGTCCTACAGTCAGGATGTGTTCTTCAGTCACGATGTGTTCCACAGTCAGGATGTGTTCTGCAGTCAGGTAGTGATCCACAGTCAGGATGTGTTGTACAGTCAGGATCTGTTCTACAGTCAGGATGTGTTCTTCAGTCAGGATGTGATCCACAGTCAGGATGTGATCCATAGTCAGGATCTGTTCTACAGTCAGGATGTGTTCTTCAGTCAGGATGTGATCCACAGTCAGGATGTGTTCCACAGTCAGGATGTGTTCTACAGTCAGGATGTGTTCTGCAGTCAGGATGTGTTCCACAGTCAGGATGTGATCCACAGTCAGGATGTGTTTTGCATTCAGGATGTGTTCTACAGTCAGGATGTGTTCTATAGTCAGGATGTGTTCCACAGTCAGGATGTGTCCTACAGTCATGATGTGATCCACAGTCAGGATGTGTTCTGCAGTCAGGTAGTGATCCACAGTCAGGATGTGTTGTACAGTCAGGATCTGTTCTACAGTCTGGTAGTGTTCTATAGTCAGAATATCATCCACAATCAGGATGTGCTCTACAGTCAGGATGTGTTCTACAGTCAGGATGTGTTCTACAGACAGGATGTGTTCTACAGTCAGGATGTGTTCTCCAGTCAGGATGTGATCCACAGTCAGGATGTGATCCACAGTAAGGATGTGTTCTGCATTCAGGAGGTGTTCGACATTCAGGATGTGTTCTACAGTCTGGATGTGTTCCACACTCAGGTTGTGTCCGACAGTCATGATGTGTTCTTCAGTCAGGATGTGTTCTACAGTCAGGATGTGTTCTACAGTCAGGATGTGTTCCACAGTCAGGATATGATCCAAAGTCAGGATGTGTTCTACAGTCAGGATGTGTTCCACAGTCAGGATGTGTTGTACAGTCAGGATGTGTTCCACAGTCAGGATGTGTTCCACAGTCAGGATGTGTTCGACAGTCTGGATGTGTTTCCAGTCAGGCTGTGTTCTACAGTAAGGATGTGTTCCACAGTCAGGATGTGTTCCCAGTCAGGATGTGTTCTACAGTCAGGATGTGTTCCACAGTCCGGATGTGTTCTGCAGTCAGGATGTGTTCCCAGTCAGGTTGTGTTCCACAATCAGGATGTGTTCTACAGTCTGGATGTGTTCTATAGTCAGAATATCATCCACAGTCAGGATGTGATCCATAGTCAGGATGTGATCCACAGTCAGGATGTGTTCTGCATTCAGGATGTGTTCTACAGTCAGGATGTGTTCTACAGTCAGGATGTGTCCTACAGTCAGGATGTGTCCTACAGTCAGGATGTGTTCTTCAGTCACGATGTGTTCCACAGTCAGGATGTGTTCTGCAGTCAGGTAGTGATCCACAGTCAGGATGTGTTGTACAGTCAGGATCTGTTCTACAGTCAGGATGTGTTCTTCAGTCAGGATGTGTTCTCCAGTCAGGATGTGATCCACAGTCAGGATGTGATCCATAGTCAGGATGTGATCCAAGTCAGGATGTGTTCTGAATTCAGGATGTGTTCTACAGTCAGGATGTGTTCTACAGTCAGGATGTGTTCCACAGTCAGGATGTGATCCACAGTCAGGATGTGATCCACAGTCAGGATGTGTTCTGCCTTCAGGATGTTTTCAAGAGTCAGGATATTCTCCACAGTCAGGATGTGTTCTACAGTCAGGATGTGTTCTCCCATCAGGATGTGTTCTGCAGTCAGGAAGTATTCGATGGTCAGGATGTGTTCTACAGTAACGATGTGTTCCACAGTCAGGATATGATCCAAAGTCAGGATGTGTTCTACAGTCAGGATGTGTTCCACAGTCAGGATGTGTTCCACAGTCAGGATGTGTTCCACAGTCAGGATGTGATCCACAGTCAGGATGTGTTCGACAGTCTGGATGTGTTTCCAGTCAGGCTGTGTTCTACAGTAAGGATGTGTTCCACAGTCAGGATATGTTCCCAGTCAGGATGTGTTCCACAGTCAGGATGTGTTCCACAGTCCGGATGTGTTCTGCAATCAGGATGTGTTCCCAGTCAGGATGTGTTCCACAGTCAGGATGTGTTCTACAGTCTGGATGTGTTCTATAGTCAGAATATCATCCACAGTCAGGATGTGATCCATAGTCAGGATGTGATCCACAGTCAGGATGTGTTCTGCATTCAGGATGTGTTCTACAGTCGGGATGTGTTCTACAGTCAGGATGTGTTCCACAGTCAGGATGTGTTCTACAGTCAGAGTGTGATCCACAGTCAGGATGTGTTTTGCAGTCAGGTAGTGATCCACAGTCAGGATGTGTTGTACAGTCAGGATGTGTTCTACAGTAAGGATGTGATCCACAGTCAGGATGTGATCCACAGTCAGGATGTGTCCTACAGTCAGGATGTGTTCTTCAGTCAGGATGTGTTCTACAGTCAGGATGTGATCCACAGTCAGGATGTGATCCACAGTCAGGATGTGTTCTACTGTCAGGATGTGTTCTACAGTAAGGAAGTGTTCCACAGTCACGATGTGTTCTCCAGTCAGGATGTGATCCACAGTCAGGATGTGATCCACAGTCAGGATGTGATCCACAGTCAGGATGTGTCCTACAGTCAGGATGTGTTCTTCAGTCAGGATGTGTTCTACAGTCAGGATCTGTTCCACAATCAGGATGTGTCCTACAGTCAGGATGTGTTCTTCAGTCAGGATGTGTTCTACAGTCAGGATGTGATCCACAGTCAGGATGTGATCCACAGTCAGGATGTGTTGTACAGTCAGGATCTGTTCTACAGTCAGAATGTGTTCTACAGTCAGGATGTGATCCACAGTCAGGATGTGTTCCACAGTCAGGATGTGATCCACAGTCAGGATGTGTTCTGCAGTCAGGTAGTGATCCACAGTTAGGATGTGTTGTACAGTCAGGATCTGTTCTACAGTCAGAATGTGTTCGAAAGTCAGGATGTGTTCCACAATTAGGATGTGATCCACAGTCAGGATGTGTTCTACTGTCAGGATGTGTCCTACAGTAAGGAAGTGTTCACAGTCAGGATGTGATCCACGGTCAGGATGTGTTATACAGTCAGGATGTGTTCCACAGTCAGGATGTGTTCCACAGTCAGGATGTGTTCTACAGACAGGATGTGCTCTACAGTCAGGATGTGTTCTACAGTCAGGATGTGTTCTACAGACAGGATGTGTTCTACAGTCAGGATGTGTTCTCCAGTCAGGATGTGATCCACAGTCAGGATGTGATCCACATTCAGGATGTGTTCAGCATTCAGGATGTGTTCTGCATTCAGCATGTGTTCTACAGTCAGGATGTGTTCCAAGTCAGGATGTGTTGTACAGTCAGGATCTGTTCTACAGTCAGAATGTGTTCTACAGTCAGGATGTGATCCACAGTCAGGATGTGTTCCACAGTCAGGATGTGATCCACAGTCAGGATGTGTTCTGCAGTCAGGTAGTGATCCACAGTCAGGATGTGTTGTACAGTCAGGATGTGTTGTACAGTCAGGATCTGTTCTACAGTCAGAATGTGTTCTAAAGTCAGGATGTGTTCCACAATTAGGATGTGATCCACAGTCAGGATGTGTTCTACTGTCAGGATGTGTCCTACAGTAAGGAAGTGTTCTTCAGTCAGGATGTGTTCTACAGTCAGTATGTGTTCTACAGTCAGGATGTGATCCACAGTCAGGATGTGTTGTACAGTCAGGATCTTTTCTACACTCAGAATGTGTTCTACAGTCAGGATGTGATCCACAGTCAGGATGTGATCCACAGTCAGGATGTGATCCACTGTCAGGATGTGGTCTGCAGTCAGGTAGTGATCCACAGTCAGGATGTGTTGTACAGTCAGGATCTGTTCTACAGTCAGAATGTCTTCTAAAGTCAGGATGTCTTCCACAGTCAGGATGTGTTCTTCAGTCAGGATATGTTCTTCAGTCAGGATGTGTTCTGCAGCCAGGATTTGTTCTACAGTGAAGATATGTTCTACAGGCAGGATATGCTCCACAGTCAGTATGTGTTCCACAGTCAGGATGTGTTCCACAGTCAGGATGTGTTCTACAGTGAAGATATGTTCTACAGGCAGGATATGCTCCACAGTCAGTATGTGTTCCACAGTCAGGATGTGTTCCACAGTCAGGATGTGTTCTACAGTCAGGATGTGTTCTGCAGCCAGGATTTGTTCCACAGTGAAGATATGTTCTACAGGCAGGATATGCTCCACAGTCAGTATGTGTTCCACAGTCAGGATGTGTTCCACAGTCAGGATGTGTTCTACAGTCAGGATGTGTTCTATAGTCAGGATGTGTTCCAAAGTCATGATGCGTTCCACAGTCGGAATGAGTTCTATAGTCAGGATGTGTTCTACAGTCAGGATGTGTTCTACAGTCAGGATGTGTTCTACAGTCAGGATGCGTTCTATAGTCAGGATGTGTTGTACAGTCAGGATCTGTTCTACAGTCAGAAAGTCTTCTAAAGTCAGGATGTGTTCCACAGTCAGGATGTGTCCTACAGTCAGGATGTGTTCTTCAGTCAGGATGTGTTCTACAGTCAGGATGCGTTCGATAGTCAGGATGTGTTCTACAGTCAGGATGTCTTCCACAGTCAGGATGTGTTCTTCAGTCAGGATATGTTCTTCAGTCAGGATGTGTTCTACAGCCAGGATTTGTTCTACAGTGAAGATATGTTCTACAGGCAGGATATGCTCCACAGTCAGTATGTGTTCCACAGTCAGGATGTGTTCCACAGTCAGGATGTGTTCTACAGTCAGGATGTGTTCCACAGTCAGGATGTGAACTTCAGTCAGGATGTGATCCACAGTCAAGATGTGTTCTGCAGTCAGGTAGTGATCCACAGTCAGGATGTGATCCACAGTCAGGATGTGTTCTACAGTCAGGATGTGTTCCACAGTCAGGATGTGTTCTACAGTCTGTATGTGTTCTATAGTCAGAATATCATCCATAGTCAGGATGTGATCCATAGTCAGGATGTGATCCACAGTCAGGATGTGTTCTGCATTCAGGATGTGTTCTACAGTCAGGATGTGTTCTACAGTCAGGATGTGTTCCACAGTCAGGATGTGTCCTACAGTCAGGATGTGTTCTTCAGTCACGATGTGTTCCACAGTCAGGATGTGTTCTGCAGTCAGGTAGTGATCCACAGTCAGGATGTGTTGTACAGTCAGGATCTGTTCTACAGTCAGGATGTGTTCTTCAGTCAGGATGTGATCCACAGTCAGGATGTGATCCATAGTCAGGATGTGTTCTACAGTCAGGATGTGTTCTGAATTCAGGATGTGTTCTACAGTCAGGATGTGTTCTGCAGTCAGGATGTGTTCCACAGTCAGGATGTGTTCCACAGTCTGGTAGTGTTCTATAGTCAGAATATCATCCACAATCAGGATGTGCTCTACAGTCAGGTTGTGTTCTACAGTCAGGATGTGTTCTACAGTCAGGATGTGTTCTACAGTCAGGATGTGTTCTCCAGTCAGGATGTGATTCACAGTCAGGATGTGATCCACAGTCAGGATGTGTTCCACAGTCAGGTTGTGTCCGACAGTCCTGATGTGTTCTTCAGTCAGGATGTGTTCTACAGTCAGGATGTGTTCTACAGTCAGGATGTGATCCACAGTCAGGATGTGTTGTACAGTCAGGATCTGTTCTACAGTCAGAATGTGTTCTGCAGTCAGGATGTGATCCACAGTCAGGATGTTATCCACAGTCAGGATGTGTTCTGCAGTCAGGTAGTGATCCACAGTCAGGATGTGTTGTACAGTCAGGATCTGTTCTACAGTCAGAATGTGTTCTAAAGTCAGGATGTGTTCCACATTTAGGATGTGATCCACAGTCAGGATGTGTTCTACTGTCAGGATGTGTTCTACAGTAAGGAAGTGTTCCACAGTCAGGATGTGATCCACAGTCAGGATGTGTTATACAGTCAGGATGTGTTCCACAGTCAGGATGTGTTCTACCGTCATGATGTGTTCCCAGTCAGGATGTGTTCTACAGTCAGGATGTGTTCCACAGTCAGGATGTGTTCGACAGTCTGGATGTGTTCCCAGTCAGGATGTGTTCTACAGTAAGGATGTGTTCCACAGTCAGGATGTGTTCCCAGTCAGGATGTGTTCTACAGTCAGGATGTGTTCCACAGTCAGGATGTGTTCCACAGTCAGGATCTGTTCTACAGTCTGGTAGTGTTCTATAGTCAGAATATCATCCACAATCAGGATGTGCTCTACAGTCAGGATGTGTTCTACAGTCAGGATGTGTTCTACAGACAGGATGTGTTCTACAGTCAGGATGTGTTCTCCAGTCAGGATGTGATCCACAGTCAGGATGATATCCACAGTAAGGATGTGTTCTGCATTCAGGAGGTGTTCGACATTCAGGATGTGTTCTACAGTCTGGATGTGTTCCACTCTCAGGTTGTGTCCGACAGTCATGATGTGTTCTTCAGTCAGGATGTGTTCTACAGTCAGGATGTGTTCTACAGTCAGGATGTGATCCACAGTCAGGATGTGATCTACAGTCAGGATGTGTTCTGCAGTCAGGTCTTGATCCACAGTCAGGATGTGTTGTACAGTCAGGATCTGTTATACAGTCAGAATGTGTTCCAAAGTCAGGTTGTGTTCCACAATCAGGATGTGATCCACAGTCAGTATGTGTTCCACAGTCAGGATGTGTTCTACAGTCAAGATGGTTTCCACAGTCAGGATGTGTCCTGCCTTCAGGATGTTTTCCAGAGTCAGGATATTCTCCACAGTCAGGATGTGTTCAACAGTCAGGATGTGTTCTCCCGTCAGGATGTGTTCCACAGTCAGGATATGATCCAAAGTCAGGATGTGTTCTACAGTCAGGATGTGTTCCACAGTCAGGATGTGTTCCACAGTCAGGATGTGTTCGACAGTCTGGATGTGTTTCCAGTCAGGCTGTGTTCTACAGTAAGGATGTGTTCCACAGTCAGGATATGTTCCCAGTCAGGATGTGTTCTACAGTCAGGATGTGTTCCACAGTCCGGATGTGTTCTGCAGTCAGGATGTGTTCCCAGTCAGGTTGTGTTCCACAATCAGGATGTGTTCTACAGTCTGGATGTGTTCTATAGTCAGAATATCATCCACAGTCAGGATGTGATCCATAGTCAGGATGTGATCCACAGTCAGGATGTGTTCTGCATTCAGGATCTTTTCTACAGTCAGGATGTGTTCTACAGTCAGGATGTGTTCCACAGTCAGGATGTGTCCTACAGTCAGGATGTGTTCTTCAGTCACGATGTGTTCCACAGTCAGGATGTGTTCTGCAGTCAGGTAGTGATCCACAGTCAGGATGTGTTGTACAGTCAGGATCTGTTCTACAGTCAGGATGTGTTCTTCAGTCAGGATGTGTTCTCCAGTCAGGATGTGATCCACAGTCAGGATGTGATCCACAGTCAGGATGTGATCCAAGTCAGGATGTGTTCTGAATTCAGGATGTGTTCTACAGTCAGGATGTGTTCTACAGTCAGGATGTGTTCCACAGTCAGGATGTGTCCTACAGTCAGGATGTGTTCTTCAGTCAGGATGTGTTCTACAGTCAGGATGTGTTCTACAGTCAGGATGTGATCCACAGTCAGGATGTGTTCTGCCTTCAGGATGTTTTCCAGAGTCAGGATATTCTCCACAGTCAGGATGTGTTCTACAGTCAGGATGTGTTCTCCCATCATGATGTGTTCTCCAGTCAGGATGTATTCGATGCTCAGGATGTGTATTGCACAGTCAGGTTGTGTTCTGCAGTCAGGAAGTATTCGATGGTCAGGATGTGTTCTACAGTAACGATGTGATCCACAGTCAGGATATGATCCAAAGTCAGGATGTGTTCTACAGTCAGGATGTGTTCCACAGTCAGGATGTGTTCTACAGTCAGGATGTGTTCCACAGTCAGGATGTGTTCCACAGTCAGGATGTGTTCGACAGTCAGGATGTGTTTCCAGTCAGGCTGTGTTCTACAGTAAGGATGTGTTCCACAGTCAGGATATGTTCCCAGTCAGGATGTGTTCTACAGTCAGGATGTGTTCCACAGTCCGGATGTGTTCTGCAGTCAGGATGTGTTCCCAGTCAGGATGTGTTCCACAGTCAGGATGTGTTCTACAGTCTGGATGTGTTCTATAGTCAGAATATCATCCACAGTCAGGATGTGATCCATAGTCAGGATGTGATCCACAGTCAGGATGTGTTCTGCATTCAGGATGTGTTCTACAGTCAGGATGTGTTCTACAGTCAGGATGTGTTCCACAGTCAGGATGTGTCCTACAGTCAGGATGTGTTCTTCAGTCACGATGTGTTCCACAGTCAGGATGTGTTGTACAGTCAGGATCTGTTCTTCAGTCAGGATGTGTTCTTCAGTCAGGATGTGTTCTCCAGTCAGGATGTGATCCACAGTCAGGATGTGATCCATAGTCAGGATGTGATCCAAGTCAGGATGTGTTCTGAATTCAGGATGTGTTCTACAGTCAGGATGTGTTCTACAGTCAGGATGTGTTCCACAGTCAGGATGTGTCCTACAGTCAGGATGTGTTCTTCAGTCAGGATGTGTTCTACAGTGAGGATGTGTTCTACAGTCAGTATGTGATCTACAGACAGGATGTGTTCTACAGTCAGGATGTGTTCTCCAGTCAGGATGTGATCCACAGTCAGGATGTGTTGTACAGTCAGGATCTGTTCTACAGTCAGAATGTGTTGTAAAGTCAGGATGTGTTCCACAATTTGGATGTGATCCACAGTCAGGATGTGTTCTACTATCAGGATGTGTTCTACAGTAAGGAAGTGTTCCACAGTCACGATGTGATCCACAGTCAGGATGTGTCCTACAGTCAGGATGTGTTCTTCAGTCAGGATGTGTTCTCCAGTCAGGATGTGATCCACAGTCAGGATGTGATCCACAGTCAGGATGTGTCCTACAGTCAGGATGTGTTCTTCAGTCAGGATGTGTTCTACAGTCAGGATGTGTTCCACAATCAGGATGTGTCCTACAGTCAGGATGTGTTCTTCAGTCAGGATGTGTTTTACAGTCAGGATGTGATCCACAGTCAGGATGTGATCCACAGTCAGGATGTGTTGTACAGTCAGGATCTGTTCTACAGTCAGAATGTGTTCTACAGTCAGGATGTGATCCACAGTCAGGATGTGTTCCACAGTCAGGATGTGATCCACTGTCAGGATGTGTTCTGCAGTCAGGTAGTGATCCACAGTCAGGATGTGTTGTATAGTCAGGATCTGTTCTACAGTCAGAATGTGTTCGAAAGTCAGGATGTGTTCCACAATTAGGATGTGATCCACAGTCAGGATGTGTTCTACTGTCAGGATGTGTCCTACAGTAAAGAAGTGTTCACAGTCAGGATGTGATCCACGGTCAGGATGTGTTATACAGTCAGGATGTGTTCGACAGTCAGGATGTGTTCTGCATTCAGGATGTGTTCGACAGTCAGGATGTGTTCTACAGTCAGAATGTGTTCCACAGTCAGGTTGTGTCCGACAGTCATGATGTGTTCTTCAGTCAGGATATGTTCTACAGTCAGGATGTGTTCTACAGACAGGATGTGATCCACAGTCAGGATGTGATCCACAGTCAGGATGTGTTCTGCAGTCAGGTCGTGATCCACAGTCAGGATGTGTTGTACAGTCAGGATCTGTTATACAGTCAGAATGTGTTCCAAAGTCAGGTTGTGTTCCACAATCAGGAGGTGATCCACAGCCAGTATGTGTTCCACAGTCAGGATGTGTTCTACAGTCAAGATGGTTTCCACAGTCAGGATGTGTTCTGCCTTCAGGATGTTTTCCAGAGTCAGGATATTCTCCACAGTCAGGATGTGTTCTACAGTCAGGATGTATTCTCCCGTCAGGATGTGTTCTCCAGTCAGGATGTATTCGATGCTCAGGATGTGTATTGCACAGTCAGGGTGTGTTCTGCAGTCAGGAAGTATTCGATGGTCAGGATGTGTTCTACAGTAACGATGTGTTCCACAGTCAGGATGTGATGCAAAGTCAGGATGTGTTCTACAGTCAGGATGTGTTCCACAGTCAGGATGTGTTCTACAGTCAGGATGTGTTCCATAGTCAGGATGTGTTCGACAGTCTGGATGTGTTCCCAGTCAGGCTGTGTTCTACAGTAAGGATGTGTTCCACAGTCAGGATGTGATGCAAAGTCAGGATGTGATCCACAGTCAGGATGTGATCCACAGTCAGGATGTGTCCTACAGTCAGGATGTGTTCTTCAGTCAGGATGTGTTCTACAGTCAGGATCTGTTCCACAATCAGGATGTGTCCTACAGTCAGGATGTGTTCTTCAGTCAGGATGTGTTCTACAGTCAGGATGTGATCCACAGTCAGGATGTGATCCACAGTCAGGATGTGTTGTACAGTCAGAATGTGTTCT
The DNA here is from genome assembly GCF_044704955.1 of Pristiophorus japonicus. Lineage (NCBI taxonomy): Eukaryota > Metazoa > Chordata > Chondrichthyes > Pristiophoridae > Pristiophorus > Pristiophorus japonicus. The sequence continues at coordinate 68,988,738 of NC_091992.1, read as the reverse complement.
ACAGTCAGAATGTGTTCTACAGTCAGGATGTGATCTACAGTCAGGATGTGTTCCACAGTCAGGATGTGATCCACTGTCAGGATGTGTTCTGCAGTCAGGTAGTGATCCACAGTCAGGATGTGTTGTACAGTCAGGATCTGTTCTACAGTCAGAATGTGTTCGAAAGTCAGGATGTGTTCCACAATTAGGATGTGATCCACAGTCAGGATGTGTTCTACTGTCAGGATGTGTCCTACAGTAAAGAAGTGTTCACAGTCAGGATGTGATCCACGGTCAGGATGTGTTATACAGTCAGGATGTGTTCGACAGTCAGGATGTGTTCTGCATTCAGGATGTGTTCGACAGTCAGGATGTGTTCTACAGTCAGAATGTGTTCCACAGTCAGGTTGTGTCCGACAGTCATGATGTGTTCTTCAGTCAGGATATGTTCTACAGTCAGGATGTGTTCTACAGACAGGATGTGATCCACAGTCAGGATGTGATCCACAGTCAGGATGTGTTCTGCAGTCAGGTCGTGATCCACAGTCAGGATGTGTTGTACAGTCAGGATCTGTTATACAGTCAGAATGTGTTCCAAAGTCAGGTTGTGTTCCACAATCAGGAGGTGATCCACAGTCAGTATGTGTTCCACAGTCAGGATGTGTTCTACAGTCAAGATGGGTTCCACAGTCAGGATGTGTTCTGCCTTCAGGATGTTTTCCAGAGTCAGGATATTCTCTACAGTCAGGATGTGTTCTACAGTCAGGATGTATTCTCCCGTCAGGATGTGTTCTCCAGTCAGGATGTATTCGATGCTCAGGATGTGTATTGCACAGTCAGGGTGTGTTCTGCAGTCAGGAAGTATTCGATGGTCAGGATGTGTTCTACAGTAACGATGTGTTCCACAGTCAGGATGTGATGCAAAGTCAGGATGTGTTCTACAGTCAGGATGTGTTCCACAGTCAGGATGTGTTCTACAGTCAGGATGTGTTCCATAGTCAGGATGTGTTCGACAGTCTGGATGTGTTCCCAGTCAGGCTGTGTTCTACAGTAAGGATGTGTTCCACAGTCAGGATGTGTTCCCAGTCAGGATGTGTTCTACAGTCAGGATGTGTTCCACAGTCAGGATATGTTCGACAGTCTGGATGTGTTCCCAGTCAGGATGTGTTCTACAGTAAGGATGTGTTCCACAGTTAGCATGTGTTCCCAGTCAGGATGTGTTCTACAGTCAGGATGTATTCCACAGTCAGGATGTGTTCCTCAGTCAGGATGTGTTCCACAGTCTGGTAGTGTTCTATAGTCAGAATATCATCCACAATCAGGATGTGCTCTACAGTCAGGATGTGTTCTACAGACAGGATGTGTTCTACAGTCAGGATGTGTTCTTCAGTTAGGATGTGATCCACAGTCAGGATGTGATCCACAGTCAGGATGTGTTCTGCATTCAGGATGTGTTCGACAGTCAGGATGTGTTCTACAGTCAGGATGTGTTCCACAGTCAGGTTGTGTCCGACAGTCATGATGTGTTCTTCAGTCAGGATGTGTTCTACAGTCAGTATGTGTTCTACAGTCAGGATGTGATCCACAGTCAGGATGTGTTGTACAGTCAGGATCTTTTCTACAGTCAGAATGTGTTCTACAGTCAGGATGTGATCCACAGTCAGGATGTGATCCACTGTCAGGATGTGGTCTGCAGTCAGGTAGTGATCCACAGTCAGGATGTGTTGTACAGTCAGGATCTGTTCTACAGTCAGAATGTCTTCTAAAGTCAGGATGTCTTCCACAGTCAGGATGTGTTCTTCAGTCAGGATATGTTCTTCAGTCAGGATGTGTTCTGCAGCCAGGATTTGTTCTACAGTGAAGATATGTTCTACAGGCAGGATATGCTCCACAGTCAGTATGTGTTCCACAGTCAGGATGTGTTCCACAGTCAGGATGTGTTCTACAGTCAGGATGTGTTCTATAGTCAGGATGTGTTCCAAAGTCATGATGCGTTCCACAGTCAGAATGAGTTCTACAGTCAGGATGTGTTCTACAGTCAGGATGTGTTCTACAGTCAGGATGTGTTCTACAGTCAGGATGCGTTCTATAGTCAGGATGTGTTGTACAGTCAGGATCTGTTCTACAGTCAGAATGTCTTCTAAAGTCAGGATGTGTTCCACAGTCAGGATGTGTCCTACAGTCAGGATGTGTTCTTCAGTCAGGATGTGTTCTACAGTCAGGATGCGTTCGATAGTCAGGATGTGTTCTACAGTCAGGATGTCTTCCACAGTCAGGATGTGTTCTTCAGTCAGGATATGTTCTTCAGTCAGGATGTGTTCTACAGCCAGGATTTGTTCTACAGTGAAGATATGTTCTACAGGCAGGATATGCTCCACAGTCAGTATGTGTTCCACAGTCAGTATGTGTTCCACAGTCAGGATGTGTTCTACAGTCAGGATGTGTTCTATAGTCAGGATGTGTTCCAAAGTCATGATGCGTTCCACAGTCAGAATGAGTTCTACAGTCAGGATGTGTTCTACAGTCAGGATGTGTTCCACAGTCAGGATGTGAACTTCAGTCAGGATGTGATCCACAGTCAAGATGTGTTCTGCAGTCAGGTAGTGATCCACAGTCAGGATGTGATCCACAGTCAGGATGTGTTCTACAGTCAGGATGTGTTCCACAGTCAGGATGTGTTCTACAGTCTGTATGTGTTCTATAGTCAGAATATCATCCACAGTCAGGATGTGATCCATAGTCAGGATGTGATCCACAGTCAGGATGTGTTCTGCATTCAGGATGTGTTCTACAGTCAGGATGTGTTCTACAGTCAGGATGTGTTCCACAGTCAGGATGTGTCCTACAGTCAGGATGTGTTCTTCAGTCACGATGTGTTCCACAGTCAGGATGTGTTCTGCAGTCAGGTAGTGATCCACAGTCAGGATGTGTTGTACAGTCAGGATCTGTTCTACAGTCAGGATGTGTTCTTCAGTCAGGATGTGATCCACAGTCAGGATGTGATCCATAGTCAGGATGTGTTCTACAGTCAGGATGTGTTCTGAATTCAGGATGTGTTCTACAGTCAGGATGTGTTCTGCAGTCAGGATGTGTTCCACAGTCAGGATGTGTTCCACAGTCTGGTAGTGTTCTATAGTCAGAATATCATCCACAATCAGGATGTGCTCTACAGTCAGGTTGTGTTCTACAGTCAGGATGTGTTCTACAGACAGGATGTGTTCTACAGTCAGGATGTGTTCTCCAGTCAGGATGTGATTCACAGACAGGATGTGATCCACAGTCAGGATGTGTTCCACAGTCAGGTTGTGTCCGACAGTCCTGATGTGTTCTTCAGTGAGAATGTGTTCTACAGTCAGGATGTGATCCACAGTCAGGATGTGATCCACAGTCAGGATGTTATCCACAGTCAGGATGTGTTCTGCAGTCAGGTAGTGATCCACAGTCAGGATGTGTTGTACAGTCAGGATCTGTTCTACAGTCAGAATGTGTTCTAAAGTCAGGATGTGTTCCACATTTGGGATGTGATCCACAGTCAGGATGTGTTCTACTGTCAGGATGTGTTCTACAGTAAGGAAGTGTTCCACAGTCAGGATGTGATCCACAGTCAGGATGTGTTATACAGTCAGGATGTGTACCACAGTCAGGATGTGTTCCACAGTCAGGATGTGTTCGACAGTCTGGATGTGTTCCCAGTCAGGATGTGTTCTACAGTAAGGATGTGTTCCACAGTCAGGATGTGTTCCACAGTCAGGATCTGTTCTACAGTCTGGTAGTGTTCTATAGTCAGAATATCATCCACAATCAGGATGTGCTCTACAGTCAGGATGTGTTCTACAGTCAGGATGTGTTCTACAGACAGGATGTGTTCTACAGTCAGGATGTGTTCTCCAGTCAGGATGTGATCCACAGTCAGGATGATATCCACAGTAAGGATGTGTTCTGCATTCAGGAGGTGTTCGACATTCAGGATGTGTTCTACAGTCTGGATGTGTTCCACACTCAGGTTGTGTCCGACAGTCATGATGTGTTCTTCAGTCAGGATGTGTTCTACAGTCAGGATGTGTTCTACAGTCAGGATGTGATCCACAGTCAGGATGTGATCTACAGTCAGGATGTGTTCTGCAGTCAGGTCTTGATCCACAGTCAGGATGTGTTGTACAGTCAGGATCTGTTATACAGTCAGAATGTGTTCCAAAGTCAGGTTGTGTTCCACAATCAGGATGTGATCCACAGTCAGTATGTGTTCCACAGTCAGGATGTGTTCTACAGTCAAGATGGTTTCCACAGTCAGGATGTGTTCTGCCTTCAGGATGTTTTCCAGAGTCAGGATATTCTCCACAGTCAGGATGTGTTCAACAGTCAGGATGTGTTCTCCCGTCAGGATGTGTTCTCCAGTCAGGATGTATTCGATGCTCAGGATGTGTATTGCACAGTCAGGTTGTGTTCTGCAGTCAGGAAGTATTCGATGGTCAGGATCTGTTCTACAGTAACGATGTGTTCCACAGTCAGGATATGATCCAAAGTCAGGATGTGTTCTACAGTCAGGATGTGTTCCACAGTCAGGATGTGTTCCACAGTCAGGATGTGTTCCACAGTCAGGATGTGTTCGACAGTCTGGATGTGTTTCCAGTCAGGCTGTGTTCTACAGTAAGGATGTGTTCCACAGTCAGGATATGTTCCCAGTCAGGATGTGTTCTACAGTCAGGATGTGTTCCACAGTCCGGATGTGTTCTGCAGTCAGGATGTGTTCCCAGTCAGGATGTGTTCCACAATCAGGATGTGTTCTACAGTCTGGATGTGTTCTATAGTCAGAATATCATCCACAGTCAGGATGTGATCCACAGTCAGGATGTGTTCTGCATTCAGGATGTGTTCTACAGTCAGGATGTGTTCTACAGTCAGGATGTGTTCCACAGTCAGGATGTGTCCTACAGTCAGGATGTGTTCTTCAGTCACGATGTGTTCCACAGTCAGGATGTGTTCTGCAGTCAGGTAGTGATCCACAGTCAGGATGTGTTGTACAGTCAGGATCTGTTCTACAGTCAGGATGTGTTCTTCAGTCAGGATGTGTTCTCCAGTCAGGATGTGATCCACAGTCAGGATGTGATCCATAGTCAGGATGTGATCCAAGTCAGGATGTGTTCTGAATTCAGGATGTGTTCTACAGTCAGGATGTGTTCTACAGTCAGGATGTGTTCCACAGTCAGGATGTGTCCTACAGTCAGGATGTGTTCTTCAGTCAGGATGTGTTCTACAGTCAGGATGTGTTCTACAGTCAGGATGTGATCCACAGTCAGGATGTGTTCTGCCTTCAGGATGTTTTCCAGAGTCAGGATATTCTCCACAGTCAGGATGTGTTCTACAGTCAGGATGTGTTCTCCCATCAGGATGTGTTCTCCAGTCAGGATGTATTCGATGCTCAGGATGTGTATTGCACAGTCAGGTTGTGTTCTGCAGTCAGGAAGTATTCGATGGTCAGGATGTGTTCTACAGTAACGATGTGTTCCACAGTCAGGATATGATCCAAAGTCAGGATGTGTTCTACAGTCAGGATGTGTTCCACAGTCAGGATGTGTTCTACAGTCAGGATGTGTTCCACAGTCAGGATGTGTTCCACAGTCAGGATGTGTTCGACAGTCTGGATGTGTTTCCAGTCAGGCTGTGTTCTACAGTAAGGATGTGTTCCACAGTCAGGATATGTTCCCAGTCAGGATGTGTTCTACAGTCAGGATGTGTTCCACAGTCCGGATGTGTTCTGCAGTCAGGATGTGTTCCCAGTCAGGATGTGTTCCACAGTCAGGATGTGTTCTACAGTCTGGATGTGTTCTATAGTCAGAATATCATCCACAGTCAGGATGTGATCCATAGTCAGGATGTGATCCACAGTCAGGATGTGTTCTGCATTCAGGATGTGTTCTACAGTCAGGATGTGTTCTACAGTCAGGATGTGTTCCACAGTCAGGATGTGTTCCACAGTCAGGATGTGTCCTACAGTCAGGATGTGTTCTTCAGTCACGATGTGTTCCACAGTCAGGATGTGTTCTGCAGTCAGGTAGTGATCCACAGTCAGGATGTGTTGTACAGTCAGGATCTGTTCTTCAGTCAGGATGTGTTCTTCAGGCAGGATGTGTTCTCCAGTCAGGATGTGATCCACAGTCAGGATGTGATCCATAGGCAGGATGTGATCCAAGTCAGGATGTGTTCTGAATTCAGGATGTGTTCTACAGTCAGGATGTGTTCTACAGTCAGGATGTGTTCCACAGTCAGGATGTGTCCTACAGTCAGGATGTGTTCTTCAGTCACGATGTGTTCCACAGTCAGGATGTGTTCTGCAGTCAGGTAGTGATCCACAGTCAGGATGTGTTGTACAGTCAGGATCTGTTCTACAGTCAGGATGTGTTCTTCAGTCAGGATGTGTTCTCCAGTCAGGATGTGATCCACAGTCAGGATGTGTTGTACAGTCAGGATCTGTTCTACAGTCAGAATGTGTTGTAAAGTCAGGATGTGTTCCACAATTTGGATGTGATCCACAGTCAGGATGTGTTCTACTGTCAGGATGTGTTCTACAGTAAGGAAGTGTTCCACAGTCACGATGTGTTCTCCAGTCAGTATGTGATCCACAGTCAGGATGTGATCCACAGTCAGGATGTGTCCTACAGTCAGGATGTGTTCTTCAGTCAGGATGTGTTCTACAGTCAGGATCTGTTCCACAATCAGGATGTGTCCTACAGTCAGGATGTGTTCTTCAGTCAGGATGTGTTCTACAGTCAGGATGTGATCCACAGTCAGGATGTGATCCACAGTCAGGATGTGTTGTACAGTCAGGATCTGTTCTACAGTCAGAATGTGTTCTACAGTCAGGATGTGTTCCACAGTCAGGATGTGTTCCACAGTCAGGATGTGATCCACAGTCAGGATGTGTTCTGCAGTCAGGTAGTGATCCACAGTCAGGATGTGTTGTACAGTCAGGATCTGTTCTACAGTCAGAATGTGTTCGAAAGTAAGGATGTGTTCCACAATTAGGATGTGATCCACAGTCAGGATGTGTTCTACTGTCAGGATGTGTCCTACAGTAAAAAAGTGTTCACAGTCAGGATGTGATCCACGGTCAGGATGTGTTATACAGTCAGGATGTGTTTGACAGTCAGGATGTGTTCTGCATTCAGGATGTGTTCGACAGTCAGGATGTGTTCTACAGTCAGAATGTGTTCCACAGTCAGGTTGTGTCCGACAGTCATGATGTGTTCTTCAGTCAGGATATGTTCTACAGTCAGGATGTGTTCTACAGACAGGATGTGATCCACAGTCAGGATGTGATCCACAGTCAGGATGTGTTCTGCAGTCAGGTCGTGATCCACAGTCAGGATGTGTTGTACAGTCAGGATCTGTTATACAGTCAGAATGTGTTCCAAAGTCAGGTTGTGTTCCACAATCAGGAGGTGATCCACAGTCAGTATGTGTTCCACAGTCAGGATGTGTTCTACAGTCAAGATGGTTTCCACAGTCAGGATGTATTCTGCCTTCAGGATGTTTTCCAGAGTCAGGATATTCTCCACAGTCAGGATGTGTTCTACAGTCAGGATGTATTCTCCCGTCAGGATGTGTTCTCCAGTCAGGATGTATTCGATGCTCAGGATGTGTATTGCACAGTCAGGGTGTGTTCTGCAGTCAGGAAGTATTCGATGGTCAGGATGTGTTCTACAGTAACGATGTGTTCCACAGTCAGGATGTGATGCAAAGTCAGGATGTGTTCTACAGTCAGGATGTGTTCCACAGTCAGGATGTGTTCTACAGTCAGGATGTGTTCCATAGTCAGGATGTGTTCGACAGTCTGGATGTGTTCCCAGTCAGGCTGTGTTCTACAGTAAGGATGTGTTCCACAGTCAGGATATGTTCCCAGTCAGGATGTGTTCGACAATCAGGATGTGTTCCACAGTCAGGATGTGTTCTACAGTCTGGATGTGTTCTATAGTCAGAATATCATCCACAGTCAGGATGTGATCCATAGTCAGGATGTGATCCACAGTCAGAATGTGTTCTGCATTCAGGATCTTTTCTACAGTCAGGATGTGTTCTACAGTCAGGATGTGTTCCACAGTCAGGATGTGTCCTACAGTCAGGATGTGTTCTTCAGTCACGATGTGTTCCACAGTCAGGATGTGTTCTGTAGTCAGGTAGTGATCCACAGTCAGGATGTGTTGTACAGTCAGGATCTGTTCTACAGTCAGGATGTGTTCTTCAGTCAGGATGTGTTCTCCAGTCAGGATGTGATCCACAGTCAGGATGTGATCCATAGTCAGGATGTGATCCAAGTCAGGATGTGTTCTGAATTTAGGATGTGTTCTACAGTCAGGATGTGTTCTACAGTCAGGATGTGTTCCACAGTCAGGATGTGTTCTTCAGTCAGGATGTGTTCTACAGTCAGGATGTGTTCTACAGTCAGGATGTGATCCACAGTCAGGATGTGATCCACAGTCAGGATGTGTTCTGCAGTCAGGTAGTGATCCACAGTCAGGATGTGTTGTACAGTCAGGATCTGTTCTACAGTCAGAATGTGTTGTAAAGTCAGGATGTGTTCTACAATCAGGATGTGATCCACAGTCAGGATGTTTTCTACTGTCAGGATGTGTTCTACAGTAAGGAAGTGTTCTACAGTCAGGATGTGATCCACAGTCAGGATGTGTTGTACAGTCAGGATGTGTTCCACAGTCAGGATGTGTTCGACAGTCATGATGTGTTCCCAGTCAGGATGTGTTCTGCAGTCAGGATGTGTTCCAAAGTCAGGATGTGTTCGACAGTCTGGATGTGTTCCCAGTCAGGATGTGTTCTACAGTAAGGATGTGTTCCACAGTCGGGATGTGTTCCCAGTCAGGATGTGTTCTGCAGTCAGGATGTGTTCCACAGTCAGGATGTGTTCTACAGTCAGGATGTGTTCTACAGACAGGATGTGCTCTACAGTCAGGATGTGTTCTACAGTCAGGATGTGTTCCACAGTCAGGATGTGTTCTACAGTCAGGATGTGTTCTCCAGTCAGGATGTGATCCACAGTCAGGATGTGATCCACATTCAGGATGTGTTCTGCATTCAGGATGTGTTCTGCATTCAGCATGTGTTCTACAGTCAGGATGTGTTTCACAGTCAGGATGTGTTCCAAGTCAGGATGTGTTCTACAGTCAGGATGTGTTATACAGTGAGGATGTGATCCACAGTCAGGATGTGATCCACAGTCAGGATGTGTTCTGCAGTTAGGTCGTGATCCACAGTCAGGATGTGTTGTACAGTCAGGATCTGTTATACAGTCAGAATGTGTTCCAAAGTCAGGTTGTGTTCCACAATCAGGATGTGATCCACAGTCAAGATGGTTTCCACAGTCAGGATGTGTTCTGCCTTCAGGATGTTTTCCAGAGTCAGGATATTCTCCACAGTCAGGATGTGTTCTACAGTCAGGATGTGTTCTCCCGTCAGGATGTGTTCTCCAGTCAGGATGTATTCGATGCTCAGGATGTGTATTGCACAGTCAGGTTGTGTTCTGCAGTCAGAAAGTATTCGATGGTCAGGATGTGTTCTACAGTAACGATGTGTTCCACAGTCAGGATGTGATCCAAAGTCAGATGTGTTCTACAGTCAGGATGTGTTCCACAGTCAGGATGTGTTCTACAGTCAGAATGTGTTCCACAGTCAGGATGTGTTCCACAGTCAGGATGTGTTCGACAGTCTGGATGTGTTCCCAGTCAGGATGTGTTCTACAGTAAGGATGTGTTCCACAGTCAGGATGTGTTCCAAGTCAGGATCTGTTCTACAGTCAGGATGTGTTCTACAGTCAGGATGTGTTCTACAGTCCGGATGTGTTCTGCAGTCAGGATGTGTTCCCAGTCAGGATGTGTTCCACAGTCAGGATGTGTTCTACAGTCTGGATGTGTTCTATATTCAGAATATCATCCATAGTCAGGATGTGATTCACAGTCAGGATGTGTTCTGCATTCAGGATGTGTTCTACAGTCAGGATGTGTCCTACAGTCAGGATGTGTTCTTCAGTCAGGATGTGTTCCACAGTCAGGATGTGTTCTACAGTCAGGATGTGTTCTACAGTCAGGATGTGATCCACAGTCAGGATGTGATCCACAGTCAGGATGTGTTCTGCAGTCAGGTAGTGATCCACAGTCAGGATGTGATCTACAGTCAGGATGTGTTATACAGTCAGGATGTGTTCCACAGTCAGGATGTGTTCAACAGTCAGGATGAGTTCCACAGTCTGGAGGTGTTCCCAGTCAGGATGAGTTCTACAGTAAGGATGTGTTCCACAGTCAGGATGTGTTCCCAGTCAGGATGTTTTCTACAGTCAGGATGTGTTCCACAATCAGGATGTGTTGTGCAGTCAGGATGTGTTCCCAGTCAGGATGTGTTCTACAGTAAGGATGTGTTCCACAGTCAGGATGTGTTCCCAGTCAGGATGTGTTCTACAGTCAGGATGTGTTCCACAGTCAGGATGTGTTCTGCAGTCAGGATGTGTTCCCAGTCAGGATGTGTTCTACAGTCAGGATGTGTTCCACAGTCAGTATGTGTTCCACAGTCAGGATGTGTTCTTCAGTCTGGATGTGTTCTATAGTCAGAATATCATCCACAATCAGGATGTGCTCTACAGTCAGGATGTGTTCCACAGTCAGGATGTGTTCGACAGACAGAATGTGTTCTACAGTCAGGATGTATTGTACAGTCAGGATCTGTTCTACAGTCAGGATGTGATCCACAGTCAGGATGTGATCCACAGTCAGGATGTGTTCGACAGTCAGGATGTGTTCTTCAGTCAGGATGTGTTCTACAGTAAGGATGTATTCCACTGTCAGGATGTGTCCTACAGTCAGGATGTGTTCTTCAGTCAGGATGTGTTCTACCGTCAGGTAGTGATCCACAGTCAGGATGTGTTGTTCAGTCAGGATCTGTTCTACAGTCAGAATGTGTTCTACAGTCAGGATGTGTTCCACAATCAGGATGTGATCCACAGTCAGGATGTGTTCTACAGTCAGGATGTGTTCCACAGTCAGGATGTGTTCTGCAGTCAGGATGTGTTCCCAGTCAGGATGTGTTCTACAGTCAGGATGTGTTCCACAGTCAGGATGTGTTCCACAGTCAGGATGTGTTCTACTGTCTGGATGTGTTCTACAGTGAGAATATCATCCACAATCAGGATGTGCTCTACAATCAGGATGTGTTCTACAGTCAGGATGTGTTCTACAGACAGGATGTGTTCTACAGTCAGGATGTGTTCTACAGTCAGGACGTGATCCACAGTCAGGATGTGATCCATAGTTAGGATGTGATCCAAGTCAGGATGTGTTCTGAATTCAGGATGTGTTCTACAGTCAGGATATGTTCCACCGTCAGGATGTGTCCTACAGTCAGGATGTGTTCTTCAGTCAGGATGTGTTCTACAGTCAGGATGTGATCCACAGTCAGGATGTGATCCACAGTCAGGATGTGTTCTGCAGTCAGGTAGTGATCCACAGTCAGGATGTGTTGTACAGTCAGGATCTGTTCTACAGTCAGAATGTGTTCTGCAGTCAGGATGTGTTCTACAGTCAGGATGTGATCCACAGTCAGGATGTGATCCATAGTCAGGATGTGATCCAAGTCAGGATGTGTTCTGAATTCAGGATGTGTTCTACAGTCAGGATGTGTTCCACAGTCAGGATGTATCCTACAGTCAGGATGTGTTCTTCAGTCAGGATGTGTTCTACAATCAGGATGTGATCCACAGTCAGGATGTGATCGACAGTCAGGATGTGTTCTGCAGTCAGGTAGTGATCCACAGTCAGGATGTGTTGTACAGTCAGGATCTGTTCTACTGTCAGGATGTGTTACACAGTCAGGATGTGTTCCACAGTCAGGATATGTTCCACAGTCAGGATGTGTTCCACAGTTAGGATGTGATCCACAGTCAGGATGTGTTCCACAGTCAGGATGTGGTCTACAGTCAGGTTGCGTTCCACATTCAGCATGTGTTCCACAGTCAGGATGTGTTCTACAGTCAGGATGTGTTCTACAATCAGGATGTGTTCTACAATCAAGATGTGTTCCACAGTCAGGATATGTTCCACAGTCAGGATGTGTGCCACAGTCAGGATGTGTTCTTCAGTCAGGATATGTTCTACAGTCTGGATGTGTTCCAAGTCAGGATGTGAACCACAGTCAGGATATGTTCGACAGTCAGGATATGTTCTACAGTCAGGATGTGTTCCAAAGTCAGGATGAGTTCCACAGTCAGGATGTGTTCTACAGTCAGGATGTGTTCTACAGTCAGGATATGTTCTACAATCAGGATGTGTTCCACAGTGAGGATGTGTTCTACAGTCAGGATATGTTCCACAGTCTGGATGTGCTCCACAGTCAGGATGTGTTCTACAGTCAGGATATGTTCTACAGTCAAGATGTGTTCCACAGTCAAGATGTGTTCTATACTCAGGATGTGTTTTACAGTCAGGATGTGTTCCACAGTCAGGATGTATTACACAGTCAGGATGTGTTCCACAGTCACGATGTGAACCACAGTCAGGATGTGTTCTACAGTCAGGATATGTGCTACAGGCAGGATATGTTCCAAAGTCAGGATGTGTCCTACAGTCAGGATGTGTTCTAGAGTCAGGATGTGTTCTACAGTCAGGAAGTGTTCTAATGTCAGGATGTGTTCTGCAGTCAGGATGTGTTCTACAGTCAGGATGTGTACCACAGTCAGGATATGTTCCACAGTCAGGATGTGTTCTACAGACACGATGTGTTCCACAGTCAGGATGTGTTCTACAGTCAGAGTGTGATCCACAGTCAGGAAGTAATCCACAGTCAGGATGTGATCAACAGACAGGATGTGTTCCACAGTCAGGATGCGTTCTACTGTCATGATGCGTTCCACAGTCAGGATATGTTCCAAAGTCAGGATGTGTTCTACAGTCAGGATGTGTTCTACAGTCAGGATGTGTCCTATAGTCAGGAAGTGTTCTAATGTCAGGATGTGTTCTGCAGTCAGGATGTGTTCTACAGTCAGGATCTGTTCTACAGTCAGGATGTGTTCTTCAGTCAGGATGTGTTCTCCAGTCAGGATGTGATCCACAGTCAGGATGTGATCCATAGTCAGGATGTGATCCAAGTCAGGATGTGTTCTACAGTCAGGATGTGTTCTACAGTCAGGATGTGATCCACAGTCAGGATGTGATCCACAGTCAGGATGTGTTCTGCTGTCAGGTAGTGATCCACAGTCAGGATGTGTTGTACAGTCAGGATCTGTTCTACAGTCATAATGTGTTGTAAAGTCAGGATGTGTTCCACAATCAGGTTGTGATCCACAGTCAGGATGTGTTCTACTGTCAGGATGTGTTCTGCATTCAGGATGTGTTCTACAGTCAGGATGTGTTCCACAGTCAGGATGTGTCCTACAGTCAGGATGTGTTCTTCAGTCAGGATGTGTTCTACAGTCAGGATGTGTTCTACAGTCAGGATGTGATCCACAGTCAGGATGTGATCCACAGTCAGGATGTGTTCTGCAGTCAGGTAGTGATCCACAGTCAGGATGTGATCTACAGTCAGAATGTGTTCCACAGTCAGGATGTGTTCAACAGTGAGGATGTGTTCCACAGTCTGGATGTGTTCCCAGTTAGGATGAGTTCTACAGTAAGGATGTGTTCCACAGTCAGGATGTGTTCCCAGTCAGGATGTTTTCTACAGTCAGAATGTGTTCCACAATCAGGATGTGTTGTGCAGTCAGGATGTGTTCCCAGTCAGGATGTGTTCTACAGTAAGGATGTGTTCCACAGTCAGGATGTGTTCCCAGTCAGGATGTGTTCTACAGTCAGGATGTGTTCCACAGTCAGGATGTGTTCTGCAGTCAGGATGTGTTCCCAGTCAGGATGTGTTCTACAGTCAGGATGTGTTCAACAGTCAGGATGTGTTCCGCAGTCAGGATGTGTTCCCAGTCAGGATGTGTTCTACAGTCAGGATGTGTTCCACAGTAAGGATGTGTTCTACAGTCAGGATGTGTTCTTCAGTCTGGATGTGTTCTCCCGTCAAGATGTGTTCTCCAGTCAGGATGTATTCGATGCTCAGGATGTGTATTGCACAGTCATGGTGTGTTCTGCAGTCAGGAAGTATTCGATGGTCAGGATGTGTTCTACAGTAACGATGTGTTCCACAGTCAGGATGTGATCCAAAGTCAGATGTGTTCTACAGTCAGGATGTGTTCCACAGTAAGGATGTGTTCTACAGTCAGAATGTGTTCCACAGTCAGGATGTGTTCCACAGTCAGGATGTGTTCGACAGTCTGGATGTGTTCCCAGTCAGGATGTGTTCTACAGTAAGGATGTGTTCCACAGTCAGGATGTGTTCCCAGTCAGGATGTGTTCTACAGTCAGGATGTGTTCTACAGTCAGGATGTGTTCCACAGTCCGGATGTGTTCCCAGTCAGGATGTGTTCCACAGTCAGGATGTGTTCTCCAGTCTGGATGTGTTCTATATTCAGAATTTCATCCATAGTCAGGATGTGATCCACAGTCAGGATGTGTTCTGCATTCAGGATGTGTTCTGCAGTCAGGATGTGTTCGACAGTCAGGATGAGTTCCACAGTCAGGATGTGTCCTACAGTCAGGATGTGTTCTTCAGTCAGGATGTGTTCCACAGTCAGGATGTGTTCTACAGTCAGGATGTGTTCTACAGTCAGGATGTGTTCTAGAGTCAGGATGTGATCCACAGTCAGGATGTGATCCACAGTCAGGATGTGTTCCACAGTCAGGATGTGTTCTACAGTCTGGATGTGTTCTATATTCAGAATATCATCCATAGTCAGGATGTGATCCACAGTCAGGATGTGTTCTGCATTCAGGATGTGTTCTACACGTCAGGATGTGTTCTACAGTCAGGATGTGTTCCACAGTCATTATGTGTCCTACAGTCAGGATGTGTTCTTCTGTCAGGATGTGTTCTACAGTCAGGATGTGTTCTACAGTCAGGATGTGATCCACAGTCAGGATGTGATCCACAGTCAGGATGTGATCCACAGTCAGGATGTGTTCTGCAGTCAGGTAGTGATCCACAGTCAGGATGTGATCCACAGTCAGGTTGTGTTATACAGTCAGGATGTGTACCACAGTCAGGATGTGTTCAACAGTCAGGATGTGTTCCGCAATCAGGATGTGTTCTGCAGTCAGGATGTGTTCCCAGTCAGGATGTGTTCCCAGTCAGGATGTGTTCTACAGTTAGGATGTGTTCCACAGTCAGGATGTGTTCTGCAGTCAGGATGGGTTCCTAGTCAGGATGTGTTCTACAGTCAGGATGTGTTCCACAGTCAGTATATGTTCCACAGTCAGGATGTGTTCTTCAGTCTGGATGTGTTCTATAGTCAGAATATCATCCACAATCAGGATGTGCTCTACAGTCAGGATGTGTTCTACAGTCAGGATGTGTTCTACAGACAGAATGTGTTCTACAGTCAGGATGTGTTCTACAGTCAGGATGTGATCCACTGTCAGGATGTGATCCATAGCCAGGATGTGATCCACAGCCAGGATGTGTTCTGCATTCAGGATGTGTTCTACAGTCAGGATGTGTTCTACAGTCAGGATGTGTTCCACAGTCCGGATGTGTCTAACAGTCACAATGTGTTCTTCAGTCAGGATGTGTTCTACAGTCAGGATGTGTTCTGCAGTCAGGTTGTGATCCACAGTCAGGATGAGTTGTACAGTCAGGATCTGTTATACAGTCAGAATGTGTTCCAAAGTCAGGTTGTGTTCCACAATCAGGATGTGATCCACAGTCAGTATGTGTTCCACAGTCAGGATGTGTTCTACAGTCAAGATGGTTTCCACAGTCAGGATGTGTTCTGCCTTCAGGATGTTTTCCAGAGTCAGGATATTCTCCACAGTCAGGATGTGTTCTACAGTCAGGATGTGTTCTCCCGTCAGGATGTGTTCTCCAGTCAGGATGTATTCGATGCTCAGGATGTGTATTGCACAGTCAGGTTGTGTTCTGCAGTCAGGAAGTATTCGATGGTCAGGATGTGTTCTACAGTAACGATGTGTTCCACAGTCAGGATGTGATCCAAAGTCAGATGTGTTCTACAGTCAGGATGTGTTCCACAGTCAGGATGTGTTCTACAGTCAGAATGTGTTCCACAGTCAGGATGTGTTCCACAGTAAGGATGTGTTCGACAGTCAGGATGTGTTCCCAGTCAGGATGTGTTCTACACTCAGGATGTGTTCTACAGTCAGGATGTGTTCCACAGTACGGATGTGTTCTGCAGAGAGGATGTGTTCCCAGTCAGGATGTGTTCCACAGTCAGGATGTGTTCTACAGTCTGTATGTGTTCTATATTCAGAATATCATCCATAGTCAGGATGTGATCCACAGTCAGGATGTGTTCTGCATTCAGGATGTGTTCTACAGTCAGGATGTGTTCTACAGTCAGGATGTGTTCCACAGTCAGGATGTGTCCTACAGTCAGGATGTGTTATTCAGTCAGGATGTGTTCCACAGTCAGGATGTGTTCTACAGTCAGGATGTGTTCTACAGTCAGGATGTGATCCACAGTCAGGATGTTTTCTACAGTCAGGATGTGTTCTACAGTCAGGATGTGATCCACAGTCAGGATGTGATCCACAGTCATGATGTGTTCTGCAGTCAGGTAGTGATCCACAGTCAGGATGTGATCTACAGTCAGGATGTGTTATACAGTCAGGATTTGTTCCACAGTCAGGATGTGTTCAACAGTCAGGATGTGTTCCACAGTCTGGATGTGTTCCCAGTCAGGATGAGTTCTACAGTAAGGATGTGTTCCACAGTCAGGATGTGTTCCCAGTCAGGATGTTTTCTACAGTCAGAATGTGTTCCACAATCAGGATGTGTTCCCAGTCAGGATGTGTTCTACAGTCAGGATGTGTTCAACAGTCAGGATGTGTTCCGCAGTCTGGATGTGTTCCCAGTCAGGATGTGTTCTACAGTCAGGATGTGTTCCACAGTCAGGATGTGTTCTCCCGTCAGGATGTGTTCTCCAGTCAGGATGTATTCGATGCTCAGGATGTATATTGCACAGTCAGGTTGTGTTCTGCAGTCAGGAAGTATTCCATGGTCAGGATGTGTTCTACAGTAACGATGTGTTCCACAGTCAGGATGTGATCCAAAGTCAGATGTGTTCTACAGTCAGGATGTGTTCCACAGTAAGGATGTGTTCTACAGTCAGAATGTGTTCCACAGTCAGGATGTGTTCCACAGTCAGGATGTGTTCGACAGTCTGGATGTGTTCCCAGTCAGGATGTGTTCTACAGTAAGGATGTGTTCCACAGTCAGGATGTGTTCCCAGTCAGGATGTGTTCTACAGTCAGGATGTGTTCCACAGTCCGGATGTGTTCCCAGTCAGGATGTGTTCCACAGTCAGGATGTGTTCTACAGTCTGGATGTGTTCTATATTCAGAATTTCATCCATAGTCAGGATGTGATCTACAGTCAGGATGTGATCTACAGTCAGGATGTGTTCTGCATTCAGGATGTGTTCTACAGTCAGGATGTGTTCTACAGTCAGGATGAGTTCCACAGTCAGGATGTGTCCTACAGTCAGGATGTGTTCTTCAGTCAGGATGTGTTCCACAGTCAGGATGTGTTCTACAGTCAGGATGTGTTCTACAGTCAGGATGTGATCCACAGTCAGGATGTGATCCACAGTCAGGATGTGTTCGACAGTCAGGATGTGTTCTACAGTCTGGATGTGTTCGATATTTAGAATATCATCCATAGTCAGGATGTGATCCACAGTCAGGATGTGTTCTGCATTCAGGATGTGTTCTACAGTCAGGATGTGTTCTACAGTCAGGATGTGTTCCACAGTCAGGATGTGTCCTACAGTCAGGATGTGTTCTTCTGTCAGGATGTTTTCCACAGTCAGGATGTGTTCTACAGTCAGGATGTGTTCTACAGTCAGGATGTGATCCACAGTCAGGATGTGATCCACAGTCAGGATGTGATCCACAGTCAGGATGTGTTCTGCAGTCAGGTAGTGATCCACAGTCAGGATGTGATCCACAGTCAGGTTGTGTTATACAGTCAGGATGTGTTCCACAGTCAGGATGTGTTCAACAGTCAGGATGTGTTCCACAATCAGGATGTGTTCTGCAGTCAGGATGTGTTCCCAGTCAGGATGTGTTCCCAGTCAGGATGTGTTCTACAGTTAGGATGTTCCACAGTCAGGATGTGTTCTGCAGTCAGGATGGGTTCCTAGTCAGGATGTGTTCTACAGTCAGGATGTGTTCCACAGTCAGTATATGTTCCACAGTCAGGATGTGTTCTTCAGTCTGGATGTGTTCTATAGTTAGAATATCATCCACAATCAGGATGTGCTCTACAGTCAGGATGTGTTCTACAGTCAGGATGTGTTCTACAGTCAGGATGTGATCCACTGTCAGGATGTGATCCATAGCCAGGATGTGATCCACAGTCAGGATGTGTTCTGCATTCAGGATGTGTTCTACAGTCAGGATGTGTTCTACAGTCAGGATGTGTTCCACAGTCCGGATGTGTCCAACAGTCACAATGTGTTCTTCAGTCAGGATGTGTTCTACAGTCAGGATGTGTTCTGCAGTCAGGTTGTGATCCACAGTCAGGATGTGTTGTACAGTCAGGATCTGTTCTACAGTCAGAATGTGTTCCAAAGTAAGGATGTGTTCCACAGTCAGGATGTGGTCGACAGTCTGAATGTGTTCCCAGTCAGGATGTGTTCCACAGTCAGGATGTGTTCGACAGTCAGGATGTGATCCACAGTCAGGATGTGATCCACAGTCAGGATGTGATCCACAGTCAGGATGTGTTCCACAGTCAGGATGTGTTCTACAGTCTGGATGTGTTCTATATTCAGAATATCTTCCATAGTCAGGATGTGATCCACAGTCAGGATGTGTTCTGCATTCAGGATGTGTTCTACAGTCAGGATGTGTTCCACAGTCAGGATGTGTCCTACAGTCAGGATGTGTTCTTCAGTCAGGATGTGTTCTACAGTCAGGATGTGTTCTACAGTCAGGATGTGTTCTACAGTCAGGATGTGATCCACAGTCAGGATGTGATCCACAGTCAGGATGTGATCCACAGTCAGGATGTGTTCTGCAGTCAGGTAGTGATCCACAGTCAGGATGTGATCCACAGTCAGGTTGTGTTATACAGTCAGGATGTGTTCCACAATCAGGATGTGTTCTGCAGTCAGGATGTGTTCCCAGTCAGGATGTGTTCTACAGTTAGGATGTGTTCTGCAGTCAGGATGTGTTCTGCAGTCAGGATGGGTTCCTAGTCAGGATGTGTTCTACAGTCAGGATGTGTTCCACAGTCAGTATATGTTCCACAGTCAGGATGTGTTCTTCAGTCTGGATGTGTTCTATAGTCAGAATATCATCCACAATCAGGATGTGCTCTACAGTCAGGATGTGTTCTACAGTCAGGATGTGTTCTACAGACAGAATGTGTTCTGCAGTCAGGATGTGTTCTACAGTCAGGATGTGATCCACTGTCAGGATGTGATCCATAGCCAGGATGTGATCCACAGCCAGGATGTGTTCTGCATTCAGGATGTGTTCTACAGTCAGGATGTGTTCTACAGTCAGGATGTGTTCCACAGTCCGGATGTGTCTAACAGTCACAATGTGTTCTTCAGTCAGGATGTGTTCTACAGTCAGGATGTGTTCTGCAGTCAGGTTGTGATCCACAGTCAGGATGAGTTGTACAGTCAGGATCTGTTATACAGTCAGAATGTGTTCCAAAGTCAGGTTGTGTTCCACAATCAGGATGTGATCCACAGTCAGTATGTGTTCCACAGTCAGGATGTGTTCTACAGTCAAGATGGTTTCCACAGTCAGGATGTGTTCTGCCTTCAGGATGTTTTCCAGAGTCAGGATATTCTCCACAGTCAGGATGTGTTCTACAGTCAGGATGTGTTCTCCCGTCAGGATGTGTTCTCCAGTCAGGATGTATTCGATGCTCAGGATGTGTATTGCACAGTCAGGTTGTGTTCTGCAGTCAGGAAGTATTCGATGGTCAGGATGTGTTCTACAGTAACGATGTGTTCCACAGTCAGGATGTGATCCAAAGTCAGATGTGTTCTACAGTCAGGATGTGTTCCACAGTCAGGATGTGTTCTACAGTCAGAATGTGTTCCACAGTCAGGATGTGTTCCACCGTAAGGATGTGTTCGACAGTCAGGATGTGTTCCCAGTCAGGATGTGTTCTACACTCAGGATGTGTTCTACAGTCAGGATGTGTTCCACAGTACGGATGTGTTCTGCAGTCAGGATGTGTTCCCAGTCAGGATGTGTTCCACAGTCAGGATGTGTTCTACAGTCTGTATGTGTTCTATATTCAGAATATCATCCATAGTCAGGATGTGATCCACAGTCAGGATGTGTTCTGCATTCAGGATGTGTTCTACAGTCAGGATGTGTTCTACAGTCAGGATGTGTTCCACAGTCAGGATGTGTCCTACAGTCAGGATGTGTTATTCAGTCAGGATGTGTTCCACAGTCAGGATGTGTTGTACAGTCAGGATGTGTTCTACAGTCAGGATGTGTTCTACAGTCAGGATGTGATCCACAGTCAGGATGTGATCCACAGTCAGGATGTGATCCACAGTCAGGATGTGTTCTGCAGTCAGGTAGTGATCCACAGTCAGGATGTGATCCACAGTCAGGTTGTGTTATACAGTCAGGATGTGTTCCACAATCAGGATGTGTTCTGCAGTCAGGATGTGTTCCCAGTCAGGATGTGTTCTACAGTTAGGATGTGTTCTGCAGTCAGGATGTGTTCTGCAGTCAGGATGGGTTCCTAGTCAGGATGTGTTCTACAGTCAGGATGTGTTCCACAGTCAGTATATGTTCCACAGTCAGGATGTGTTCTTCAGTCTGGATGTGTTCTATAGTCAGAATATCATCCACAATCAGGATGTGCTCTACAGTCAGGATGTGTTCTACAGTCAGGATGTGTTCTACAGACAGAATGTGTTCTGCAGTCAGGATGTGTTCTACAGTCAGGATGTGATCCACTGTCAGGATGTGATCCATAGCCAGGATGTGATCCACAGCCAGGATGTGTTCTGCATTCAGGATGTGTTCTACAGTCAGGATGTGTTCTACAGTCAGGATGTGTTCCACAGTCCGGATGTGTCCAACAGTCACAATGTGTTCTTCAGTCAGGATGTGTTCTACAGTCAGGATGTGTTCTGCAGTCAGGTTGTGATCCACAGTCAGGATGAGTTGTACAGTCAGGATCTGTTATACAGTCAGAATGTGTTCCAAAGTCAGGTTGTGTTCCACAATCAGGATGTGATCCACAGTCAGTATGTGTTCCACAGTCAGGATGTGTTCTACAGTCAAGATGGTTTCCACAGTCAGGATGTGTTCTGCCTTCAGGATGTTTTCCAGAGTCAGGATATTCTCCACAGTCAGGATGTGTTCTACAGTCAGGATGTGTTCTCCCGTCAGGATGTGTTCTCCAGTCAGGATGTATTCGATGCTCAGGATGTGTATTGCACAGTCAGGTTGTGTTCTGCAGTCAGGAAGTATTCGATGGTCAGGATGTGTTCTACAGTAACGATGTGTTCCACAGTCAGGATGTGATCCAAAGTCAGATGTGTTCTACAGTCAGGATGTGTTCCACAGTCAGGATGTGTTCTACAGTCAGAATGTGTTCCACAGTCAGGATGTGTTCCACCGTAAGGATGTGTTCGACAGTCAGGATGTGTTCCCAGTCAGGATGTGTTCTACACTCAGGATGTGTTCTACAGTCAGGATGTGTTCCACAGTACGGATGTGTTCTGCAGTCAGGATGTGTTCCCAGTCAGGATGTGTTCCACAGTCAGGATGTGTTCTACAGTCTGGATGTGTTCTATATTCAGAATATCATCCATAGTCAGGATGTGATCCACAGTCAGGATGTGTTCTGCATTCAGGATGTGTTCTACAGTCAGGATGTGTTCTACAGTCAGGATGTGTTCCACAGTCAGGATGTGTCCTACAGTCAGGATGTGTTATTCAGTCAGGATGTGTTCCACAGTCAGGATGTGTTGTACAGTCAGGATGTGTTCTACAGTCAGGATGTGTTCTACAGTCAGGATGTGTTCTACAGTCAGGATGTGATCCACAGTCAGGATGTGATCCACAGTCAGGATGTGTTCTGCAGTCAAGTAGTGATCCACAGTCAGGATGTGATCTACAGTCAGGATGTGTTATACAGTCAGGATTTGTTCCACAGTCAGGATGTGTTCAACAGTCAGGATGTGTTCCACAGTCTGGATGTGTTCCCAGTCAGGATGAGTTCTACAGTAAGGATGTGTTCCACAGTCAGGATGTGTTCCCAGTCAGGATGTTTTCTACAGTCAGAATGTGTTCCACAATCAGGATGTGTTGTGCAGTCAGGATGTGTTCCCAGTCAGGATGTGTTCTACAGTAAAGATGTGTTCCACAGTCAGGATGTGTTCCCAGTCAGGATGTGTTCTACAGTCAGGATGTGTTCCACAGTCAGGATATGTTCTGCAGTCAGGATGTGTTCCCAGTCAGGATTGTTCTACAGTCAGGATGTGTTCAACAGTCAGGATGTGTTCCGCAGTCTGGATGTGTTCCCAGTCAGGATGTGTTCCCAGTCAGGATGTGTTCTACAGTCAGGATGTGTTCCACAGTCAGGATGTGTTCTACAGTCAGGATGTGTTCTTCAGTCTGGATGTGTTCTCCCGTCAGGATGTGTTCTCCAGTCAGGATGTATTCGATGCTCAGGATGTATATTGCACAGTCAGGTTGTGTTCTGCAGTCAGGAAGTATTCCATGGTTAGGATGTGTTCTACAGTAACGATGTGTTCCACACTCAGGATGTGATCCAAAGTCAGATGTGTTCTACAGTCAGGATGTGTTCCACAGTAAGGATGTGTTCTACAGTCAGAATGTGTTCCACAGTCAGGATGTGTTCCACAGTCAGGATGTGTTCGACAGTCTGGATGTGTTCCCAGTCAGGATGTGTTCTACAGTAAGGATGTGTTCCACAGTCAGGATGTTTTCCCAGTCAGGATGTGTTCTACAGTCAGGATGTGTTCCACAGTCCGGATGTGTTCCCAGTCAGGATGTGTTCCACAGTCAGGATGTGTTCTACAGTCTGGATGTGTTCTATATTCAGAATTTCATCCATAGTCAGGATGTGATCTACAGTCAGGATGTGTTCTGCATTCAGGATGTGTTCTACAGTCAGGATGTGTTCTACAGTCAGGATGTGTTCCACAGTCAGGATGTGTTCTACAGTCTGGATGTGTTCTATATTCAGAATTTCATCCATAGTCAGGATGTGATCTACAGTCAGGATGTGATCCACAGTCAGGATGTGTTCTACAGTCAGGATGTGTCCCACAGTCAGGATGTGTTCTTCAGTCAGGATGTGTTCTACATTCAGGATGTGTGCTACAGTCAGGATGTGATCCACAGTCAGGATGTGATCCACAGTCAGGATGTGTTCTGCAGTCAGGTCTTGATCCACAGTCAGGATGTGTTCTACAGTCAGGATCTGTTATACAGTCAGAATGTGTTCCAAAGTCAGGTTGTGTTCCACAATCAGGATGTGATCCGCAGTCAGTATGTGTTCTGCAGTCAGGTTGTGATCCACAGTCAGGATGTGTTCTGCATTCAGGATGTGTTCTACAGTCAGGATGTGTTCTACAGTCAGGATGTGTTCCACAGTCCGGATGTGTTCCCAGTCAGGATGTGTTCCACAGTCAGGATGTGTTCTCCAGTCTGGATGTGTTCTATATTCAGAATTTCATCCATAGTCAGGATGTGATCCACAGTCAGGATGTGTTCTGCATTCAGGATGTGTTCTGCAGTCAGGATGTGTTCGACAGTCAGGATGAGTTCCACAGTCAGGATGTGTCCTACAGTCAGGATGTGTTCTTCAGTCAGGATGTGTTCCACAGTCAGGATGTGTTCTACAGTCAGGATGTGATCCACAGTCAGGATGTGATCCACAGTCAGGATGTGATCCACAGTCAGGATGTGTTCCACAGTCAGGATGTGTTCTACAGTCTGGATGTGTTCTATATTCAGAATATCATCCATAGTCAGGATGTGATCCACAGTCAGGATGTGTTCTGCATTCAGGATGTGTTCTACACGTCAGGATGTGTTCTACAGTCAGGATGTGTTCCACAGTCATTATGTGTCCTACAGTCAGGATGTGTTCTTCTGTCAGGATGTGTTCTACAGTCAGGATGTGTTCTACAGTCAGGATGTGATCCACAGTCAGGATGTGATCCACAGTCAGGATGTGATCCACAGTCAGGATGTGTTCTGCAGTCAGGTAGTGATCCACAGTCAGGATGTGATCCACAGTCAGGTTGTGTTATACAGTCAGGATGTGTACCACAGTCAGGATGTGTTCAACAGTCAGGATGTGTTCCACAATCAGGATGTGTTCTGCAGTCAGGATGTGTTCCCAGTCAGGATGTGTTCCCAGTCAGGATGTGTTCTACAGTTAGGATGTGTTCCACAGTCAGGATGTGTTCTGCAGTCAGGATGGGTTCCTAGTCAGGATGTGTTCTACAGTCAGGATGTGTTCCACAGTCAGTATATGTTCCACAGTCAGGATGTGTTCTTCAGTCTGGATGTGTTCTATAGTCAGAATATCATCCACAATCAGGATGTGCTCTACAGTCAGGATGTGTTCTACAGTCAGGATGTGTTCTACAGACAGAATGTGTTCTACAGTCAGGATGTGTTCTACAGTCAGGATGTGATCCACTGTCAGGATGTGATCCATAGCCAGGATGTGATCCACAGCCAGGATGTGTTCTGCATTCAGGATGTGTTCTACAGTCAGGATGTGTTCTACAGTCAGGATGTGTTCCACAGTCCGGATGTGTCTAACAGTCACAATGTGTTCTTCAGTCAGGATGTGTTCTACAGTCAGGATGTGTTCTGCAGTCAGGTTGTGATCCACAGTCAGGATGAGTTGTACAGTCAGGATCTGTTATACAGTCAGAATGTGTTCCAAAGTCAGGTTGTGTTCCACAATCAGGATGTGATCCACAGTCAGTATGTGTTCCACAGTCAGGATGTGTTCTACAGTCAAGATGGTTTCCACAGTCAGGATGTGTTCTGCCTTCAGGATGTTTTCCAGAGTCAGGATATTCTCCACAGTCAGGATGTGTTCTACAGTCAGGATGTGTTCTCCCGTCAGGATGTGTTCTCCAGTCAGGATGTATTCGATGCTCAGGATGTGTATTGCACAGTCAGGTTGTGTTCTGCAGTCAGGAAGTATTCGATGGTCAGGATGTGTTCTACAGTAACGATGTGTTCCACAGTCAGGATGTGATCCAAAGTCAGATGTGTTCTACAGTCAGGATGTGTTCCACAGTCAGGATGTGTTCTACAGTCAGAATGTGTTCCACAGTCAGGATGTGTTCCACAGTAAGGATGTGTTCGACAGTCAGGATGTGTTCCCAGTCAGGATGTGTTCTACACTCAGGATGTGTTCTACAGTCAGGATGTGTTCCACAGTACGGATGTGTTCTGCAGTCAGGATGTGTTCCCAGTCAGGATGTGTTCCACAGTCAGGATGTGTTCTACAGTCTGGATGTGTTCTATATTCAGAATATCATCCATAGTCAGGATGTGATCCACAGTCAGGATGTGTTCTGCATTCAGGATGTGTTCTACAGTCAGGATGTGTTCTACAGTCAGGATGTGTTCCACAGTCAGGATGTGTCCTACAGTCAGGATGTGTTATTCAGTCAGGATGTGTTCCACAGTCAGGATGTGTTCTACAGTCAGGATGTGTTCTACAGTCAGGATGTGATCCACAGTCAGGATGTTTTCTACAGTCAGGATGTGTTCTACAGTCAGGATGTGATCCACAGTCAGGATGTGATCCACAGTCATGATGTGTTCTGCAGTCAGGTAGTGATCCACAGTCAGGATGTGATCTACAGTCAGGATGTGTTATACAGTCAGGATTTGTTCCACAGTCAGGATGTGTTCAACAGTCAGGATGTGTTCCACAGTCTGGATGTGTTCCCAGTCAGGATGAGTTCTACAGTAAGGATGTGTTCCACAGTCAGGATGTGTTCCCAGTCAGGATGTTTTCTACAGTCAGAATGTGTTCCACAATCAGGATGTGTTGTGCAGTCAGGATGTGTTCCCAGTCAGGATGTGTTCTACAGTAAGGATGTGTTCTGCAGTCAGGATGTGTTCCCAGTCAGGATGTGTTCTACAGTCAGGATGTGTTCAACAGTCAGGATGAGTTCCGCAGTCTGGATGTGTTCCCAGTCCGGATGTGTTCCCAGTCAGGATGTGTTCCCAGTCAGGATGTGTTCTACAGTCAGGATGTGTTCAACAGTCAGGATGTGTTCCGCAGTCTGGATGTGTTCCCAGTCAGGATGTGTTCCCAGTCAGGATGTGTTCTACAGTCAGGATGTGTTCCACAGTCAGGATGTGTTCTACAGTCAGGATGTGTTCTCCCGTCAGGATGTGTTCTCCAGTCAGGATGTATTCGATGCTCAGGATGTATATTGCACAGTCAGGTTGTGTTCTGCAGTCAGGAAGTATTCCATGGTCAGGATGTGTTCTACAGTAACGATGTGTTCCACAGTCAGGATGTGATCCAAAGTCAGATGTGTTCTACAGTCAGGATGTGTTCCACAGTAAGGATGTGTTCCACAGTCAGAATGTGTTCCACAGTCAGGATGTGTTCCACAGTCAGGATGTGTTCGACAGTCTGGATGTGTTCCCAGTCAGGATGTGTTCTACAGTAAGGATGTGTTCCACAGTCAGGATGTGTTCCCAGTCAGGATGTGTTCTACAGTCAGGATGTGTTCCACAGTCCGGATGTGTTCCACAGTCAGGATGTGTTCCACAGTCAGGATGTGTTCTACAGTCTGGATGTGTTCTATATTCAGAATTTCATCCATAGTCAGGATGTGATCTACAGTCAGGATGTGTTCTGCATTCAGGATGTGTTCTACAGTCAGGATGTGTTCTACAGTCAGGATGAGTTCCACAGTCAGGATGTGTCCTACAGTCAGGATGTGTTCTTCAGTCAGGATGTGTTCCACAGTCAGGATGTGTTCTACAGTCAGGATGTGATCCACAGTCAGGATGTGATCCACAGTCAGGATGTGTTCGACAGTCAGGATGTGTTCTACAGTCTGGATGTGTTCGATATTTAGAATATCATCCATAGTCAGGATGTGATCCACAGTCAGGATGTGTTCTGCATTCAGGATGTGTTCTACAGTCAGGATGTGTTCTACAGTCAGGATGTGTTCCACAGTCAGGATGTGTCCTACAGTCAGGATGTGTTCTTCTGTCAGGATGTTTTCCACAGTCAGGATGTGTTCTACAGTCAGGATGTGTTCTACAGTCAGGATGTGATCCACAGTCAGGATGTGATCCACAGTCAGGATGTGATCCACAGTCAGGATGTGATCCACAGTCAGGATGTGTTCTGCAGTCAGGTAGTGATCCACAGTCAGGTTGTGTTATACAGTCAGGATGTGTTCCACAGTCAGGATGTGTTCCACAGTCATGATGTGTTCAACAGTCAGGATGTGTTCCACAATCAGGATGTGTTCTGCAGTCAGGATGTGTTCCCAGTCAGGATGTGTTCCCAGTCAGGATGTGTTCTACAGTTAGGATGTTCCACAGTCAGGATGTGTTCTGCAGTCAGGATGGGTTCCTAGTCAGGATGTGTTCTACAGTCAGGATGTGTTCCACAGTCAGTATATGTTCCACAGTCAGGATGTGTTCTTCAGTCTGGATGTGTTCTATAGTTAGAATATCATCCACAATCAGGATGTGCTCTACAGTCAGGATGTGTTCTACAGTCAGGATGTGTTCTACAGTCAGGATGTGATCCACTGTCAGGATGTGATCCATAGCCAGGATGTGATCCACAGTCAGGATGTGTTCTGCATTCAGGATGTGTTCTACAGTCAGGATGTGTTCTACAGTCAGGATGTGTTCCACAGTCCGGATGTGTCCAACAGTCACAATGTGTTCTTCAGTCAGGATGTGTTCTACAGTCAGGATGTGTTCTGCAGTCAGGTTGTGATCCACAGTCAGGATGTGTTGTACAGTCAGAATCTGTTCTACAGTCAGAATGTGTTCCAAAGTAAGGATGTGTTCCACAGTCAGGATGTGGTCGACAGTCTGAATGTGTTCCCAGTCAGGATGTGTTCCACAGTCAGGATGTGTTCGACAGTCAGGATGTGTTCTAGAGTCAGGATGTGATCCACAGTCAGGATGTGATCCACAGTCAGGATGTGTTCCACAGTCAGGATGTGTTCTACAGTCTGGATGTGTTCTATATTCAGAATATCATCCATAGTCAGGATGTGATCCACAGTCAGGATGTGTTCTGCATTCAGGATGTGTTCTACAGTCAGATTGTGTTCTACAGTCAGGATGTGTTCCACAGTCAGGATGTGTCCTACAGTCAGGATGTGTTCTACAGTCAGGATGTGATCCACAGTCAGGATGTGATCCACAGTCAGGATGTGATCCACAGTCAGGATGTGTTCTGCAGTCAGGTAGTGATCCACAGTCAGGATGTGATCGACAGTCAGGTTGTGTTATACAGTCAGGATGTGTTCCACAGTCAGGATGTGTTCAACAGTCAGGATGTGTTCCACAATCAGGATGTGTTCTGCAGTCAGGATGTGTTCCCATTCAGGATGTGTTCCCAGTCAGGATGTGTTCTACAGTTAGGATGTGTTCCACAGTCAGGATGTGTTCTGCAGTCAGGATGGGTTCCTAGTCAGGATGTGTTCTACAGTCAGGATGTGTTCCACAGTCAGTATATGTTCCACAGTCAGGATGTGTTCTTCAGTCTGGATGTGTTCTATAGTCAGAATATCATCCACAATCAGGATGTGCTCTACAGTCAGGATGTGTTCTACAGTCAGGATGTGTTCTACAGACAGAATGTGTTCTACAGTCAGGATGTGTTCTACAGTCAGGATGTGATCCACTGTCAGGATGTGATCCATAGCCAGGATGTGATCCACAGCCAGGATGTGTTCTGCATTCAGGATGTGTTCTACAGTCAGGATGTGTTCTACAGTCAGGATGTGTTCCACAGTCCGGATGTGTCCAACAGTCACAATGTGTTCTTCAGTCAGGATGTGTTCTACAGTCAGGATGTGTTCTGCAGTCAGGTTGTGATCCACAGTCAGGATGAGTTGTACAGTCAGGATCTGTTATACAGTCAGAATGTGTTCCAAAGTCAGGTTGTGTTCCACAATCAGGATGTGATCCACAGTCAGTATGTGTTCCACAGTCAGGATGTGTTCTACAGTCAAGATGGTTTCCACAGTCAGGATGTGTTCTGCCTTCAGGATGTTTTCCAGAGTCAGGATATTCTCCACAGTCAGGATGTGTTCTACAGTCAGGATGTGTTCTCCCGTCAGGATGTGTTCTCCAGTCAGGATGTATTCGATGCTCAGGATGTGTATTGCACAGTCAGGTTGTGTTCTGCAGTCAGGAAGTATTCGATGGTCAGGATGTGTTCTACAGTAACGATGTGTTCCACAGTCAGGATGTGATCCAAAGTCAGATGTGTTCTACAGTCAGGATGTGTTCCACAGTCAGGATGTGTTCTACAGTCAGAATGTGTTCCACAGTCAGGATGTGTTCCACAGTAAGGATGTGTTCGACAGTCAGGATGTGTTCCCAGTCAGGATGTGTTCTACAGTCAGGATATGTTCTACAGTCAGGATGTGTTCCACAGTACGGATGTGTTCTGCAGTCAGGATGTGTTCCCAGTCAGGATGTGTTCCACAGTCAGGATGTGTTCTACAGTCTGGATGTGTTCTATATTCAGAATATCATCCATAGTCAGGATGTGATCCACAGTCAGGATGTGTTCTGCATTCAGGATGTGTTCTACAGTCAGGATGTGTTCTACAGTCAGGATGTGTTCCACAGTCAGGATGTGTCCTACAGTCAGGATGTGTTATTCAGTCAGGATGTGTTCCACAGTCAGGATGTGTTGTACAGTCAGGATGTGTTCTACAGTCAGGATGTGATCCACAGTCAGGATGTGTTCTACAGTCAGGATGTGATCCACAGTCAGGATGTGATCCACAGTCAGGATGTGTTCTGCAGTCAAGTAGTGATCCACAGTCAGGATGTGATCTACAGTCAGGATGTGTTATACAGTCAGGATTTGTTCCACAGTCAGGATGTGTTCAACAGTCAGGATGTGTTCCACAGTCTGGATGTGTTCCCAGTCAGGATGAGTTCTACAGTAAGGATGTGTTCCACAGTCAGGATGTGTTCCCAGTCAGGATGTTTTCTACAGTCAGAATGTGTTCCACAATCAGGATGTGTTGTGCAGTCAGGATGTGTTCCCAGTCAGGATGTGTTCTACAGTAAAGATGTGTTCCACAGTCAGGATGTGTTCCCAGTCAGGATGTGTTCTACAGTCAGGATGTGTTCCACAGTCAGGATATGTTCTGCAGTCAGGATGTGTTCCCAGTCAGGATTGTTCTACAGTCAGGATGTGTTCAACAGTCAGGATGTGTTCCGCAGTCTGGATGTGTTCCCAGTCAGGATGTGTTCCCAGTCAGGATGTGTTCTACAGTCAGGATGTGTTCCACAGTCAGGATGTGTTCTACAGTCTGGATGTGTTCTTCAGTCTGGATGTGTTCTCCCGTCAGGATGTGTTCTCCAGTCAGGATGTATTCGATGCTCAGGATGTATATTGCACAGTCAGGTTGTGTTCTGCAGTCAGGAAGTATTCCATGGTTAGGATGTGTTCTACAGTAACGATGTGTTCCACAGTCAGGATGTGATCCAAAGTCAGATGTGTTCTACAGTCAGGATGTGTTCCACAGTAAGGATGTGTTCTACAGTCAGAATGTGTTCCACAGTCAGGATGTGTTCCACAGTCAGGATGTGTTCGACAGTCTGGATGTGTTCCCAGTCAGGATGTGTTCTACAGTAAGGATGTGTTCCACAGTCAGGATGTGTTCCCAGTCAGGATGTGTTCTACAGTCAGGATGTGTTCTACAGTCAGGATGTGTTCCACAGTCCGGATGTGTTCCCAGTCAGGATGTGTTCCACAGTCAGGATGTGTTCTACAGTCTGGATGTGTTCTATATTCAGAATTTCATCCATAGTCAGGATGTGATCTACAGTCAGGATGTGTTCTGCATTCAGGATGTGTTCTACAGTCAGGATGTGTTCTACAGTCAGGATGTGTTCCACAGTCAGGATGTGTTCTACAGTCTGGATGTGTTCTATATTCAGAATTTCATCCATAGTCAGGATGTGATCTACAGTCAGGATGTGATCCACAGTCAGGATGTGTTCTACAGTCAGGATGTGTCCTACAGTCAGGATGTGTTCTTCAGTCAGGATGTGTTCTACATTCAGGATGTGTGCTACAGTCAGGATGTGATCCACAGTCAGGATGTGATCCACAGTCAGGATGTGTTCTGCAGTCAGGTCTTGATCCACAGTCAGGATGTGTTCTACAGTCAGGATCTGTTATACAGTCAGAATGTGTTCCAAAGTCAGGTTGTGTTCCACAATCAGGATGTGATCCGCAGTCAGTATGTGTTCCACAGTCAGGATGTGTTCTACAGTCAAGATGGTTTCCACAGTCAGGATGTGTTCTGCCTTCAGGATGTTTTCCAGAGTCAGGATATTCTCCACAGTCAGGATGTGTTCTACAGTCAGGATGTGTTCTCCAGTCAGGATTTATTCGATGCTCAGGATGTGTATTGCACAGTCAGGTTGTGTTCTGCAGTCAGGAAGTATTCGATGGTCAGGATGTGTTCTGCAGTAACGATGTGTTCCACAGTCAGGATGTGATCCAAAGTCAGATGTGTTCTGCAGTCAGGATGTGTTCCACAGTCAGGATGTGTTCTACAGTCAGAATGTGTTCCACAGTCAGGATGTGTTCCACAGTCAGGATGTGTTCGACAGTCTGGATGTGTTCCCAGTCAGGATGTGTTCTACAGTAAGGATGTGTTCCACAGCCAGGATGTGTTCCAAGTCAGGATGTGTTCTACAGTCAGGATGTGTTCTACAGTCAGGATGTGTTCCACTGCCCAGATGTGTTCTGCAGTCAGGATGTGTTCCCAGTCAGGATGTGTTCCACAGTCAGGATGTGTTCTACAGTCTGGATGTGTTCTATAGTCAGAATATCATCCATAGTCAGGATGTGATCCACATTCAGGATGTGTACTGCATTCAGGATGTGTTCTACAGTCAGGCTGTGTTCTACAGTCAGGATGTGTCCTACAGTCAGGATGTGTTCTTCAGTCAGGATGTGTTCCAAGTCAGGATGTGTTCTACAGTCAGGATGTGTTCTACAGTCAGGATGTGTTCCACTGCCCAGATGTGTTCTGCAGTCAGGATGTGCTCCCAGTCAGGATGTGTTCCACAATCAGGATGTGTTCTACAGTCTGGATGTGTTCTATAGTCAGAATATCATCCATAGTCAGGATGTGTTCTGCATTCAGGATGTGTTCTACAGTCAGGATGTGTTCTACAGTCAGGATGTGTCCTACAGTCAGGATGTGTCCTACAGTCAGGATGAGTTCCACAGTCAGGATGTGTTCAACAGTCAGGATGTGTTCCACAGTCTGGATGTGTTCCCAGTCAGGATGAGTTCTACAGTAAGGATGTGTTCCACAGTCAGGATGTGTTCCCAGTCAGGATGTTTTCTACAGTCAGGATGTGTTCCACAATCAGGATGTGTTCTGCAGTCAGGATGTGTTCCCAGTCAGGATGTGTTCTACATTAAGAATGTGTTCCACAGTCAGGATGTGTTCCCAGTCAGGATATGTTCTACAGTCAGGATGTGTTCCACAGTCAGGATGTGTTCCACAGTCAGGATGTGTTCCCAGTCAGGATGTGTTCTACAGTCAGGATGTGTTCCACAGTCAGTATGTGTTCCACAGTCAGGATGTGTTCTTCAGTCTGGATGTGTTCTATAGTCAGAATATGTTCGACAGTCAGGATGTGTTCTACAGTCAGGATGTGGTCCACTGTCAGGATGTGATCCATAGCCAGGATGTGATCCACAGTCAGGATGTGTTCTGCATTCAGGATGTGTTCTACAGTCAGGATGTGTTCTACAGTCAGGATGTGTTCCACAGTCAGGATGTGTCCTACAGTCACGATGTGTTCTTCAGTCAGGATGTGTTCTACAGTCAGGATGTGATCCACAGTCAGGATGTGATGCACAGTCAGGATGTGTTCTGCAGTCAGGTTGTGATCCACAGTCAGGATGTGTTGTACAGTCAGGATCTGTTCTACAGTCAGGATGTGTTCCACAGTCAGGATGTGTTCCATAGTCAGGATGTGTTCCCAGTCAGGATGTGTTCTACAGTAAGGATGTGTTCCACAGTCAGGATGTGTTCCCAGTCAGGATGTGTTCCACAGTCAGGATGTGTTCTGCAGTCAGGATGTGTTCCCAGTCAGGATGTGTTCTACAGTCAGGATGTGTTCGACAGTCAGTATGTGTTCCACAGTCAGGATGTGTTCTTCAGTCTGGATGTGTTCTATAGTCAGAATATCATCCACAATCAGGATCTGTTCTACAGTCAGGATGTGTTCCACAGTCAGGATGTGTTCTACAGTCAGGATGTGTACCACAGTCAGGATGTGTTCCATAGTCAGGATGTGTTCGACAGTCTGGATGTGTTCCCAGTCAGGATGTGTTCTACAGTAAGGATGTATTCCACTGTCAGGATGTGATCCACAGTCAGGATGTGTTCCACAGTCAGGATGTGTTCTAAAGTCTGGATGTGTTCTATAGTCTGAATATCATCCACAATCAGGATGTGCTCTACAGTCAGGATTTGTTCTACAGTCAGGATGTGTTCTATCGACAAGTTGTGTTCCACAGTCAGGATGTGTTCCCAATCAGGATGTTTTCTACAGTCAGGATGTGTTCCACAATCAGGATGTGTTCTGCAGTCAGGATGTGTTCCCAGTCAGGATGTGTTCTACATTAAGGATGTGTTCCACAGTCAGGATGTGTTCCCAGTCAGGATGTGTTCTTCAGTCTGAATGTGTTCTATAGTCAGAATGTGTTCGACAGTCAGGATGTGTTCTACAGTCAGGATGTGGTCCACTGTCAGGATGTGATCCATAGCCAGGATGTGATCCACAGTCAGGATGTGTTGTACAGTCAGGATGTGTCCTACAGTCAGGATGTGTTCCAAAGTAAGGATGTGTTCCACAGTCAGGATGTGATCCACAGTCAGGATGTGTTCTACAGTCATGATGTGTTCTACAGTCAGGATGTGTTCCACAGTCAGGATGTGTTCTACAGTCAGGATGTGTTCCACAGTCAGGATGTGTTCCACAGTCAGGATGTGTTCCATAGTCAGGATGTGTTCCCAGTCAGGATGTGTTCTACAGTAAGGATGTGTTCCACAGTCAGGATGTGTTCCCAGTCAGGGTGTGTTCTACAGTCAGGATGTGTTCCACAGTCAGTATGTGTTCCACAGTCAGGATGTGTTCTTCAGTCTGGATTTGTTCTATAGTCAGAATGTGTTCGACAGTCAGGATGTGTTCAACAGTCAGGATGTGGTCCACTGTCAGGATGTGATCCATAGCCAGGATGTGATCCACAGTCAGGATGTGTTCTGCATTCAGGATGTGTTCTACAGTCAGGATGTGTTCAACAGTCAGGATGTGTTCCACAGTCAGGATGTGTCCTACAGTCACGATGTGTTCTTCAGTCAGGATGTGTTCTACAGTCAGGATGTGATCCACAGTCAGGATGTGTTCCACAGTCAGGATGTGTTCGACAGTCTGGATGTGTTCCCAGACAGGATGTGTTCTACAGTAAGGATGTGTTCCACAGCCAGGATGTGTTCCAAGTCAGGATGTGTTCTACAGTCAGGATGTGTTCTACAGTCAGGATGTGTTCTACAGTCAGGATGTGTTCCACTGCCCAGATGTGTTCTGCAGTCAGGATGTGTTCCCAGTCAGGATTTATTCCACAGTCAGTATGTGTTCTACAGTCTGGATGTGTTCTATAGTCAGAATATCATCCATAGTCAGGATGTGATCCACATTCAGGATGTGTTCTGCATTCAGGATGTGTTCTACAGTCAGGATGTGTTCTACAGTCAGGATGTGTTCCACAGTCAGGATGTGTCCTACAGTCAGGATGTGTTCTTCAGTCAGGATGTGTTCCACAGTCAGGATGTGTTCTGCAGTCAGGATGTGTTCTACAGTCAGGATGTGATCCACAGTCAGGATGTGTTCTGCAGTCAGGTAGTGATCCACAGTCAGGATGTGATCCACAGTCAGGATGTGTTATACAGTCAGGATGAGTTCCACAGTCAGGATGTGTTCAACAGTCAGGATGTGTTCCACAGTCTGGATGTGTTCCCAGTCAGGATGAGTTCTACAGTAAGGATGTGTTCCACAGTCAGGATGTGTTCCCAGTCAGGATGTTTCCTACAGTCAGGATGTGTTCCACAATCAGGATGTGTTCTGCAGTCAGGATGTGTTCCCAGTCAGGATGTGTTCTACATTAAGAATGTGTTCCACAGTCAGGATGTGTTCCCAGTCAGGATGTGTTCTACAGTCAGGATGTGTTCCACAGTCAGGATGTGTTCTGCAGTCAGGATGTGTTCCCAGTCAGGATGTGTTCTACAGTCAGGATGTGTTCCACAGTCAGTATGTGTTCCACAGTCAGGATGTGTTCTTCAGTCTGGATGTGTTCTATAGTCAGAATGTGTTCTTCAGTCAGGATGTGTTCTACAGTCAGGATGTGGTCCACTGTCAGGATGTGATCCATAGCCAGGATGTGATCCACAGTCAGGATGTGTTCTGCATTCAGGATGTGTTCTACAGTCAGGATGTGTTCTACAGTCAGGATGTGTTCCACAGTCAGGATGTGTCCTACAGTCACGATGTGTTCTTCAGTCAGGATGTGTTCTACAGTCAGGATGTGTTCTACAGTCAGGATGTGTTCTACAGTCAGGATGTGATCCACAGTCAGGATGTGATGCACAGTCAGGATGTGTTCTGCAGTCAGGTTGTGATCCACAGTCAGGATGTGTTGTACAGTCAGGATCTGTTCTACAGTCAGGATGTGTTCCATAGTCAGGATGTGTTCGACAGTCTGGATGTGTTCCCAGTCAGGATGTGTTCTACAGTAAGGATGTATTCCACTGTCAGGATGTGATCCACAGTCAGGATGTGTTCCACAGTCAGGATGTGTTCTAAAGTCTGGATGTGTTCTATAGTCTGAATATCATCCACAATCAGGATGTGCTCTACAGTCAGGATTTGTTCTACAGTCAGGATGTGTTCTATCGACAAGATGTGTTCCACAGTCAGGATGTGTTCCCAGTCAGGATGCTTTCTACAGTCAGGATGTGTTCCACAATCAGGATGTGTTCTGCAGTCAGGATGTGTTCCCAGTCAGGATGTGTTCTACATTAAGGATGTGTTCCACAGTCAGGATGTGTTCCCAGTCAGGATGTGTTCTTCAGTCTGGATGTGTTCTATAGTCAGAATGCGTTCGACAGTCAGGATGTGTTCTACAGTCAGGATGTGATCCACAGTCAGGATGTGTTCTGCAGTCACGTAGTGATCCACAGTCAGGATGTGATCCACAGTCAGGATGTGTTATACAGTCAGGATGAGTTCCACAGTCAGGATGTGTTCAACAGTCAGGATGTGTTCCACAGTCTGGATGTGTTCCCAGTCAGGATGAGTTCTACAGTAAGGATGTGTTCCACAGTCAGGATGTGTTCCCAGTCAGGATGTTTTCTACAGTCAGGATGTGTTCCACAATCAGGATGTGTTCTGCAGTCAGGATGTGTTCCCAGTCAGGATGTGTTCTACATTAAGAATGTGTTCCACAGTCAGGATGTATTCCCAGTCAGGATGTGTTCTACAGTCAGGATGTTTTCCACAGTCAGGATGTGTTCTGCAGTCAGGATGTGTTCCCAGTCAGGATGTGTTCTACAGTCAGGATGTGTTCCACAGTCAGTATGTGTTCCACAGTCAGGATGTGTTCTTCAGTCTGGATGTGTTCTATAGTCAGAATGTGTTCGACAGTCAGGATGTGTTCCACAGTCAGTATGTGTTCCACAGTCAGGATGTGTTCTTCAGTCTGGATGTGTTCTATAGTCAGAATGTGTTCGACAGTCAGGATGTGTTCTACAGTCAGGATGTGTTCTACAGTCAGGATGTGTTCCACAGTCAGGATGTGTCCTACAGTCACGATGTGTTCTTCAGTCAGGATGTGTTCTACAGTCAGGATGTGATCCACAGTCAGGATGTGATGCACAGTCAGGATGTGTTCTGCAGTCAGGTTGTGTTCCACAGTCAGGATGTGTTCTCCAGTCTGGATGTGTTCTATATTCAGAATTTCATCCATAGTCAGGATGTGATCCACAGTCAGGATGTGTTCTGCATTCAGGATGTGTTCTGCAGTCAGGATCTGTTCTACAGTCAGGATGTGTTCCACAGTCAGGATGTGTTCCATAGTCAGGATGTGTTCCCAGTCAGGATGTGTTCTACAGTAAGGATGTGTTCCACAGTCAGGATGTGTTCCCAGTCAGGATGTGTTCCACAGTCAGGATGTGTTCCCAGTCAGGATGTTTTCTACAGTCAGGATGTGTTCCACAATCAGGATGTGTTCTGCAGTCAGGATGTGTTCCCAGTCAGGATGTGTTCTACATTAAGAATGTGTTCCACAGTCAGGATGTGTTCCCAGTCAGGATGTGTTCTACAGTCAGGATGTGTTCCACAGTCAGGATGTGTTCTGCAGTCAGGATGTGTTCCCAGTCAGGATGTGTTCTACAGTCAGGATGTGTTCCACAGTCAGTATGTGTTCCACAGTCAGGATGTGTTCTTCAGTCTGGATGTGTTCTATAGTCAGAATGTGTTCGACAGTCAGGATGTGTTCTACAGTCAGGATGTGGTCCACTGTCAGGATGTGATCCATAGCCAGGATGTGATCCACAGTCAGGATGTGTTCTGCATTCAGGATGTGTTCTACAGTCAGGATGTGTTCTACAGTCAGGATGTGTTCCACAGTCAGGATGTGTCCTACAGTCACGATGTGTTCTTCAGTCAGGATGTGTTCTACAGTCAGGATGTGATCCACAGTCAGGATGTGATGCACAGTCAGGATGTGTTCTGCAGTCAGGTTGTGTTCCACAGTCAGGATGTGTTCGACAGTCTGGATGTGTTCCCAGTCAGGATGAGTTCTACAGTAAGGATGTGTTCCACAGTCAGGATGTGTTCCCAGTCAGGATGTTTTCTACAGTCAGGATGTGTTCCACAATCAGGATGTGTTCTGCAGTCAGGATGTGTTCCCAGTCAGGATGTGTTCTACATTAAGAATGTGTTCCACAGTCAGGATGTATTCCCAGTCAGGATGTGTTCTACAGTCAGGATGTTTTCCACAGTCAGGATGTGTTCTGCAGTCAGGATGTGTTCCCAGTCAGGATGTGTTCTACAGTCAGGATGTGTTCCACAGTCAGTATGTGTTCCACAGTCAGGATGTGTTCTTCAGTCTGGATGTGTTCTATAGTCAGAATGTGTTCGACAGTCAGGATGTGTTCCACAGTCAGTATGTGTTCCACAGTCAGGATGTGTTCTTCAGTCTGGATGTGTTCTATAGTCAGAATGTGTTCGACAGTCAGGATGTGTTCTACAGTCAGGATGTGTTCTACAGTCAGGATGTGTTCCACAGTCAGGATGTGTCCTACAGTCACGATGTGTTCTTCAGTCAGGATGTGTTCTACAGTCAGGATGTGATCCACAGTCAGGATGTGATGCACAGTCAGGATGTGTTCTGCAGTCAGGTTGTGTTCCACAGTCAGGATGTGTTCTCCAGTCTGGATGTGTTCTATATTCAGAATTTCATCCATAGTCAGGATGTGATCCACAGTCAGGATGTGTTCTGCATTCAGGATGTGTTCTGCAGTCAGGATCTGTTCTACAGTCAGGATGTGTTCCACAGTCAGGATGTGTTCCATAGTCAGGATGTGTTCCCAGTCAGGATGTGTTCTACAGTAAGGATGTGTTCCACAGTCAGGATGTGTTCCCAGTCAGGATGTGTTCCACAGTCAGGATGTGTTCCCAGTCAGGATGTTTTCTACAGTCAGGATGTGTTCCACAATCAGGATGTGTTCTGCAGTCAGGATGTGTTCCCAGTCAGGATGTGTTCTACATTAAGAATGTGTTCCACAGTCAGGATGTGTTCCCAGTCAGGATGTGTTCTACAGTCAGGATGTGTTCCACAGTCAGGATGTGTTCTGCAGTCAGGATGTGTTCCCAGTCAGGATGTGTTCTACAGTCAGGATGTGTTCCACAGTCAGTATGTGTTCCACAGTCAGGATGTGTTCTTCAGTCTGGATGTGTTCTATAGTCAGAATGTGTTCGACAGTCAGGATGTGTTCTACAGTCAGGATGTGGTCCACTGTCAGGATGTGATCCATAGCCAGGATGTGATCCACAGTCAGGATGTGTTCTGCATTCAGGATGTGTTCTACAGTCAGGATGTGTTCTACAGTCAGGATGTGTTCCACAGTCAGGATGTGTCCTACAGTCACGATGTGTTCTTCAGTCAGGATGTGTTCTACAGTCAGGATGTGATCCACAGTCAGGATGTGATGCACAGTCAGGATGTGTTCTGCAGTCAGGTTGTGATCCACAGTCAGGATGTGTTGTACAGTCAGGATCTGTTCTACAGTCAGAATTTGTTCCAAAGTAAGGATGTGTTGCACAGTCAGGATGTGATCCACAGTCAGGATGTGTTCTACAGTCATGATGTGTTCTACAGTCATGATGTGTTCCACAGTCAGGATCTGTTCTACAGTCAGGATGTGTTCCACAGTCAGGATGTGTTCCATAGTCAGGATGTGTTCCCAGTCAGGATGTGTTCTACAGTAAGGATGTGTTCCACAGTCAGGATGTGTTCCCAGTCAGGATGTGTTCCACAGTCAGGATGTGTTCTGCAGTCAGGATGTGTTCCCAGTCAGGATGTGTTCTACAGTAAGGATGTATTCCACTGTCAGGGTGTGATCCACAGTCAGGATGTGTTCCACAGTCAGGATGTGTTCTTCAGTCTGGATGTGTTCTATAGTCAGAATATCATCCACAATCAGGATCTGTTCTACAGTCAGGATGTGTTCCACAGTCAGGATGTGTTCTACAGTCAGGATGTGTACCACAGTCAGGATGTGTTCCATAGTCAGGATGTGTTCGACAGTCTGGATGTGTTCCCAGTCAGGATGTGTTCTACAGTAAGGATGTATTCCACTGTCAGGGTGTGATCCACAGTCAGGATGTGTTCCACAGTCAGGATGTGTTCTAAAGTCTGGATGTGTTCTATAGTCTGAATATCATCCACAATCAGGATGTGCTCTACAGTCAGGATTTGTTCTACAGTCAGGATGTGTTCTACAGACAGGATGTGTTCCCAGTCAGGATGTTTTCTACAGTCAGGATGTGTTCCACAATCAGGATGTGTTCTGCAGTCAGGATGTGTTCCCAGTCAGGATGTGTTCTACATTAAGGATGTGTTCCACAGTCAGGATGTGTTCCAAGTCAGGATGTGTTCTTCAGTCTGGATGTGTTCTATAGTCAGAATGCGTTCGACAGTCAGGATGTGTTCTACAGTTAGGATGTGGTCCACTGTCAGGATGTGATCCATAGCCAGGATGTGATCCACAGTCAGGATGTGTTCTGCATTCAGGATGTGTTCTACAGTCAGGATGTGTTCTCCCGTCAGGATGTGTTTTCCAGTCAGGATTTATTCGATGCTCAGGATGTGTATTGCACAGTCAGGTTGTGTTCTGCAGTCAGGATGTATTCGATGCTCAGGATGTGTATTGCACAGTCAGGTTGTGTTCTGCAGTCAGGAAGTATTCGATGGTCAGGATGTGTTCTGCAGTAACGATGTGTTCCACAGTCAGGATGTGATCCAAAGTCAGATGTGTTCTGCAGTCAGGATGTGTTCCACAGTCAGGATGTGTTCTACAGTCAGAATGTGTTCCACAGTCAGGATGTGTTCCACAGTCAGGATGTGTTCGACAGTCTGGATGTGTTCCCAGTCAGGATGTGTTCTACAGTAAGGATGTGTTCCACAGCCAGGATGTGTTCCAAGTCAGGATGTGTTCTACAGTCAGGATGTGTTCTACAGTCAGGATGTGTTCCACTGCCCAGATGTGTTCTGCAGTCAGGATGTGTTCCCAGTCAGGATGTGTTCCACAGTCAGGATGTGTTCTACAGTCTGGATGTGTTCTATAGTCAGAATATCATCCATAGTCAGGATGTGATCCACATTCAGGATGTGTTCTGCATTCAGGATGTGTTCTACAGTCAGGATGTGTTCTACAGTCAGGATGTGTTCTACAGTCAGGATGTGTCCTACAGTCAGGATGTGTTCTTCAGTCAGGATGTGTTCCACAGTCAGGATGTGTTCTGCAGTCAGGATGTGTTCTACAGTCAGGATGTGATCCACAGTCAGGATGTGTTCTGCAGTCAGGTAGTGATCCACAGTCAGGATGTGATTCACAGTCAGGATGTGTTATACAGTCAGGATGAGTTCCACAGTCAGGATGTGTTCAACAGTCAGGATGTGTTCCACAGTCAGGATGTGTTCCCAGTCAGGATGTGTTCTACATTAAGAATGTGTTCCACAGTCAGGATGTGTTCCCA
This sequence comes from Pristiophorus japonicus, assembly GCF_044704955.1. Taxonomy (NCBI): domain Eukaryota; kingdom Metazoa; phylum Chordata; class Chondrichthyes; family Pristiophoridae; genus Pristiophorus; species Pristiophorus japonicus. The sequence goes on along the minus strand of NC_091992.1, from coordinate 68,947,063 downwards.
GTCAGGATGTGTTCTACAGTCAGGATGTGTTCCACAGTCAGGATGTGTTCTGCAGTCAGGATGTGTTCCCAGTCAGGATGTGTTCTACAGTCAGGATGTGTTCCACAGTCAGTATGTGTTCCACAGTCAGGATGTGTTCTTCAGTCTGGATGTGTTCTATAGTCAGAATGTGTTCGACAGTCAGGATGTGTTCTACAGTCAGGATGTGGTCCACTGTCAGGATGTGATCCATAGCCAGGATGTGATCCACAGTCAGGATGTGTTCTGCATTCAGGATGTGTTCTACAGTCAGGATGTGTTCTACAGTCAGGATGTGTCCTACAGTCACGATGTGTTCTTCAGTCAGGATGTGTTTTACAGTCAGGATGTGATCCACAATCAGGATGTGATGCACAGTCAGGATGTGTTCTGCAGTCAGGTTGTGATCCACAGTCAGGATGTGTTGTATAGTCAGGATCTGTTCTGCAGTCAGAATGTGTTCCAAAGTAAGGATGTGTTCCACAGTCAGGATGTGTTCTACAGTCAGGATGTGTTCCACAGTCAGGATGTGTTCCATAGTCAGGATGTGTTCCCAGTCAGGATGTGTTCTACAGTCAGGATGTGTTCCACAGTCAGGATGTGTTCCCAGTCAGGATGTGTTCCACAGTCAGGATGTGTTCTGCAGTCAGGATGTGTTCTACAGTCAGGATGTGTTCCACAGTCAGGATGTGTTCCATAGTCAGGATGTGTTCCCAGTCAGGATGTGTTCTGCAGTAAGGATGTGTTCCACAGTCAGGATGTGTTCCCAGTCAGGATGTGTTCGACAGTCAGTATGTGTTCCACAGTCAGGATGTGTTCTTCAGTCTGGATGTGTTCTATAGTCAGAATATCATCCACAATCAGGATCTGTTCTACAGTCAGGATGTGTTCCACAGTCAGGATGTGTTCTACAGTCAGGATGTTTACCACAGTCAGGATGTGTTCCATAGTCAGGATGTGTTCGACAGTCTGGATGTGTTCCCAGTCAGGATGTGTTCTACAGTAAGGATGTATTCCACTGTCAGGATGTGATCCACAGTCAGGATGTGTTCCACAGTCAGGATGTGTTCTTCAGTCTGGATGTGTTCTATAGTCTGAATATCATCCACAATCAGGATGTGTTCTACAGTCAGGATTTGTTCTACAGTCAGGATGTGTTCTATCGACAAGATGTGTTCCACAGTCAGGATGTGTTCCCAGTCAGGATGTTTTCTACAGTCAGGATGTGTTCCACAATCAGGATGTGTTCTGCAGTCAGGATGTGTTCCCAGTCAGGATGTGTTCTACATTAATGATGTGTTCCACAGTCAGGATGTGTTCCCAGTCAGGATGTGTTCTTCAGTCTGGATGTGTTCTATAGTCAGAATGCGTTCGACAGTCAGGATGTGTTCTACAGTCAGGATGTGATCCACAGTCAGGATGTGTTCTGCAGTCAGGTAGTGATCCACAGTCAGGATGTGATCCACAGTCAGGATGTGTTATACAGTCAGGATGAGTTCCACAGTCAGGATGTGTTCAACAGTCAGGATGTGTTCCACAGTCTGGATGTGTTCCCAGTCAGGATGAGTTCTACAGTAAGGATGTGTTCCACAGTCAGGATGTGTTCCACAGTCAGGATGTGTTCCAAAGTAAGGATGTGTTCCACAGTCAGGATGTGATCCACAGTCAGGATGTGTTCTACAGTCATGATGTGTTCTACAGTCAGGATGCGTTCCACAGTCAGGATGTGTTCTACAGTCAGGATGTGTTCCACAGTCAGGATGTGTTCTACAGTAAGGATGTGTTCCACAGTCAGGATGTATTCCCAGTCAGGATGTGTTCCACAGTCAGGATGTGTTCTGCAGTCAGGATGTGTTCCCAGTCAGGATGTGTTCTACAGTCAGGATGTGTTGCACAGTCAGTATGTGTTCCACAGTCAGGATGTGTTCTTCAGTCTGGATGTGTTCTATAGTCAGAATGTGTTCGACAGTCAGGATGTGTTCTGCAGTCAGGATGTGGTCCACTGTCAGGATGTGATCCATAGCCAGGATGTGATCCACAGTCAGGATGTGTTCTGCATTCAGGATGTGTTCTACAGTCAGGATGTGTTCAACAGTCAGGATGTGTTCCACAGTCAGGATGTGTCCTACAGTCACGATGTGTTCTTCAGTCAGGATGTGTTCTACAGTCAGGATGTGATCCACAGTCAGGATGTGTTCTGCAGTCAGGTAGTGATCCACAGTCAGGATGTGATCCACAGTCAGGATGTGTTATACAGTCAGGATGAGTTCCACAGTCAGGATGTGTTCAACAGTCAGGATGTGTTCCACAGTTTGGATGTGTTCACAGTCAGGATGAGTTCTACAGTAAGGATGTGTTCCACAGTCAGGATGTGTTCCCAGTCAGGATGTTCTCTACAGTCAGGATGTGTTCCACAATCAGGATGTGTTCTGCAGTCAGGATGTGTTCCCAGTCAGGATGTGTTCTACATTAAGGATGTGTTCCACAGTCAGGATGTGTTCCCAGTCAGGATGTGTTCTACAGTCAGGATGTGTTCCACAGTCAGGATATGTTCTGCAGTCAGGATGTGTTCCCAGTCAGGATGTGTTCTACAGTCAGGATGTGTTCTACAGTCAGGATGTGTTCCACAGTCAGGATGTGTTCTACAGTCAGGATGTGTTCCACAGTCAGGATGTGTCCTACAGTCAGGATGTGATCCACAGTCAGGATGTGATGCACAGTCAGGATGTGTTCTGCAGTCAGGTTGTGATCCACAGTCAGGATGTGTTGTACAGTCAGGATCTGTTCTACAGTCAGAATGTGTTCCAAAGTAAGGATGTGTTCCACAGTCAGGATGTGATCCACAGTCAGGATGTGTTCTACAGTCAGGATGTGTTCCACAGTCAGGATGTGTTCCATAGTCAGGATGTGTTCCCAGTCAGGATGTGTTCTACAGTAAGGATGTGTTCCACAGTCAAGATGTGTTCCCAGTCAGGATGTGTTCCACAGTCAGGATGTGTTCTGCAGTCAGGATGTGTTCCCAGTCAGGATGTGTTCTACAGTCAGGATGTGTTCGACAGTCAGTATGTGTTCCACAGTCAGGATGTGTTCTTCAGTCAGGATGTGTTCTATAGTCAGAATATCATCCACAATCAGGATCTGTTCTACAGTCAGGATGTGTTCCACAGTCAGGATGTGTTCTACAGTCAGGATGTGTACCACAGTCAGGATCTGTTCCATAGTCAGGATGTGTTCGACAGTCTGGATGTGTTCCCAGTCAGGATGTGTTCTACAGTAAGGATGTATTCCACTGTCAGGATGTGATCCACAGTCAGGATGTGTTCCACAGTCAGGATGTGTTCTAAAGTCTGGATGTGTTCTATAGTCTGAATATCATCCACAATCAGGATGTGCTCTACAGTCAGGATTTGTTCTACAGTCAGGATGTGTTCTATTGACAAGATGTGTTCCACAGTCAGGATGTGTTCCCAGTCAGGATGTTTTCTACAGTCAGGATGTGTTCCACAATCAGGATGTGTTCTGCAGTCAGGATGTGTTCCCAGTCAGGATGTGTTCTACATTAAGGATGTGTTCCACAGTCAGGATGTGTTCCCAGTCAAGATGTGTTCTACAGTCAGGATGTGTTCCACAGTCAGGATGTGTTCTGCAGTCAGGATGTGTTCCCAGTCAGGATGTGTTCCACAGTCAGGATGTGTTCCACAGTCAGTATGTGTTCCACAGTCAGGATGTGTTCTTCAGTCTGGATGTGTTCTATAGTCAGAATGTGTTCGACAGTCAGGATGTGTTCTACAGTCAGTGTGTGGTCCACTGTCAGGATGTGATCCATAGCCAGGATGTGATCCACAGTCAGGATGTGTTCTGCATTCAGGATGTGTTCTGCAGTCAGGATGTGTTCTACAGTCAGGATGTGTCCTACAGTCACGATGTGTTCTTCAGTCAGGATGTGTTCTACAGTCAGGATGTGATCCACAGTCAGGATGTGATTCACAGTCAGGATGTGTTCTGCAGTCAGGATGTGTTCCACAGTCAGGATGTGTTCTACAGTCAGGATGTGTTCTACAGTCAGGATGTGTTCCACAGTCAGGATGTGTTCTACAGTCAGGATGTGTTCCACAGTCAGGATGTGTTCCATAGTCAGGATGTGTTCCCAGTCAGGATGTGTTCTACAGTAAGGATGTGTTCTATAGTCAGAATGTGTTCGACAGTCAGGATGTGTTCTTCAGTCTGGATGTGTTCTATAGTCAGAATGTGTTCGACAGTCAGGATGTGTTCTACAGTCAGGATGTGGTCCACTGTCGGGATGTGATCCATAGCCAGGATGTGATCCACAGTCAGGATGTGTTCTACAGTCAGGATGTGTTCTACAGTCAGGATGTGTTCCACAGTCAGGATGTGTCCTACAGTCACGATGTGTTCTTCAGTCAGGATGTGTTCTACAGTCAGGATGTGATCCACAGTCAGGATGTGATCCACAGTCAGGATGTGTTCTGCAGTCAGGTTGTGATCCACAGTCAGGATGTGTTCTGCATTCAGGATGTGTTCTACAGTCAGGATGTGTTCTACAGTCAGGATGTGTTCCACAGTCAGGATGTGTTCCACAGTCAGGATGTGTCCTACAGTCACGATGTGTTCTTCAGTCAGGATGTGTTCTACAGTCAGGATGTGATCCACAGTCAGGATGTGATCCACAGTCAGGATGTGTTCTGCAGTCAGGTTGTGATCCACAGTCATGATGTGTTGTACAGTCAGGATCTGTTCTACAGTCAGAATGTGTTCCAAAGTAAGGATGTGTTCCACAGTCATGATGTGTTCCACAGTCAGGATGTGTTCCACAGTCAGGATGTGTTCCACAGTCAGGATGTGTTCCACAGTCAGGATGTGTTCCCAGTCAGGATGTGTTCTACAGTAAGGATGTGTTCTATAGTCAGAATATCATCCACAATCAGGATCTGTTCTACAGTCAGGATGTGTTCCACAGTCAGGATGTGTTCCATAGTCAGGATGTGTTCCCAGTCAGGATGTGTTCTACAGTAAGGATGTGTTCCACAGTCAGGATGTGTTCCCAGTCAGGATGTGTTCTACAGTCAGGATGTGTTCCACAGTCAGGATGTGTTCTGCAGTCAGGATGTGTTCCCAGTCAGGATGTGTTCTACAGTCAGGATGTGTTCCACAGTCAGTATGTGTTCCACAGTCAGGATGTGTTCTTCAGTCAGGATGTGTTCTATAGTCAGAATATCATCCACAATCAGGATCTGTTCTACAGTCAGGATGTGTTCCACAGTCAGGATGTGTTCTACAGTCAGGATGTGTTCCACAGTCAGGATGTGTTCCATAGTCAGGATGTGATCCACAGTCAGGATGTGTTCCACAGTCAGGATGTGTTCTACAGTCAGAATGTGTTCTACAGTCAGGATGTGTTCCACAGTCAGGATGTGTTCCACAGTCAGGATGTGTCCTACAGTCACGATGTGTTCTTCAGTCAGGATGTGTTCTACAGTCAGGATGTGATCCACAGTCAGGATGTGATCCACAGTCAGGATGTGTTCTGCAGTCAGGTTGTGATCCACAGTCAGGATGTGTTCTGCATTCAGGATGTGTTCCACAGTCAGGATGTGTTCTACAGTCAGGATGTGTTCCACAGTCAGGATGTGTCCTACAGTCACGATGTGTTCTTCAGTCAGGATGTGTTCTACAGTCAGGATGTGATCCACAGTCAGGATGTGATCCACAGTCAGGATGTGTTCTGCAGTCAGGTTGTGATCCACAGTCAGGATGTGTTGTACAGTCAGGATCTGTTCTACAGTCAGAATGTGTTCCAAAGTAAGGATGTGTTCCACAGTCAGGATGTGATCCACAGTCAGGATGTGTTCTACAGTCATGATGTGTTCTACAGTCAGGATGTGTTCCACAGTCAGGATGTGTTCTACAGTCAGGATGTGTTCCACAGTCAGGATGTGTTCCATAGTCAGGATGTGTTCCCAGTCAGGATGTGTTCTACAGTAAGGATGTGTTCCACAGTCAGGATGTGTTCCCAGTCAGGATGTGTTCTACAGTCAGGATGTGTTCCACAGTCAGGATGTGTTCTGCAGTCAGGATGTGTTCCCAGTCAGGATGTGTTCTACAGTCAGGATGTGTTCCACAGTCAGTATGTGTTCCACAGTCAGGATGTGTTCTTCAGTCAGGATGTGTTCTATAGTCAGAATATCATCCACAATCAGGATCTGTTCTACAGTCAGGATGTGTTCCACAGTCAGGATGTGTTCTACAGTCAGGATGTGTTCCACCGTCAGGATGTGTTCCATAGTCAGGATGTGTTCGACAGTCTGGATGTGTTCCCAGTCAGGATGTGTTCTACAGTAAGGATGTATTCCACTGTCAGGATGTGATCCACAGTCAGGATGTGTTCCACAGTCAGGATGTGTTCTAAAGTCTGGATGTGTTCTATAGTCAGAATATCATCCACAATCAGGATGTGCTCTACAGTCAGGATTTGTTCTACAGTTAGGATGTGTTCTATAGACAAGATGTGTTCTACAGTCAGGATGTGTTCTACAGTCAGGATGTGTTCTTCAGTCAGGATGTGTTCTACAGTCAGGATGTGTTCTGCAGTCAGGATGTGTTCTAAAGTCTGGATGTGTTCTATAGTCAGAATATCATCCACAGTCAGGATGTGCTCTACAGTCAGGATGTGTTCTGCAGTCAGGATGTGTTCCACAGTCTGGATGTGTTCTATAGTCAGAATATCATCCACAATCAGGATGTGCTCTACAGTCAGGATGTGTTCTTCAGTCAGGATGTGCTCTGCAGTCAGGATGTGTTCTACAGTCAGAATGTGTTCTAAAGTCAGGATGTGTTCCACATTCAGGATGTGATTCACAGTCAGGATATGTTCTACTGTCAGGATGTGTTCTACAGTCAGAATATCATCCACAGTGAGGATGTGCTCTACAGTCAGGATGTGTTCTACTGTCAGGATTTGTTCTACAGTCACGATGTGTTCTCCAGTCAGGATGTGTTCCACAGTCAGGATGTGTTCCGCCTTCAGGATGTTTTCCAGAGTCAGGATGTGCTCCACAGTCAGGTTATATTCTACAGTCAGGATGTGTTCTCCCGTCAGGATGTGTTCTACAGTCAGGATGTATTCGATGCTCAGGATGTGTTACACAGTCAGGTTGTGTTCTGCAGTCAGGAAGTATTCGATGGTCAGGATGTGTTCTACAGTAAGGATGTGTTCCACAGTCAGGATGTGTTCCCAGTCAGGATGTGTTCTACAGTCAGGATGTGTTCCACAGTCAGGATGTGTTCTGCAGTCAGGATGTGTTCCCAGTCAGGATGTGTTCTACAGTCAGGATGTGTTCCACAGTCAGTATGTGTTCCACAGTCAGGATGTGTTCTTCAGTCAGGATGTGTTCTATAGTCAGAATATCATCCACAATCAGGATCTGTTCTACAGTCAGGATGTGTTCCACAATCAGGATGTGTTCTACAGTCAGGATGTGTTCCACAGTCAGGATGTGTTCCATAGTCAGGATGTGATCCACAGTCAGGATGTGTTCCACAGTCAGGATGTGTTCTACAGTCAGAATGTGTTCTACAGTCAGGATGTGTTCCACAGTCAGGATGTGTTCCACAGTCAGGATGTGTCCTACAGTCACGATGTGTTCTTCAGTCAGGATGTGTTCTACAGTCAGGATGTGATCCACAGTCAGGATGTGATCCACAGTCAGGATGTGATCCACAGTCAGGATGTGTTCTGCAGTCAGGTTGTGATCCACAGTCAGGATGTGTTCTGCATTCAGGATGTGTTCTACAGTCAGGATGTGTTCTACAGTCAGGATGTGTTCTTCAGTCAGGATGTGTTCTACAGTCAGGATGTGATCCACAGTCAGGATGTGATCCACAGTCAGGATGTGTTCTGCAGTCAGGTTGTGATCCACAGTCAGGATGTGTTGTACAGTCAGGATCTGTTCTACAGTCAGAATGTGTTCCAAAGTAAGGATGTGTTCCACAGTCAGGATGTGATCCACAGTCAGGATGTGTTCTACAGTCAGGATGTGTTCCACAGTCAGGATGTGTTCCATAGTCAGGATGTGTTCCCAGTCAGGATGTGTTCTACAGTAAGGATATGTTCCACAGTCAGGATGTGTTCCCAGTCAGGATGTGTTCTGCAGTCAGGATGTGTTCCACAGTCAGGATGTGTTCTGCAGTCAGGATGTGTTCCCAGTCAGGATGTGTTCTACAGTCAGGATGTGTTCCACAGTCAGTATGTGTTCCACAGTCAGGATGTGTTCTTCAGTCAGGATGTGTTCTATAGTCAGAATATCATCCACAATCAGGATCTGTTCTACAGTCAGGATGTGTTCCACAGTCAGGATGTGTTCTACAGTCAGGATGTGTTCCACAGTCAGGATGTGTTCCACAGTCAGGATGTGTTCCATAGTCAGGATGTGTTCGACAGTCTGGATGTGTTCCCAGTCAGGATGTGTTCTACAGTAAGGATGTATTCCACTGTCAGGATGTGATCCACAGTCAGGATGTGTTCCACAGTCAGGATGTGTTCTAAAGTCTGGATGTGTTCTATAGTCAGAATATCATCCACAATCAGGATGTGCTCTACAGTCAGGATTTGTTCTACAGTCAGGATGTGTTCTATAGACAAGATGTGTTCTACAGTCAGGATGTGTTCTACAGTCAGGATGTGTTCTAAAGTCTGGATGTGTTCTATAGTCAGAATATCATCCACAGTCAGGATGTGCTCTACAGTCAGGATGTGTTCTGCAGTCAGGATGTGTTCTGCAGTCAGGATGTGTTCTAAAGTCTGGATGTGTTCTATAGTCAGAATATCATCCACAATCAGGATGTGCTCTACAGTCAGGATGTGTTCTTCAGTCAGGATGTGTTCTGCAGTCAGGATGTGTTCTACAGTCAGAATGTGTTCTAAAGTCAGGATGTGTTCCACATTCAGGATGTGATTCACAGTCAGGATATGTTCTACTGTCAGGATGTGTTCTACAGTCAGAATATCATCCACAGTGAGGATGTGCTCTACAGTCAGGATGTGTTCTACTGTCAGGATTTGTTCTACAGTCACGATGTGTTCTCCAGTCAGGATGTGTTCCACAGTCAGGATGTGTTCCGCCTTCAGGATGTTTTCCAGAGTCAGGATGTGCTCCACAGTCAGGTTATATTCTACAGTCAGGATGTGTTCTCCCGTCAGGATGTGTTCTACAGTCAGGATGTATTCGATGCTCAGGATGTGTTACACAGTCAGGTTGTGTTCTGCAGTCAGGAAGTATTCGATGGTCAGGATGTGTTCTACAGTAAGGATGTGTTCCACAGTCAGGATGTGATCCACAGTCAGGATGTGATCCACAGTCAGGATCTGTTCTACAGTCAGGATGTGTTCTACAGTCAGGATGTGTTCCACAGTCAGGATATGTTCTACAGTCAGGTTAGGTGCTACAGTCAGGATGTGTTCTACAGTAGGTTGGGTTCTACAGTGGGGATGTGTTCTGCAGTCAGAATGTGTTCTACAGTCAGGATGTGTTCTACAGTCAGGATGTGTTCTACAGTCAGGATGTGTTCCACAGTCAGGATATGTTCCACAGTCAGGATGTGTTCCACTGCCAGGATGTGTTCCACAGTCAGGATGTGTTCCACAGTCAGGATATGTTCGACAGTCTGGATGTGTTCGACAAGCTCCCAGCTGGAGTGGAACTAATCTACAGAACCAGTGGGAAGCTGTTTAACGTACGCCGCCTCCAGGCCAGGTCCAAGATCACCCCAACCTCTGTCGTTGAACTGCAGTGTGTCTGCGCATATTCTGAGGCTGAACTCCAGGGTATAGTCGATGTACTCACCGCGGCATATGAAAGCATGAGTCTTACGCTTAACAAAGACAAAGGTCCTCCACCAGCCTGTCCTTGCTGCACAGCACTGCCCCCCAGTCATCAAGATCCACAGTGCGGCCCTGGACAACGTGGACCATTTCTCATATCTCGGGATCCACTTGTCAACAAAGGCAGACATTGATGCGGAGATTCAACATCACCTCCAGTGCACCAGTGCAGCCTTTGGCTGCCTGAGGAAAAAAGTGTTCGAAGACCAGGCCCTCAAACCTACCACCAAGCTCATGGTCTGCAGGGCTGTAGTAATACCCGCCCTCCTGTATGGATCAGAGGCATGGACGATGTACAGAAGACACATCAAGTCGCTGGAGATATATCACCAACGATGTCTCCGCAAGATCCTGCAAATCCCCTGGGAGTACAGACACACCAACATCAGTGTCCTCGCCCAGGCCAAGCATTGAAGCACTGACCACACTTGATCAGCTTCGCTGGGCAGGCAACATAGTTCCCATGCCAGACATGAGACTCCCTAAGCACTTGTTCTACGTGGAGCTCCTTCATGGCAAACAAACCAAAGGTGGGCAGCGGAAACATTACAAGAACACCCTCAAAGCCTCCCTGGTGATGTGCGACATCCCCACTGACACCTGGTAGACCCTGGCCGAAGACCGCCCGAGGTGGAGAAAGTGCATCTGGGAGGATGTTGAGCTCTTCGAATCTCAACGCTGAGAGCGTGAAGAGGTCAGGCGCAGACAGCGGAAGGAGCGTGCGGCAAATCAGTCCAAACCCCCCCTTCCCCTGACGAATGTCTGTCCCACCTGTGACAGGATCTGTGGCTCTTGTGTTGGACTTTAGTAGTGGAATCAAGTCTACCTCGATCCCAAGGCCTATGATGACACTGCTTGGTAAAGAGGATCTCCGTTTGCCACATCATACTGTGGTATAGATAATACAAAACCTATTATATTTAAATGTCCGGTTACACATCTGGCCTTTGGGACCCAAGCATGACTGTTTCTTCGCGCCTCGCAGGCATGAGTCATGCTTTTATCCCAGGTCCAGTTGGTAAATACATCAAGTGTTATCCAATCTGGCACCTTTCCATTCTGAAGCTGCTCTATTTATCGAATTTATAGTTCTAAGTCCCTTCCTGCGTCAATACCCAGTTGTGCCTGTACCTTTTCAGTATCCTCATCCCTTTCCAGCAATCCCTGTAAGGGTCGTGTTCAGGTGTTAGCTCGATCATCGTGTGCAGGTCTATAGTGTTTTCCCACCGTGTATACTGCCGTGTATCCCGCCGTGTATCCCACCGTGTATCCCGCCGTGTATCCCCCGTGTATCTCGCCGTGTATCTCGGCGTGTATCTCGCCGTGTATCTCGCCGTGTATCCCACCGTGTAACCCGCCGTGTATCCCCCGTGTATCCCGCCGTGTATCCCCCGTGTATCCCCCGTGTATCCCGCCGTGTATCCCGTCGTGTATCCCCCGTGTATCCCCCGTGTATCCCCCGTGTATCCCGCCGTGTATCCCGTCGTGTATCCCCCGTGTATCCCGTCGTGTATCCCCCGTATATCCCACCGTGTATCCCGCCGTGTATCCCGTCGTGTATCCCCCGTATATCCCACCGTGTATCCCGCCGTGTATCCCCCGTGTATCCCCCGTGTATCCCGCCGTGTATCCCGTCGTGTATCCCCCGTATATCCCACCGTGTATCCCGCCGTGTATCCCACCGTATATCTCGCCGTGTATCTCGCCGTGTATGCCGTCGTGTAACTCGCAGTGTATCCCACCGTGTATCCCGCCGTGTATCCCGCCGTGTATCCCGCCGTGTATCCCGCCGTGTATCCCGCCGTGTATCTCACCGTGTATCCCGCTGTGTATCCCGCCGTGTATCTCGCCGTGTATGCTGTCGTGTAACTCGCAGTGTATCCCACCGTGTATCCCGCCGTGTATCCCGCTGTGTATCCCGCTGTGTATCCCGCCGTGTATCCCGCCGTGTATCTCGCCGTGTATCTCGCCGTATATCTCGCCGTGTATCTCGCCGTGTATCTCGCCGTGTATCTCGCCGTGTATCCCGCCGTGTATCCCGCCGTGTATCTCGCCGTGTATCCCGCCGTGTATCCCGCTGTGTATCCCGCCGTGTATCCCGCCGTGTATCTCGCCGTGTATCTCGCCGTGTATCTCGCCGTGTATCTCGCCGTATATCCCGCCGTGTATCCCGCCGTGTATCTCGCCGTGTATCTCGCCGTGTATCCCCCGTGTATCTTGCCCTGTATCCCGCCGTGTATCTCGCCATGTATCCCGCTGTGTATCCCGCCGTGTATCCCGCCGTGTATCTCGCCGTGTATCCCCGTGTATCTTGCCCTGTATCCCGCCGTGTATCTCGCCGTGTATCTCGCCGTATATCCCGCCGTGTATCTCGCTGTGTATCTCGCCGTGTATCCCGCCGTGTATCTCGCCGTATATCCCGCTGTGTATCCCGCCGTGTATCCCGCTGTGTATCTCGCTGTGTATCCCGCCGTGTATCCCGCCGTGTATCTCGCCGTGTATCCCCCGTGTATCTCGCCGTGTATCCCGCTGTGTAGCCCCCGTGTATCCCCCGTGTATCTCGCCGTGTATCTCGCCGTGTATCCCGCTGTGTAGCCCCCGTGTATCCCCCGTGTATCTCGCCGTGTATCTCGCCGTGTATCTCGGCGTGTATCCCCCGTGTATCCCGCCGTGTATCTCGCCGTGTATCTCGCCGTGTATCCCCCGTGTATCTCGCCGTGTATCCCCCGTGTATCTCGCCGTGTATCCCCCGTGTATCCCCCGTGTATCCCCCGTGTATCTCGCCGTGTATCCCCCGTGTATCCCCCGTGTATCCCCCGTGTATCTCGCCGTGTATCTCCCGTGTATCCCCCGTGTATCCCGCCGTGTATCTCGCCGTGTATCACGCCGTGTATCCCCCGTGTATCCCCCGTGTATCCCGCCGTGTATCTCGCCGTGTATCCCGCTGTGTAGCCCCCGTGTATCCCCCGTGTATCTCGCCGTGTATCCCCCGTGTATCTCGCCGTGTATCCCCCGTGTATCTCGCCGTGTATCCCCCGTGTATCTCGCCGTGTATCCCCCGTGTATCTCGCCGTGTATCCCCCGTGTATCTCGCCGTGTATCTCGCCGTGTATCCCCCGTGTATCTCGCCGTGTATCTCGCCGTGTATCCCCCGTGTATCTCGCCGTGTATCTCGCCGTGTATCTCGCCGTGTATCCCCCGTGTATCCCCCGTGTATCCCGCCGTGTATCTCGCCGTGTATCACGCCGTGTATCCCCCGTGTATCTCGCCGTGTGTCTCGCCGTGTATCCCGCCGTATATCTCGCCGTGTATCCCGCTGTGTATCTCGCCGTGTATCCCGCCGTGTATCCCCCGTGTATCTCGCCGTGTATCTCGCCGTGTATCCCCCGTGTATCTCGCCGTGTATCTCGCCGTGTATTCCCCGTGTATCTCGCTGTGTATCCCGCCGTGTATCCCTCCATGTATCCCCCGTGTATCCCACAGTGTAACGCCCGTGTATCTCGCCGTGTATCCCCCGTGTATCTCGCCGTGTATCCCCCGTGTATCCCGCCGTGTATCCCGCTGTGTATCTCGCTGTGTATTCCCCGTGTATCTCGCAGTGTATCCCGCCGTGTATCCCGCTGTGTATCTCGCCGTGTATCCCCCGTGTATCTCGCAGTGTATCCCGCCGTGTATCCCGCCGTGTATCCCGCTGTGTATCACGCCGTGTATCCCCCGTGTATCCCGCTGTGTATCTCGCAGTGTATCCCCCGTGTATCCCGCCGTGTATCCCGCCGTGTATCTCGCAGTGTATCCCGCCGTGTATCCCACCGTGTATCCCGCAGTGTATCCCCCGTGTATCTCGCCGTGTATCCCACTGTGTATCTCGCCATGTATCTCGCCGTGTATCCCCCGTGTATCACGCCGTGTATCTCGCCGTGTATCTTGCTGTGTATCTCGCCGTGTATCCCGCCGTGTATCCCACTGTGTATCTCGCCATGTATCTCGCCGTGTATCCCCCGTGTATCTCGCCGTGTATCTCGCCGTGTATCCCACTGTGTATCTCGCCATGTATCTCGCCGTGTATCTCGCCGTGTATCTTGCTGTGTATCTCGCCGTGTATCCCGCCGTGTATCTCGCCGTGTATCTCGCCGTGTATCTCGCCGTGTATCCCGCCGTGTATCTCACCGTGTATCTCGCCGTGTATCCCGCTGTGTATCTCGCCGTGTATCTCGCGCCCAGCATTTCTAGTACCCCTCTTTTTCCTGGTCCCGTTTTTTACCTGACCCTCTTTCCGCATTAAACTTCATGGTTTTTGATTCAGGGCCTTTAAGTGCTCGCAGGGTCAGGTTTCTATACAGGCTTGTAGTGTTTAAATCATCGATCGTGTGTAGGTCTATAGTGTTTACATTTAGGGATACAGTAATTATTCGCTGACGTACCCCGAAGTGTATCTTATCGTTGGTCAGCCTTATCAATCCTCCTTTTGCCCCAGCGTTCATAGTTGGACACATTGGTGGCACTGGGGGTGTGGTGGTCGGGGCCTTGGTAATGCTCACTGTTGCTAAAGTAATGGGTGGGGCCGTGATGGTGGATTTATCTCGGGAGATATCCCCCCACCACCATCCATAGATGTTAAGCGAAATCGGCATCCCCTTCCCCTGGGGCAGTATCTCTGTCCCTCCTGATTATAAAACACACCGTGGTCTTATTCCCACTAATTATTGGTCCCGTATTACCGGCCCATCCCCAATGTTGTTTCGTTTCCTCGTTACATTGTTTTATGCCTGTTATTTAAGTCTACTGTTGCTCCGTGTGTCACCATCAGTGTTTTTGATTTTTTAAACTAAGTTGCCCGAGTCCCTGTAATACAGGCCTTGTCATCCCTCAGCCTGTTGTCCTTGATATGAGCCTGCGTTACCCCAAGTTGTTTCCACGAGCACCAGAGTCCTGCAAAAAACAATATTTCCCGGTCGTCACCGGTTAGTTAATGACAATGCTTTTTTACTAGGTCCGGTGTTTCCACTTGCTGATATCCCTCATAACTACCATAACTTATTACCTGATAGGGTCCGGTCCATTTGGGTGTGAGCCCGGACCTCTCTAGGGTAATCACCTGACTGCCTATTTGGGGTTTTTTTGACCTTCTGTTCCTTAGTGTCGTTCTCTAAGTCCTTGATTATTTGCTGATCTCTAGCCTGTGCCTTTAAAATCATGTAACTGCTTACAGAATTCCATCACAAATCTCTGTATCCTGCCTTTATAAGGTCCTACATCTTCACTTCCTGAAAGCAAGACTTCTAGCAGTCTCATTAGTTCAAAGGGTGTCAGTCTTGTCGTCCGACTAGGGGTTGCCCTGAGCTTCATCAGTACTCGGGGTAACATCTCTACCCATCCCTTTCCAACCTCTTCGATTGCCTCGGCTAGGGCCGCTTTTAAAGTCCTATTCATTCGTTCCCCCAATCCGGAAGATTCCGTATGACTTTTGCCTGATCCCTAGTAAAGCGCAGGCCTGTTTCATTATCTTCCCTGTGAAGTGTGTACCTTGATCTGAATCCAGTTGTAGTGGTGTTTCTTCTGCTAGGATCCTGGCCACGGTTTCTGCTGAACAATTTCTAGTGGCGAAAGCCTCTACCCACTTTGTAAACTGGTCTATTATAACAAGGCAGTATGTCTTCCCCTTGTTGCTGGGTAACGGTCCAGTAAAATCTAGCTGCAAGTTTTCCCAGGGTCCTTTCGGTCGGGGCTGATGTCCCATTCTGACCTTTACTTTCCCCCCTGGGTTGTACTTTGTGCATATCACGCACCTTCTACAGTGGTCCTCGATATCTCGACCCATTCCCTTCCACCACCAGCATCTGGACATCGAGCTTATCATGTTGGTTCTACCTGTACGGACATACCCGTGGTATAAATTTAATAGGCTCCCCTGGACACATTCCGGGGCCTCCACATTCCCATTATTTCTTCCATATCCTGTCGGTCCCTTGTTGGACCCCTCTTTGCTTCCACCCCTCCTTTTCCTGTGGAGTGGCTTCTCCCTGTACCTTAAGCATGTTTACTTCCTCAGGCCCGATGGTACATGCTCCGACCTGGGCTTCCCCGGCCAGTGTACCTGTCTCTGCCACTAGCTTGGCTGGAAGACCAGCAGGAAGAGTAGAGCAAGGAAGGTAGTGCAGGGGTCCCCTGCGGTCATCCCCCTGCAAAACAGATACACCGCTTTGGGTACTGTTGAGGGGAATGACTCATCAGGGGAGGGCAGCAGCAGCCAAGTTCATGGCACCGTGGCTGGCTCTGCTGCACAGGAGGGCAAGAAAAAGAGTGGGAGAGCGATAGTGATAGGGGATTCAATTGTGAGGGGAATAGATAGGCATTTCTGCGGCCGCAACCGAGACTCCAGGATGGTATGTTGCCTCCCTGGTGCAAGGGTCAAGGATGTCTCGGAGCGGGTGCAGGACATTCTGAAATGGGAGGGAGAACAGCCAGTTGTCGTGGTGCACATTGGTACCAACGACATAGGCAAAAAAAGGGATGAGGTCCTACGAAACGAATTTAAGGAGCTAGGAGCTAAATTAAAAAGTAGGACCTCAAAAGTAGTAATCTCGGGATTGCTACCAGTGCCACATGATAGTCAGAGTAGGAATCGCAGGATAGCGCAGATGAATACGTGGCTTGAGCAGTGGTGCAGCAGGGAGGGATTCAAATTCCTGGGGCATTGGGACCGGTTCTGGGGGAGGTGGGACCAGTACAAACCGGACGGTCTGCACCTGGGCAGGACTGGAACCAATGTCCTAGGGGGAGTGTTTGCTAGTGCTGTTGGGGAGGATTTAAACTAATATGGCAGGGGGATGGGAACCAATGCAGGGAGACAGAGGGAAACAAAAAGGAGCCAAAAGCAAAAGACAGAAAGGAGATGAGGAAAAGTGTAGGGCAGAGAAACCCAAGGCAAAGAACAAAAAGGGCCACTGTACAGCAAAATTCTAAAAGGACAAAGGGTGTTAATAAAACAAGCCTGAAGGCTTTGTGTCTTAATGCAAGGAGTATCCGCAATAAGGTGGATGAATTAATTGTGCAAATAGATGTTAACAAATATGATGTGATTGGGATTACGGAGACGTGGCTCCAGGATGATCAGGGCTGGGAACTCAACATTCAGGGGTATTCAACATTCAGGAAGGATAGAATAAAAGGAAAAGAAGGTGGGGTAGCATTGCTGGTTAAAGAGGAGATTAATGCAATAGTTAGGAAAGACATTAGCTTGGATGATGTGGAATCTATATGGGTAGAGCTGCAGAACACCAAAGGGCAAAAAACGTTAGTAGGAGTTGTGTACAGACCTCCAAACAGTAATAGGGATGTTGGGGAGGGCATCAAACAGGAAATTAGGGGTGCATGCAATAAAGGTGTAGCAGTTATAATGGGTGACTTTAATATGCACATAGATTGGGCTAGCCAAACTGGAAGCAATACGGTGGAGGAGGATTTCCTGGAGTGCATAAGGGATGGTTTTCTAGACCAATATGTTGAGGAACCAACTAGGGGGGAGGCCATCTTAGACTGGGTGTTGTGTAATGAGAGAGGATTAATTAGCAATCTCATTGTGCGAGGCCCCTTGGGGAAGAGTGACCATAATATGGTGGAATTCTGCATTAGGATGGAGAATGAAACAGTAATTTCAGAGACCATGGTCCAGAACTTAAAGAAGGGTAACTTTGAAGGTATGAGGCGTGAATTGGCTAGGATAGATTGGCGAATGATACTTAGGGGGTTGACTGTGGATGGGCAATGGCAGACATTTAGAGACCGCATGGATGAAGTACAACAATTGTACATTCCTGTCTGGCGTAAAAATAAAAAGGGGAAGGTGGCTCAACCGTGGCTATCTAGGGAAATCAGGGATAGTATTAAAGCCAAGGAAGTGGCATACAAATTGGCCAGAAATAGCAGCGAACCTGGGGACTGGGAGAAATTTAGAACTCAGCAGAGGAGGACAAAGGGTTTGATTAGGACAGGGAAAATGGAGTACGAGAAGAAGCTTGCAGGGAACATTAAGGCGGATTGCAAAAGTTTCTATAGGTATGTAAAGAGAAAAAGGTTGGTGAAAACAAACGTAGGTCCCCTGCAGTCAGAATCAGGGGAAGTCATAACGGGGAACAAAGAAATGGCGGATCAATTGAACAAGTACTTTGGTTCGGTATTCACTAAGGAGGATACAAACAACCTTCCGGATATAAAAGGGGTCAGAGGGTCTAGTAAGGAAGAGGAACTGAGGGAAATCTTTATTAGTCGGGAAATTGTGTTGGGGAAATTGATGGGATTGAAGGCAGATAAATCCCCAGGGCCTGATGGCCTGCATCCTAGAGTACTTAAGGAGGTGGCCTTGGAAATAGCGGATGCATTGACAGTCATTTTCCAACATTCCATTGACTCTGGATCAGTTCCTATGGAGTGGAGGGTAGCCAATGTAACCCCACTTTTTAAAAAAGGAGGGAGAGAGAAAACAGGGAATTATAGACCGGTCAGCCTGACCTCAGTAGTGGGTAAAATGATGGAATCAATTATTAAGGATGTCATAGCAGTGCATCTGGAAAATGGTGACATGATAGGTCCAAGTCAGCATGGATTTGTGAAAGGGAAATCATGCTTGACAAATCTTCTGGAATTTTTTGAGGATGTTTCCAGTAAAGTGGACAAAGGAGAACCAGTTGATGTGGTATATTTGGACTTTCAGAAGGCTTTCGACAAGGTCCCACACAAGAGATTAATGTGCAAAGTTAAAGCACATGGGATTGGGGGTAGTGTGCTGACGTGGATTGAGAACTGGTTGTCAGACAGGAAGCAAAGAGTAGGAGTAAACGGGTACTTTTCAGAATGGCAGGCAGTGACTAGTGGAGTGCCGCAAGGTTCTGTGCTGGGGCCCCAGCTGTTTACATTGTACATTAATGATTTAGACGAGGGGATTAAATGCAGTATCTCCAAATTTGCGGATGATACTAAGTTGGGTGGCAGTGTGAGCTGCGAGGAGGATGCTATTAGGCTGCAGAGTGACTTGGATAGGTTAGGTGAGTGGGCAAATGCATGGCAGATGAAGTATAATGTGGATAAATGTGAGGTTATCCACTTTGGTGGTAAAAACAGAGAGACAGACTATTATCTGAATGGTGACAGATTAGGAAAAGGGAAGGTGCAACGAGACCTGGGTGTCATGGTACATCAGTCATTGAAGGTTGGCATGCAGGTACAGCAGGCGGTTAAGAAAGCAAATGGCATGTTGGCCTTCATAGCGAGGGGATTTGAATACAGGGGCAGGGAGGTGTTGCTACAGTTGTACAGGGCCTTGGTGAGGCCACACCTGGAGTATTGTGTACAGTTTTGGTCTCCTAACTTGAGGAAGGACATTCTTGCTATTGAGGGAGTGCAGCGAAGGTTCACCAGACTGATTCCCGGGATGGCGGGACTGACCTATCAAGAAAGATTGGATCAATTGGGCTTGTATTCACTGGAGTTCAGAAGAATGAGAGGGGACCTCATAGAAACGTTTAAAATTCTGACGGGTTTAGACAGGTTAGATGCAGAAAGAATGTTCCCAATGTTGGGGAAGTCCAGAACCAGGGGTCACAGTCTGAGGATAAGGGGTAAGCCATTTAGGACCGAGATGAGGAGAAACTTCTTCACCCAGAGAGTGGTGAACCTGTGGAATTCTCTACCACAGAAAGTAGTTGAGGCCAATTCACTAAATATATTCAAAAGGGAGTTAGATGAAGTCCTTACTACTCGGGGGATCAAGGGTTATGGCGAGAAAGCAGGAAGGGGGTACTGAAGTTTCATGTTCAGCCATGAACTCATTGAATGGCGGTGCAGGCTAGAAGGGCTGAATGGCCTGCTCCTGCACCTATTTTCTATGTTTCTATGTTTCTATGTTTCATCTGCCCATGCATTCTCCAGTTGATGTTGGTCGCACGCTCTTGGGGTAGGAGGGAGGCCTCCACTAAGTGTTTAACAATCGGCCCTCCTCCTGAGGTCACCATGCACTACTCCAAAAGCATATCGACTGTCTGTATAGATGTTTACTCTTTTCCCCTAGCCAGCCTCAGAGCTTCAGTGAGAGCCACTAATTCAGGCACTTGAGCTGATAGGTCCCCTTCAAACCGTCCTTCCCTTTTGGCCTGTCTGCTGCTATCTACCACGGCCCGTCCATGGTGTACCACAAAGCGCCGAGACCCATTGACAGATAGATCCATGTCAGCCTCCTCAAGCCCGACTACTTCCCTCGGCTTCTCCTGTCGGGCTACACTGATGCTCCTTTCCCTGTGTATTGATCCATCCTGCAGGGTTGTTACAGTTGTCTTTTATTGTTACCGTCCTGTTGGGGGGGTTAAGAACATGATTCCCACCTTGCCCTTCGTGCGTCGGATACCGTTTTTAGCCTTCCTGTGTTAAGCAATTCTACAAAGGTATCCTGGGTATGTGTCCTGACATTACTACGCCACTGGCCTATGCCTGTCCCCATGTAATGATCTTTACTGAGGTGGGTATAGATGTGGAAGGGCCTATTGTGGTCAGGTAATCCCAGGGCTGGAGCACTTGTGAGAACTTGTTTTAACCTTACAACCACAATTTCCTGATCTTCCTGCAGTAGTTGAATAGCCCTAGTGCCTGTCTGAGCCCTTTCACGGTCCCTGGCCTGGGCATTGATCGAATTGTTTCCTTTCTGTCCTCAGACATCTGTCTCTTCCCTTGTGATCTTATGTATCCTCGATGTTACTTCGCTCTTCCCACCTGCACCTTCCTAGGATTTATTTTTAATGCTGCACTCTGTATAGCTCCTACCATTGTAGTTGAAGCTAGTACGTGTTGTTGTTCTGTGCTGGAGGCAATAAGGATATCATCCACATACTGCAAAAGGGTGCTCCCTTCTTTGCCTGTTGTGGGCCTCGCCTTCCTGCGCCTTCTCCCTTATTGCAGCTGAAACATCAGGCGAGCAGCGCAGGGGGGTGTCTCCTCCCCCTTCGTCTCTGCTGCTATTGTTGCTTCTTCTCCCTTTGTTCTGACTTTAACTCCTCAACATGTTCTGCCCACTCAAAGTTTCATCGTAATCATCTCCTTTCTTAAATCCTAACTTAATTATCTTTTGATGTGCCTCCAGTAGTCCGTCTTTAAACATTTTCAAGAATGCTGCATCATTTTTGTCGTGGTCATCAGCCCCAGAGTCGCTTTTGTATTCAATCCACTTTCGTTCCCCGTACTCCACTACCCTATTGCCTGCCTTTTGAGTCACAGTATTCTACTATTTTGCTTTAGGGATTGGTAACTTATTCAATAGAATTTGTCTCTCCTGTGGGCTGAAGGGTACCTCCTGTATGGTAATGTGGGCTGCTCTATGTCCGTTGGTGGGAATGGTGGTAGTGCGTATCAGTTCCGCTGATAGATAGCTATTATCATGTGCCGGGGGCCACTGTACTCCGCACTCGTTATCCCAGTCTGGTTTACTGTTAGGTTGGGTTTGTGGACTACACTTACCCACCGTGGGGTACATTGGTTCTATTACCGTAGGTGATGGTCCTATAGCTGTGCACTGCACTGTCCATCTGGTCCTGTCTTTATCTCTTCCAGCTTATTTACCTTAGCTTCTAACTCTTGATTTTGTTTTGTTTGAGTATCTATCTGTCCTGCGTAGCAGGCAAGTATTATTGCATAGGCTTTCTTCATTTTATTTTTATTCTGACTATCCCACCATTTCCTCTGTCTGTCTGTCAGGTGAGTTTTCTTTCTTTTATTAAGAAATCCAAATTAATAATGTCCAGTATAAAACAGCTGTCAATGGAAAGGGTTAACTCCTTTACAGGTTTGTAAGAAGGCCTGACGTCATTACCTGACTTCGCGTAATCATCTGAAAATCAGTTAAAACAGCAGAAATCTTTCGTAATAGACGCCCAAACTGGCTTCCTTATCGCTTCCTCAGAGACTTCTGATCAACAACTGCTGATTTTACTGTTTAAGTATTACAGAGGTTACAGATTCAGTTTAATGCGTTATATATTTGTGCTATACCTACATAAGCAAGTGTTACATGCATAGGCAATTATACAGACCCTCCTAATACTGATAAGTTCACTACCTTCAGCATAATTCTGACCACTTATTTGCAACTCCTACAATTTGTCCCTTGCAACTAACAAAACTAAATATTGGTCCCGGCGCTGTTGAGGTGCAACCTGTCCGGTTTGTACAGTTCCCATCTCCACCAGAAGCGGTCCCAATGCCTCAGGAATTTAAAGCCCTCCCTCCTACACCAACTCTCCAGCCATGTGATGATCCTCTCTATCCTTCTATTCTTGTATTCATTAGCACGTGGCACTGGTAGTAACCCGGAGATTACTACTTTTAAGGTCCTACCCTTTAATTTTTCTCCTAGCTCCCTAAATTCTGCCTGTAGGACCTCATCCCTCTTTCTACCAATGTCATTGGTCCTGATATGGACCACGACCTTTAGCTCTTCACCCTCTACCCTCAGAATGCCCTGCAGCCGCTCTGTGATATCCTTGACCCTGGCACAAGGCAGGCACCATACCATCCTGGATTCATGTCTACGGCTGCAGAAACGCCTCTCTGTTCCCTGAACTATAGAATCCTCTGTCACTAAAGCTCTTTTATTCTTTGTCCCTCCCCCCTGTGCAGCTGAACCACGTGGTGCCTTGGACTTGGTTCTGGCTGCACTCCCCAGAGTCACCATCGTCCTCACCGGTGCTCAGAAGAGAATGTTGGTTGGAAAGCGAGATGGACTCGGTGGGGGGAGGGCTCCTGCATTACTTGCCTAGGGTTCTTACTCCATCTGGTGATCACCCACTTCCCCTCTGCCTGCATACTTTTAAGCTGCGGGGTGACCACCTCCTGAACCGTGCTATCCACGTAGCTCTCAGCCTCGCGGATGCACCGTATTGACTCCAGCTGCCGCTCAAGCTCTGAAATGCAGAGCTCGAGTAGTTGAAGCTGGAGTCACCTCCTGCACACATGGTTGTCTAGGCTGCGCGAAGCGTCCAGGACTTCCCACATGCCACAGGACATGCACTCCACAGGACTGAGCTGCCCTGCCATCCCTCGAATTAGACTTATCTGATTAAAATCTAATTAAAAAGGAAAAGAGAGAGAGATACTTACCAATCAAACAGCCAACCACGTACCTACGTGGACGAGGGCTATTAGCTCCTCGCCAGAAGTGAACTCCTCGCCGACCTCCGGCCCTCCTGCTCCTCGGTCTCCTGACCTCCTGAACCCTTGGACCTCCAGGCATCCCGAACTCACTGAACTCTCTGACCTCCTGAACTCACTGAACTCTCTGACCTCCTGAACTCCTCTACACTTCTCAGTACCCTACCATTTAATGTATATTCCCTTGCCTTGTTAACCCTCCCCAAATGCATTACCTCACACTTCTCCAGATTGAATACCATTTGCCACTGTTCTGCCCACCTGACCAGTACATTGATATCTTCCTGCAGTCTTCAGCTTTCTTCTTCACAATCAACCATAGGGTCAATTTTTGAACCACTCCAGAGTCCCGGATATTGGGAAATGAATCAACATTTACATAGAATTACGTAGAATTTACAGCACAGAAACAGACCATTCAGCCCATCAGGTCTATGCCGGTGTTTATGCTCCACACGATGACTTCATTGGAGAGTGAGACTGGGCGCGGGGCGAAACCAGCGATGCACCAGATCCCGGCAGTTTCCCGACGGGTGGCTGAGATTAAAATTGCCCCCAATGTATCTCAGGCCTGTGCTCAACCCCAGTCAGCCTCAAACAACTTGCAATCCTTATATGGTCTCTCAACCCAGGGCCTGGGACACCCCACATTATAACTGAGGAGGTGATGTCACATGACATCACAGTGACATCACAGTGCAAACCATGGCAACCCAGAGGGAAGTGGGTTTCTCCAGGACCTGAAGTGCAGATGCTGAAAAGCTCTCGACAAGTAAGGGGCAAGTTTGTTTGCAGCTTACCAAAGTGTTCAGAATCTGTGGAGAACAAAATCGTGTGTTTACACAACTCAGTTTTAATACCGATCAGGATCTGAGGTGCTCAAAACCATTTGTTTCTAGGATTCAGTTTGTAAATTGATCTGAATCTGTGGAGATTGAAAACTGTTTGTTTGCAGAATTCAGTTCTTAAATTCATCAAATTGTAACCGAAGAGATAATTCTTCTTCACAATATCAGGGAAAAGTCATCGAGGAGACAAAGTGTGACTTCAGGCTGTGAGTAAACAAAAGAAGGAATCCTTAGCTGAGAATTACCCCAAGAATTGAAATGGTTTAACAGTGAGATCTCCCTTCAGATTGAACAGGAATAGTCAGAGCAAATGAATCGGGGACTGGGAGTGAAGAGCCAGGATTGCCTCCCTGCTGCCTCGTTTCCATGGGAACCCTTGTAGGCCGAGGTCCAGGCCCAGGCCCGCCCCTTTGGGGAAGGTACAGGTAATCCCGGAGTGTTGTAAATGGGTCATTGGCCCAGAGTTAATCGTCTCCCCTCTAACTGCCCATCATTAGCAGCCGGGGAGCATCAGCCCCTTAATCTCCAGGTGTCAGAGGCATCTATAAGAAACCAGAGAGGAGGTGTAAAGGGCAGCAGGTACAGTAATGGAAGGTTCATATAAAATGAGCCCTGATTAAAGGAATTCCACTGGAATTCAGGCTAGAAGGTGGTTTGAGGGAAGGAGTTGGATTTAAAAACTAGGAAAAAAGGAGCATTTTTGAGAGGTGCCAGGGGATCGATTTTGGGAGACACCAGGCCCTGGTGAGGCCTCACATACACCAGTGAACAAAGCTGTGGGATCGGGCATGGTGGAAGGTTGGGAGGCAGTGTGGGTGGAGGGACAAGTGTGGTTGGTTAGTGCCCGGGTTCTGCGGGTCGATGGGTGGGCGAGTAGGTGGGGCAGAAAGCCACTCTGTACAGGCAGGCGGGTAAGCTGGTGAGTACTTGGGGTGTTGAGCAGTGGGGCAGGAAGCCTAACTTGGGTGGGGAGGACAGGAAGCACTTGGGGTGTTGAGCAGCGGGGCAGGAAGTCTAACGTGGGTGGGGAGGACAGGAAGCACTTGGGGTGTTGAGCAGCGGGGCAGGAAGTCTAACGTGGGTGGGGAGGACAGGAAGCACTTGGGGTGGGTGAGCAGCGGGGCAGGAAACATTTCTTCACACAAAGGGCAGTGGAAATCTGGAACTCTCTCGCCCAAACTCTGTTGAAGCTGCAGCGGGGGAGTCAATTTAAAGTTTCAAATCTGAGATTGATAGAATCAGAGAAATTTACAGCAGGGAAAGGAACCATTTCGGCCCATCGTGTCCGCGCCGGCCGACAAAGAGCTATCCAGCCTAATCCCACTTTCCAGCTCTCGGTCCGGGGCCCTGCAGGTTACTGCACTTCAGGTGCACATCCAAGTACTTTTTAAATGTGGTGAGGGTTTCTGCCTCTACCACCCTTTCAGGCAGTGAGTTCCAGACCCCCACCACCCTCTGGGTGAAGAAATTTCTCCTCAAATCCCCTTTAAACCTTCTACTAATTACTTTAAATCAATGCCCCCTGGTTGTTGACCCCTCTGCCAAGGGAAACAGGTTCTTCCTATCCACTCTATAATTTTATACACCTTAATCAGATCTCCCCCTATCCGAAGAAAACAGACCCAGCCTAACTAATCTTTCCTCATTGCCAAAATTCTCCAGTCCAGGCAACATTCTTGTAAATCTCCTCTGCACCCTTTCCAGTGCAATCACATCTTTCCTGTAATGTGGTGACCAGAACTGCACGCAGTATTCCAGCTGCAGCCTAACCAGTGTTTTATACAGTTCAAGCATAACCTCCTTGCTCTTGTATTCCATGCCTCGGCTAATAAAGGCAAGTATTCCATATGCTTTCTTAACCACCTTATCTATCTGGCCTGCTACCTTCAGGGATCTGTGGACCTGCACTCCAAGGTCCCTTTATTCCTCTACACTTTTCAGTGTCGTACCATTTGCCTTGTTAGCCCTCCCCAAATGCATTACCTCACACTTCTCCGGATTGAATTCCATTTGTCACTGTTCTGCCCACCTGACCAGTACATGGATATCTTCCTGCAATCTTCAGCTTTCTTCTTTATTATCAACCACACAGCCTATTTTAGTGTCATCTGCAAACTTCTTAATCATACCCCCTACATTCAAGTTGACCACAAAAAACAAGGGTCCCAGCACTGAACCCTGCGGAACCCCACTGTATACAGCCTTCCAGTCACAAAAACACCCATCAACCATGACCCTTTGCTTCCTGCCTCTGAGCCAATTTTGGATCCAACTTGCCACTTTGGCCTGGATCCCATGGGCTTTTACTTTCGTGACCAGTCTGCCATGTGGAACCTTATCAAAAGCTTTGCTAAAATCCATATACACTACATCATACGCACTGCCCTCATCGACCCTCCTGGTTACCTCTTCGAAAAATTCAATCAAATTGATCAGACATGACCTTCCCTGAACAAATGCATGCTGACTATCCTTGATTAATCCATGTCTTTCCAAATGTAGATTTATCCTGTCCCTCAGGACTTTCTCCAATAATTTTCCCACCACTGAGGTTAGGCTGACTGGCCTGTATTTACTCGGTCTATCCCTTTCTCCCTTTTTAAACAAAGGTACAACATTAGCAGTCCTCCAGTCCTCTGACACCATGCCTATAGCCAGAGAGGACTGGAAAATGATGGTCAGAGCCTCTGCTATTTCCTCTTTTGCTTCTCTTAACAGCCAGGGCTACATTTCATCCGGGCCTGGTCACTTATCCACTTTCAAAGCTGATACGCCCCTTAATGTTTCCTCTCTCATTATGTTTATCTTGTCTAATATTTCACTTTCCTCCTCCCTCATTGCAAAGTCTGCATTGGCCCTCTCATTTGTGAAAACAGATGCAAAATATTCATTAAAAATCATACCCACGTCTTCAGCCTCCACACACAGATTTCCTTTATGGTCTCTATAGGCCCCACTCTTTCTCTAGTTATCCTCTTGCTCTTAATGTATTTATAAAACATCTTTGGGTTTTCCCTGATTTTACTTGCCAACATTATTTCATGCTCTCTCTTTGCTTTCCTGATATCTTTGCTTTCCTGATATCATTTCTTATACTCCTCTAGAGTTTCTGCAGTATTGAGTTCTCGGTATGTGTTGTAAGCTTCCGTTTTATTCTCTATCTTACCCTGACATCCAGCGGGCACGAGATTTGTTCGCCCCACCCTTTTGCTAAGGGAACATACTTGCTCTGTACCCTCAGGATCTCCTCCTTGAATGCCTCCCACTGCTCTGACACTGATCTAACATCAAGTAGCCGTTTCTAGTCCACTTTGGCCAAATCCCATCTCAGCTCAGCAAAATTGGCTTTACCCCAATTGAAAACTTTTCTCCTGGTCCACCATAACTACCCTAAATCTTACTGAATTATGATCACTGGCACCAAATTGCTCTTCCACTGATACCCCTTCCACCTGCCCCTCTTCATTCCCCAAAACCAAGTCCAGAACCGCCCCCTCCCTTGTTGGGCTAGTTACATACTGGCTAAAGAAGTTCTCTTGAATGCATTTTAGGAATTCTGCACCCTCTGTCGCATTCACGTGACTTTTTTCCCAGTTAATATTGGGGTAGTTGAAATCCCCCACTATTACAGCTCAATAGATTTTGCACTTTGCAGCAATTTGCCCACATATTTGTTGTTCTATCTCCCTCTGACTGTTTGGGGGTCTATAGTACACTCCCAGTAGTGTGATCGTCCCTTTTTTGTTCTTCAATTTAACCCATATGGCCTCGTTTGATGATCCCTCTAACATATCATCCCTTCTCACAGCTATAATTGTTTCTTTAATTAATATGTGCCCCCCTCCTTTTTTACTCCCCTCTCTATCCCCATCTGAAAACCCTGCAACCAGGAATGTTGAGCTGGATTACCTGCCCTTCTTTCAGCCATGTCTCAGTAATACCCATTATATCGTACTCCCAAGTGTCTATCTCTCTCAGCTCATCTGCTTATTCTCTATACTCCTGACATTGAAGTATATACCATTTAGTGGTGCCAAACTCCCGAGTTATATATTTTCCAGCCTTGTTTCCTCTGTCTTCCAAATTCACTTTCTACTTTTCTGCTGCCCAATTCCAGCTTTGCTTCTCTCCCCACGGAATCTATTGTCCGGTTCCCATCCCCCTCCCCACCAGCACTCGCAAATCTCCCCCCCCCCCCCCCCATGAGGATACTGGTCCCGGCTCTGGTGAGGCGCAACCCGTCTGGCTTGTATAGGTCCCACCTCCCCCAGAAATGGTTCCAATGCCTCAGGAATCTAAAGCCCTCCCTCCTGCACCATCTCTCCAACCACGTATTCATCTGCTCTATCCTCCTATTTCTGTACTCACTAGCTCGCTGCACTTGGAGTAATCCGGAGATTACTACCTTTGAGGTCCTGCTTTTTAATCTCTCTCCTAGCTCTCTAAATTCTGCCTGCAAGACCTCATCCCTCTTTCTTTCTGTCATTGGTCCCGATGTGGACCACGACCTCTGGCTGTTCACCCTCTCCCCCCAGAATTCCCTGCAACCGCTCAGTGACATCCTTGACCCTGGCACCGGGGAGGCAACATACCGTCCTGGAGTCACGTTTGCAGCCGCAGAAACGCCTGTCTGCTCCCCTGACTATCGAATCCCCTACCACTATTGGTCTTCCACTCTTTTTCCTCCCCCCTGTGCAGCTGAACCACCCGTGGTGCCATGGACTTGGCTCTGGCTGCACTCCCCAGAGGAACCATCGCCTTCACCAGTACTCAGAACAGAATCCTGGTTGGAGAGCGAGATGGACTTGGGACTCCTGCACTACCTGCCTAGTCCTCCTCTTCTGTCTGATGGTCACCCATTCCCTCTCTGCCTGCACACTTTTAAGCTGCTGGGTGGCCACCTCTAGAAACATGCGACCCACGCAATTCTCAGCCTCGCGGATGCACCGCAGTGACTCCAGCCGCTGCTCAAGCTCTGAAACGCGGAGCTCAAGTTGCTGCAGCTGGAGACACTTCCTGCGCACATGGTCATTCAGGGCCGTCCGGAACTTTCCACATAGCACAGGATGTGCACTCCACGGGACTGAGCTGCCCTGCCATGCCTCGAGTTAATAGACTCGGAACTACCCAGCAGAAATAAATTATCTTATTGAATGGTGGCCAAGACAGAGGCTATCAGGAACGCGCCCAGGCCACAGAATGTCACGGAGCTGCGGTCGTTCCTGGGACTCTTCAACTATTTTTGTAACTTCCTACCGGGGTTCAGCATCCTCTTAGAGCCCCTACATGTGTTATTGCGTTAAGGTGAGAACTGGGTATGGGAAAAAAACAAGTAATTGCTTTTGAGAAAGCCAGAAGCATTTTATGCTCCAACAAGCTGCTTGCATTGTATAACCCGTGTAAAAGACGTGTGCTAGCATGTGATGCGTCGTCGTACGGAGTCGGGTGTGTATTACAACAAGCTAACATTGCGGGGAAGTTGCAACCTGTCGCCTATGCCTCCAGGAGCTTGTCTAAGGCCGAGAGGGCTGACAGCATGATTGAGAAAGAGACATTAGTTTGTGTATTCGGGGTAAAGAAAATGCATCAGTCCCTGTTTGGCCTCAAATTTGAGCTGGAAACTGATCACAAGCCCCTCATATCCCTGCTCGCTGACAACAAGGGGATAAATACAAATGCCTCAGCCCGCATACAAAGGTGGGCACTCGCACTATCAACGTATAACTATACCATCCGCCACAGGCCAGGCACCGAGAACTATGTGGATGCTCTCAGTCGGCTACCATTGCCCACCACGGGGGTGGAAATGGCGCAGCCTGCAAACTTGTTGATGGTGGCGCAGCCCGCAGACTTGTTGATGGTCATGGAAGCATTTGAAAATGATAAATCACCTGTCATGGCCCGCCAGATTAGGAATTGGACCAGCCAAGATTCTCTGCTGTTCCTAGTAAAAAAAAACGTGTACAGCATGGGAGCTGGGCCAGCATCCCCGTTGAAATGCAAGAGTTAATCAAGCCATTCTAGCGGCGAAAGGACGAGCTGTCCATTTAGGCAGACTGCCTGTTGTGGGGTAACCACATAGTACTACCCAAAAAAGGGCAGGGAAATGTTCATCTCGGATCTCCACAGCAGACACCCGGGTATAGTAATGATGAAAGCGATAACCAGATCCCACGTGTGGTGGCCCGGTATCGACGCTTGACTTAGAGTCCTGTGTACGGCAATGCCGCGTGAGTGCTCAGTTGAGCAACGCGCCCAGAGAGGCACTACTAAGTTTGTGGTCCCGGCCCTCCAGACCATCGTCGAGGATCCATGTCGACTATGCGGGCCCGTTTCTCGGTAAAACGTTCCTGGTGGTGGTGGATGCTTTTTCAAAATGAATTGAATGTGAAATAATGTCGGGAAGCACCACCACTGCCACCATTGAAAGCCCGAGGGCCATGTTTGCCACCCACGGCCTGCCTGACATACTGGTCAGTGACAACAGCCCATGTTTCACCAGTGCCGAATTTAAAGAATTCATGACCTGCAATGGGATCAAACATGACACCTCGGCCCCGTTTAAACCAGCCTCCAATGGGCAGGCAAAGCGGGCAGTACAAACAATCAAACAGAGCCTTAAACGAGTCACAGAAGGCTCACTCCAAACTCGCCTGTCCCGAGTACTGCTCAGCTACCGCACGAGACCCCACTCGCTCACAGGGATGCCCCCGGCTGAGATACTCATGAAAAGGACACCTAAAACCAGTCTCTCGCTGGCTCACCCCAACCTGCATGATCAGGTAGAGAGCAGACGGCAGCAACAAAATGTAAACAATGGTCGCGTCACTGTGTCACGGGAAATTGATCTGAATGACCCTGTGTATGTGCTAAACTATGGACATGGTCCCAAGTGGATCGCAGGCACGGTGATAGCTAAAGAAGGGAGTAGGGTGTTTGTAGTCAAACTAGACAATGGACAAATTTGCAGAAGACACCTGGACCAAACGAGGCTGCGGTTCACAACTGCCCTGAACAACCCACAGCAGACACCACCTTTTTCGAGCCCACAACACACCCTGAAAGGATCAACGACGCCACCCCAGACCAGGAAATCGAACCCATCACGCCCAACAGCCCAGCAAGGCCAGGCTCACCCAGCAGCCCTGCAGGGCCAACAACACGCCAGCCCAGCGAGGGCACAGCCAACACACCAGAACAGATATTTGTAGCGAGGCGTTCCACCAAGGAAAGAAAGGCTCCCGACCGCCTCACCTTGTAAATAGTTTTCACTTTGATTTTGGGGGGGTGTGATGTTGTGTATCTGTAAAGCATGAACTCCCATGTTCCGCCACCAGGGAGCGCATCCCCTGAAGTCCCAAGGGATCCCAGCATCCTTTGGGAGCACTGTATATAAGCCGGTCCCTAAGGCCTGTTCCTCACTCTGGTGTGTCTTAATAAAGACTGAGGTCACTGTTACTTTAACCTCCCTGTGTGCAGTCTCATCTGTGTTAGGAACACAACTTTCCCAGTCTCTCTTTGTCTTCCTGAAGTCTGCTGCTGACCTGCTCACTAATTATTATGTTGCCACATTTTATATTGTCTGCAAACTTTGACATTTTCTGAAATCGGCTGAACCAGCAGAAAGCATCAAGGAATCTGGAAAGAGCAAATTACATCCTGCGTAAATCGAGTTTCCGCGATCTTTTGCACTAATTTAAAAACATTGTGCTGGAAGCTGGCCCCGCCCACAATATTGGCCAGGTACCCAGATCGAACCAATCACCGCACGCGCCTCCACTAATTGCAGCCATTTGCGATCCTTCCGGGAGGTTCTTCAAATTCATCCGTTGTTTCAGGCGCAAGGACACTCGTAGACACCTTTTAAAAACTTTTAAACATTCAAAAAGATATTTAATCAAGTAAGAAACTGACGACTGTGCACCAATGAAACTTGGTCCTGTATAGTTTCTTTTAATTTTCACTTATTTAAAATCAGATTACTCACAGGTGGTGGACATTATGAAAAATGATTTGTTTTGTGATAAACCCATTTTCAGCGGTTTTAATAAAACGACACCAGGTTACCACTCCTCAATATATCAGGGAATGTTTATCGAAACATTAGAAACATAGAAAATAGGAGTAGGCCATTCGGCCCTTCGAGCCTGCACCACCATTCAACAAGATCATGGCTGATCACTCACCACAGCATTCCCCCCCCCCACATACCCCCCAACCACCCCCAGCCGCAAGGACCACATCCAACAACCTCCCAAACACATCCAATGAACTGGCATCAACAAACCTCCGCGGCAGGGAACCTCACAGGCCCACAACTCCCCGAAGAAGTCTCTCCCAATCCCATCCCAAGACTGTACCCCCCACCGGCTCCGGACCCACCCAACACCAGGAACACTCCCCCCGCACCCAACCCGCCCCGTCCCGTCATAATCCTTCCCAAATGCCGAACACCCCCCGGATGTCGAGCCCCCAGCCCCGGCCACCCCGGAGCCACGCCCCCCGCGACGCCAACCACACCACATCCACCAACCGCAATCTGCGCAGTCAACCCGTCCACCCCACTCTGAACACTCCCCGCACTGAGGCACAGAGTCCCCAGGCCCGCCCCTCCAACACACTTCGCCCCCCCCAGACCTCCGCTGCAATGTGGCCCCTCCTGTCCCCCGCCCTGGGTTTCTCCACCTCCCACCTCCACCACTCTCCCCTCCATCCCCCGCCCCCAACTCCCCTCCATCCCCCGTCCCCCGCACAGGCGCCCATCTTGGGGGCGGTAACCTTCTGGGGCCGGGAATTATGCAAGAAAAGATATGAACAATGATGATGTGAAACACTGCCCACTTGCACTGGTCTGTAAAGATTCACGTTCGGAGATATGCAAATGAGTTCAAGCAAAAACTTCATCAAACAGTTCCGTTCAGAAAACTTGCACCATTTTGAGCGCAATTTGCTCCAGATTGTCGATTGTGCCCAAAGCAGAAACTCTACCCCTATATCGCCACATCCAGGTCATTCACATATAACCAGGAAAGCAATGGTCCTAATAGCGACTGCAGCAGACCCACTGCCTACTTGTCTCCAGTCAGAAACACACCCATTCACCGCCACTCTCTGCCTCTGATCTCTCAGCCAATCACATCCCCAGGTTATCATCATCCCTTTAATACCAGGTGCATCTATTTTCTGAATCAGTCTGTTATGTGGCACTTTATCAAATGCCTTTTGAAAGTCCATATATACAACATCTACTGCAGAACCTTCATCAACCCACTCTGTTACTTCAGCAAAGAACTCAATCAGGTTAGTCACAACATTTTCCGTTAACAAATCCATGCTGGCTGTCCCTTATTAGCCCATGCTTCTCCACGTGCGAATTAATGTTGTCCTTGTAGTTTCCCACCACTGACGTGAGACTGATTGGCCTGTAGTTAGGTAGTTTATTCCTCTCCCCTGTTTTGAACAGGGGTGTAACATTTGCAATCTTCCAGTCCTCTGGCACCACTCCAATAGCCAAGGAGGATTGAAAGATTGTGGTCAAAGCTTCTGCTATCTCCACCCTAGCTTCCCTCAGTAATCTAGGTTACATCCCATCTGGACCGACTGACTTCTCAGTTTTGAGAGAGGCCAAACTGTTTAGCACCTCCTTTCTGTCTATTTGTATCCTATCCAATATCTCTACTCCATCCCTTTCCTGTGTTGCGACATTATCTTCATCATCTTCTTCTGTGAAGACAGAAGCAAAGATTTTTGAGTTCTCGTTTATGTTACCCGCTAACCTTTTGTCATACTCTCTCTTTGAGCTTCTCAGAAGGAGAGTCCCTGGTTTCAATAAAAGAACTGGCGGTAGGGTTAGGGCAGGTTACCGATAGAGTTAATACGGTAATCATTCAGAACAACAAGGACTATAAGCAACAACTAAGATCAAAGGCAATCACTATCAGTGTATACGGCCGGTATGTGCGCAATCAGGTTCAAAATATAGAAAATAATCTGCTCCCATATTTTATATCAGACAAACAAATGAAAATCTGCCACTCGGATGGAATTATGAATTGGTGCAATGTGTCAGGATTCAGATGGGTTTATTATGCCAGAAAGCCTTGCAAGCAAAGTGACATTATGCGAGTGACAGTGGCCAGGCCATTGCTATCTGCCGATGCAAGCCCAATGGAAGTATTGAAAGTGAGGTTGATGGGTTTGTTGGAGGATGAAAGACACAGGGACGTTGAGG
This sequence comes from Pristiophorus japonicus, assembly GCF_044704955.1. NCBI lineage: Eukaryota > Metazoa > Chordata > Chondrichthyes > Pristiophoridae > Pristiophorus > Pristiophorus japonicus. Next base: position 68,912,880 of record NC_091992.1, on the reverse strand, counting down.
AGGTCACAGTGAGCCTGCAAAGGGATATAGACAGTTTACATGAGTGGGCAATAAGGTGCCAGATGGAGTATAATGTGGAGAAATGTGAACTTATTCACTTTGGTAAGAAGAATAGAAAAACAGAATATTTTTTGAATGGTGTGAAACTATTAAATGTTGGTGTTCAGAGAATCAGAGAAATTTACAGCACAGAAGGGGGCCATTCGGCCCATCGTGTCTGCACTGGCCGACCAAGAGCGATCCAGCCTAATCCCATTTTCCAGCTCTAGGTCCGTAGACCTGTAGGTTACGGCACTTCAGGTGCACATCCAAGTACTTCTTAAATGTGGCGATGGTTTCTGCCTCTACCACCCTTTCAGGCAGTGAGTTCCAGACCCCCACCAGCCTCTGGGTGAAAACATTTCTTCTCCAATCCCCTATAATCCTCCTAACAATTACTTTAAATCTATGCCCCCGGTTGTTACCAAATTGGATCTCACTTCAGCCTACATGACCCAAGAACTGGCCGACGAATCTAAACTACTGACCACCATCACTACGCACAAGGGACTGTTCGTTTACAACAGGTGCCCATTTGGCATTCGATCAGCGGCCACGATTTTTCAAAGAAACATGGAAAGCCTGCTTAAATCCATTCCTGGAACAATCGTATTTCAGGACGACATCCTCATCACAGTTCGTGATACCGAGGAACACCTCCACAACCTGGAGAAGGCGCTAAGCCGACTGGACCGGGTAGGCCTGCGACTCAAGAAGTCTAAATGTGTGTTTTTGGCTCCTGAGGTTGAGTTCCTGGGCAGGAGGGTTGCTGCAAATGGGATTCGGTCCACCGAATCCAAAACAGAGGCGATTCGACGAGCGCCCAGGCCCGGCAACACATCAGAGTTGCGTTCATTTCTGGGACTCTTGAACTATTTTGGGAACTTTCTGCCGAACTTAAGCACGTTGTTGGAGCCGCTTCACGTGCTCCTGCATAAGGGTTGTGAGTGGTTTGGGGGGTACTGTCAAGAACGGGCTTTCAATCGGGCGCGGAACCTACTTTGTTCAAATAAGTTATTGACCCTGTACGACCCCTGTAAGAAATTGGTTCTGACATGTGATGCATCGTTCTATGGGGTTGGGTGCGTGTTGCAGCAGAGTAATGCTGAGAGCCAACTACAACCTGTGGCTCATGCTTCCAGGTCGCGCTCTCAAGCAAAACGGGGATATGGGATGGTTGAGAAGGAGGCACTTGCATGTGTCTATGGTGTAAAGAAAATGTATCAGTACCTTTTTGGCAGGAGGTTCGAATTAGAAACGGACCACAAGCCGTTAACATCCCTGTTGTCAGACAGCAAGGTTGTCAATGCTAACGCGTCAGCTCGCACACAGCGATGGGCTCTCACGCTCTCTGCGAATGACTACACCATCCGGCAAAGGCCTGGCACCGAAAATCGCGCTGACGCACTCAGCAGGCTTCCACTGGCCACCACCGAGGGGGAAGCGGAACAAAGCGCTGAGATGGTCATGGCCGTTGATGCCTTTGACAGCGCAGGCTCCCCCATCACAGCCCGCCAGATCAAAATCTGGACAAACAGAGATCCCCTCCTATCTCTGATTAAGAAATGTGTCCTGACTGGGGATTGGGCACCCGCACACGGAGCATGCCCTGAGGAGATCAAACCGTTTCACAGACGGATGGATGAGCTCTCCATCCAAGTCGACTGCCTACTATGGGGCAGCCGGTAGTCATGCCCCAGAGGGGCACGGAGGCATTCATCAGGGAACTCCACAGCGAGCATCCAGGCATCATGCTGATAAAGGCCATTGACGGGTCACATGTTTGGTGGCCGGGAATTGATTCAGACCTGGAACACTGTGTTCGCAGGTGCACGACATGTGCCCAGCTGGGTAATGCCCCCAGGGAGGCCCCGCTCAGCCCATGGCCCTGGCCCACCAGGCCATGGTCACGTATTCATGTAGACTACGCAGACTCGTTCATGGAAAAAATGTTTCTCATTGTGGTAGATGCGTACTCGAAATGGATAGAGTGCATCATTTTGAATTTGTGCACGACATCCATCACTGTGGAGAGTCTACATGCGGTCTTTGCAACCCACGGCTTGCCGGACATCCTTGTTAGCGATAATGGCCCATGTTTCACAAGCTACAAATTCTGGGAGTTCATGTCGGGCAATGGTATCAACCATGTCAGGACAGCACCGTTCAAGCCGGCCTCTAATGGCCAGGCGGAACGTGCGGTCCAAATCATTAAACAAGGCACGCTCAGGATTCAAGGACCCTCCCTTCAATGCCGCCTATCGCGCCTCCTGCTGGCCTATAGGTCCCGACCGCACTCGCTCACAGGGGTCCCGCCCGGTGAGTTTCTTATGAATCAAACACTCAAAACTCAGTTGTCCCTCATTCACCCAGTCCTGACCGACATAGTTGAGGGCAAGCGCCAGTCCCAAAACGAGTGCCATGACCGAAATTCAAGGGGGAGATGTATTGAAATAAATGACCCCGTATTTGTCCTCAATCACGCCGTGGGGCCCAAATGGCTTGAGGGTACTGTAATAGACAAAGAGGGGAACAGGGTCATCGTGGTTAAACTTAACAATGGGCAGATATGCCGTAAGCATCTGGACCAAGTAAAAAAAAGGTTCAGCATGGACACTGAGGAGCCCGAGGAAGATCATGAGATGGTATTCACACCACCGCCAGTGAACGAGCAACAAGAACATTCAGCACCATGCACAGTCCCTGCGGCCAGCCCGGACAAGCCGGAATCACCACAGGTGACAGACACTCACACCAAGGCTCAACAACCAGAGCCCCAACTGCGGCCCTCCACGAGGGAGCGTAGATCACCTGAAAGACTTAACCTATGATCCCAATAAGACTTTGGGGGGGGAGATGATGTCATGTGTGTAACCTCTATGTAACACCACTGCAATACTGTATATACTTAAGCAATACACACCTTGACCACAGGGGGTGAACTTGTGGGAGACACACCTTACCTGGTCATCCAGGTATATAAAGGGAGGTCCCACGCAGGGTCATCACTTCTTGGTCCTGTGAATAAAGGTTCAGGTCACAGAGTGACCTTGTCCATAGAATGTGCCTCGTGTGGGTTTTGTGCCATTGAGTAAGGACATTACACCCACTATCTCACACCGCAACCTTCGCCCCTAATCACTCCCTGACACCCCGCACTCCCAAAACCACTCACGTGAAAAACACTGCTCCCTGATGCCACAAAATACAGACAATCGGAGAACGATAAAGAAAGAGAGGAAGCAAGAGAAAGAGAGAGAGAGAGACAGAAAGAGAGAGAGAGAGTGAACGAACAGCAATGTGATAAAGACCAGATATTCTATTTGTGCTCTTGGTCAAGAAATAAATATTGGCTGGGTCACCGGGGAGAGCTCCCCCCAGTTTCGCGGGGGGGGGTGCGGGAGGGGGGGAAGAGGGGAAATGGGGAGGAAGGGGAAGCGAGGAGACAAGGAGACAGGGGTGGGGGGTGGGGTGAAGAGGTGAACCCGATGGAAGGGCAGGGATGGAGAGGGGAGACGGGGGTGGGGGGTGAGGGGAGACAGAGGAAGTGAGCCAGAGGGCAGGGGGACAGGGGAGACCGAGGAACCCACCCCCATTTCACACATTCCCCAATTCCCGGCACTCCAGTCCCTCCCGAGCATGAGAGAGATAGAGAGAGAGAGAGAGAGAGCACTAGGGTATGAGAGAGATCTCGTATTTCCAGAACCAGTCTTGTCATGTAGGTTTCAACAATTTATCTGTAGAAATTGTAACTTCAGTGGACATTTAGCCAGAATGTGCAGGAAGCCCGCAGTGAGGCTAATTTACGAGGCAGATGAACCAGAAGAGGGGTCTGCGAGGCAGGATGATGCTTGGGACAAAGCAATGGACGCTGAAATTCAGCGGGTTCATGTGGCAAACATCCACAGCTCATATACCAAAACGCCACCTATGATGATGAAAGTTCTATTAAACATGGAGTTGGACACAGGGGCCAGCCAGTCACTTATGAGTGTCCAAAAATTCGAGACACTGTGGCCACTCAGAGCTAGCAGACCCAAACTAGAACGCATTGACATGTAATTACGGATGTACACCAAATAATTCATCTCAGTGCTAGGCAGTGCAATGTTGGTGGTCACACATAATGGATCAGAGAACCGGCTGCCACTCTGGAATGTCCCAGGAAATGGTCCCGCGCTTTTGGGGAGGAGCTGGCTAGCCGAGATGAACTGGAAAAGGGGGAATGTGCACGCCATTTCATCTGTGGAGTGAAGTTCATGCTCACAGGTCCTACAGAAATTTGAGTCACTATTTCAACCTGGTATTGGGACTTTCAAAGATACCAAAGTAGTGATACGCATCACCCCAGACTCCAGACCAGTGCACCACAAAGCCAGAGCTGTGCCATATGTGATGCGGGAGAAAATTGAGAGTGAGTTGCACAGGTTGCTAAGAGAGGGCATAATTTTGCCCGTTGAATTCAGCGACTGGGCAAGCCCCATCGTCCCTGTCCTAAAAACGGATGGCTCGGTCAGGATCTGTGGCGACTACAAGGTCACCATCAACCGAGTGTCACTACAAGACCAATACCCGCTTCCGAGAGTGGATGATCTTTTTGCCACGCTGGCAGGCGGCAAGCTGTTCACCAAGTTGGACCTCACTTCGGCCTACATGATCCAAGAACTGGCCGAAGAATCCAAACTACTGGCCACCATCACCACGCACAAGGGGCTGTTTGTCTGCAGGTGTACGTTTGGCATTCGATCAGCGGCCGCTATCTTTCAAAGGAACATGGAAAGCCTGCTCAAATCCATCCCTGGAACAATCGTATTTCAGGACGACATCCTTATCCCGGGTCGAAACACCGATGAACACCACCACAACCTGGAGGAGGTGCTACGCCGACTGGACCGGGTAGGCCTGCGACTAAAGAAGTCCAAGTGTGTGTTTTTGGCCCCAGAGATCGAGTTTTTGGGCAGGAGGGTTGCCGCAGACGGGATCCAGCCTATGGAATCCAAAACGGAGGCGATTCATCGTGCGTCCAGGCCCGCCAACACATCGGAGTTGCGTTCATTTCAGGGACTCTTGAACTATTTCGGAAACTTTCTGCCGAACTTAAGCACATTGTTGGAGCTGCTACACGTGCTCCTGCGTAAGGGTTGCGATTGGTTTTGGGGGGACTGTCAGGAACGGGCTTTCAATTGGGCGCGGAATCTGCTTTGTTCTAATAAGCTGTTGACCCTGTACAACCCCTGTAAGAAATTGGTTCTGACATGTGATGCATCGTCCTATGGGGTTGGGTGCGTGTTGCAGCAGAGTAACGCTGAGGGCAAACTACAAACTGTGGCTTATGCTTCCAGGTCACTCTCCCAAGCAAAACGGGGATATGGGATGGTTGAAAAGGAAGCACTCACATGTGTCTGTGGGGTGAAAAAGATGCACCAGTACCTTTTTGGCAGAAGGTTCGAGTTAGAAACAGACCACAATCCGTTAACATCCCTGTTGTCAGACAGCAAAGCTGTCAATGCCAATGCAGCGATGGGCTCTCATGCTCGCTGTGTATGACTACACCATACGGCAAAGGCCTGGCACCGAAAATTGCGCTAACGCACTCAGCAGGCTTCCACTGGCCACCACTGAGGGGGCAGCGGAGCAAAGCGCTGAGATGGTCATGGCCATTGAAGCCTTTGACAGCGCAGGCTCCCCCATCACGGCCCGCCAGATCAAAATCTGGACCAACACAGATCCCCTCCTATCCTTGATTAAGAAATGTGTCCTGACTAGGGATTGGGCGCCCGCACACGGAGCATGCGCCAAGGAGGTCAGACCGTTTCACAGACGGATGGATGAGCTCTCCATCCAAGCCGACTGCCTACTATGGGGCAGCCCCAGAAGGGAAGGGAAGCATTCATCAGGGAACTCCACAGCGAGCACCCAGGCATCGTGCTGATGAAGGCCATTGCCCGGTCACATGAATGGTGGCCGGGAATTGACTCAGGCCTAGAACACTGTGTTTGCAGGTGCACGACATGTGCCCAGCTGGGCAATGCCCCCAGGGAGGCCTCACTCAGCCCGTGGCCCTGGCCCACCAAGCCATGGTCACGTATTCACGTAGACTACGCGGGCCCGTTCATGGGAAAAATGTTCCTCATTGTTGTTGATGCATACTCGAAATGGATTGTGTGCATCATATTGAATTCGTGCACGACATCCCACACTGTGGAGAGTCTGTGTGCGGTCTTTGCGAAGAACGGCTTGCCGGACATCCTGGTTCGCGAAAACGGCCCGTGTTTCACTAGCTATGAATTCCGGGAGTTCATGTCGGGTAATCGCATCAAACATGTCAGGACGGCACCGTTCAAGCCGGCTTCCAATGGCCAGGCAGAACGTGCGGCCCAAAACATAAAACAGGGCATGCTCCGGATTCAAGGACCCTCCCTTTAATGCCGCCTATCGCGTCTCCTGCTGGCCTATAGGTCCCGACTGCATTCGCTCACGGGTGTCCCGCCCGCAGAACTACTCATGAAACATACACTAAAAACTCGGCTGTCCCTCATTCATCCAGTCCTGTCAGACATTGTTGAGGGCAAGCGCCAGGGGGCAGACAAAAGGCAGGAGGGGGCAGACAAAAGGCAGGTAACTATAGGCTGGTTAGTTTAACATCTGTAGTGGGGAAAATGCTTGAAACTATCATTAAGGAAGAAATAGCGGGACATCTAGATAGGAATAGTGAATTCAAGCAGACGCAACATGGATTCATGAAGGGGAAATCATGTTTAACTAATTTACTAGAATTCTTTGAAGATATAACGAGCACGGTGGATAGAGGTGTACCGATGGATATGGTGTATTTAGATTTCCAAAAGGCATTCGATAAGGTGCCACACAAAAGGTTACTGCAGAAGATAGAGGTACGCGGAGTCAGAGGAAATGTATTAGCATGGATAGAGAATTGGCTGGCGAACAGAAAGCAGAGAGTCGGGATAAATGGGTCCTTTTCGGGTTGGAAATTGGTGGTTAGTGGTGTGCCACAGGGGTCGGTGCTGGGACCACAACTGTTTACAATATACATAGATGACCTGGAAGAGGGGACAGAGTGTATTGCAACAAAATTTGCAGATGACACTAAGATTAGTGGGAAAGCGGGTTGTGTAGAGGACACAGAGAGGCTGCAAAGAGATTTGGATAGGTTAAGCGAATGGGCTAAGGTTTGGCAGATGGAATACAATGTCGGAAAGTGTGAGGTCATCCGCCTTGGGAAAAAAAACAGTAAAAGCGAATATTATTTGAATGGGGAGAAATTACAACATGCTGAGATGCAGAGGGACCTGGGGGTCCTTGTGCATGAATCCCAAAAAATTAGTTTGCATGTGCAGCAGGTAATCAGGAAGGTGAATGGAATGTTGGCCTTCATTGCGAGAGGGATGGAGTACAAAAGCAGGGAGGTCCTTCTGCAACTGTATAGGGTATTGGTAAGGCCACACCTGGAGTACTGCGTGCCGTTTTGGTCACCTTACTTAAGGAAGGATATACTGGCTTTGGAGGGGTACAGAGACGATTTACTAGGCTGATTCCGGAGATGAGGGGGTTACCTTATGATGATAGATTGAGTAGACTGGGTCTTTACTCGTTGGAGTTCAGAAGGATGAGGGGTGATCTTATAGAAACATTTAAAATCATGAAAGGGCTAGACAAGATAGAGGCAGAGAGGTTGTTTCCACTGGTCGGGGAGACTAGAACTAGGGGGCACAGCCTCAAAATACGGGGGAGCCAATTTAAAACCGAGTTGAGAAGGAATTTCTTCTCCCAGAGGGTTGTGAATCTGTGGAATTCTCTGCCCAAGGAAGCAGTTGAGGCGAGCTCATTGAATGTATTCAAGTCACAGATAGATAGATTTTTAACCAATAAGGGAATTAAGGGTTACGGGGAGAGGGCGGTTAAGTGGAGCTGAGTCCACGGCCAGATCAGCCATGATCTTATTGAATGGCGGAGCAGGCTCGAGGGGTAGATGGCCTACTCCTGTTCCTAATTCTTATGTTCTTATGTTATGTCCCAAAATGAGTGCCATTACCGTAACTCAAAGGGGAGATGTATAGAAATCGATGACTCTGTATTTGTTCTTAATCACGCTTTGGGGCCCAAGTGGCTTGAGGGTACTGTAATTGGCAAAGAGGGGAATAGGGTCATAGTGGTCAGACTTAATAATGGACAGATATGCCGCAAGCATCTGGACCAAGTCAAAAAAAGGTTCAGCATGGACACTGAGGAACCTGAGGAAGATCATGAGATGTTGCCCTGACCACTGCCAGTGAACGAGCAACAAGAACATTCAGCAGCATGCACAGTCCCTTACGTCAGCCCGGACAAGCCGGAATCACCACAAGTGACAGAGACGCATGCCAAGGCTCAACAACCAGATCCCCAACTGCGGCGGTCCACGAGAGAGCGTCGGCCGCCTGAAAGACGTTGGGGGGGCCGGTGGGGGGCGGGGGAGGTGATGTCATGTATGTAACCTTCATGTACCTGTAACCTTTATGTAACAACACTGCATACTGTATACACCTAAGAAATGCACACCTTGACCACAGGGGGTGAACTTGTGGGAGACACTCCTCACCTGGTCATCCAGATATGTAAAGGGAGGTCCCACGCAGGGTCATCACTTCTTGGTCCTGTGAATAAAAGTTCGGGTGACAGAGTGACCTTGTCTGCAGAATGTGCCTCGTGTGAAGAACATCACAAGTCTGTTGTGTGGTACTTTATCAAATGTTTCTAACATATATACAACATCTACTGGATGCCCCAAGAGCGAGGGTGGGGGAAAGGTGGAGAGTGAGGGTGGGGGAAGGAGGGGAGATCGAGGGTGGTGGAAGGGGGAGTGACCGAGTGTGGGGAAAGAGAGCAGAGTGAGGGTGGGGGAAGCGAGGAGACCGAGGGTGGAGCGGGCGGGGGAGAGCGAGGATGGGGAAGAGGGGGGAGACCGAGGGTGGGGAAAGGGGGCAGAGCGAGGGTGGGGGAAGCGAGGAGACCGAGGGTGGAGCGGGCGGGGGAGAGCGAGGATGGGGAAGAGGGGGGAGACCGAGGGTGGGGAAAGGGGGCAGAGCGAGGGTGGGGGAAGGGGGGAGACCAAGGGTGGGGTGGGTGGGGGAGAGCAAGGGTGGGGAAGGAGGGGAGACCGAGGGTGTGGCGGTGGGGAGGAGACTGAGGGTGGGGAAAGAGAGCAGAGCGAGGGTGGGGGAAGGGGGAGACCGAGGGTGGATCGTGGGGGGAGACTGAGGGTGGGGGAAGGGAGAGACCGAGGTATCTTCCGATTGCAGAGACTCCCAAATGACAATGATTTGAAATCTCTGATCGCTAGTTACCAACATCCTCCTCATCATCATCATCATAGGCAGTCCCTCGGAATCGAGGAAGACTTGCTTCCACTCTTAAAAATGAGTCCTTAGGTGGCTGAACAGTCCAATACAAGAGCCACATTCCCTGTCACAGGTGGGACAGATAGTCATTGAGGGAAAGGGTGGGTGGGACAGGTTTGCCGCACGCTTTTTCCACTGTCTGCGCTTGTTTTCTGCATGCTCTCGGCGATGAGACTCAAGGTGCTCAGCGCCCTCCCGGATGCACTTCCTCCAGTTTGGGCGGTCTTTGGCCAGGGACTCCCAGGTGTCAGTGGGGATGTTGCACTTTATCCGGGAGGTTGTCCTGGTAACGTTTCCTCTGCCCAACTTTGGCTCGTTTGCCGTGAAGGAGTTCCGAGTAGAGCGCTTGCTTTGGGAGTCTCGTGTCTGGCATGCGGACTGTGTGGCCTGCCCAGCGGAGCTGGTCGAGTGTGGTCAGTGCTTCAATGCTGGGGATGTTGGCCTGGTCGAGGACGCTGATGTTGGTGCGTCTGTCCTCCCAGGGGATTTGTAGGATCTTGCCGAGACATCGTTGGTGGTATTTCTCCAGCGACTTGAGATGTCTACTGTACATGTTCCATGTCTCTGAGCCATACAGGAGGGCAGGTATTACTACAGCCCTGTAGACCATGAGCTGGGTAGCAGTTTTGATCTTCGAACACTCTTTACCTCAGGTGGCCGAAGGCTGCACTGGCGCATTGGAGGCGGTGTTGAATCTCCTTGTCAGTGTCTGCTCTTGTTGATAAAAGGCTCCCGAGGTATGGGAAATGATCCACGTTGTCCAGGGCCACGCCGTGGATCTTGAAGACTGGGGGGGCAGTGCTGTGCGGCGAGGACAGGCCAGTGGAGCACATTTGTCTTACGGATGTTTAGCATAAGGCCCGTGCTTTCGTACACCTCAGTAAATACGTCGACTATGTGCTGGAGTTCAGCCTCTGTATGTGCGCAGGCGCAGGCATCGTCCGCGTACTGTAGCTCGACGACAGAGGTTGGAGTGGTCTTGGACCTGGCCTGGAGACGGCGAAGGTTGAACAGCTTCCCACTGGTTCTGTAGTTTAGTTCCACTCCAGCGGGGAGCTTGTTGACTGTGAGGTGGAGCATAGCAGCAAGGAAGATTGAGAAGAGGGTTGGGGCGATGATGCAGCCCTGTTTGACCCCAGTCCAGACATGGATTGGGTCTGTGATGGATCCGTTGGTAAGAATCACGGCCTGTATGTCGTCGTGGAGCAGGTGGAGGATAGTGACAAACTTATCGGGGCATCCGAAACGGAGGAGGACGCTCCATAGACCCTCGCGGTTGACAGTGTCAAAGGCCTTTGTAAGGTTGAAGAAGGCCATGTATAAGGGCTGGTGCTGCTCCCTGCATTTTTTCTGCAGCTGTCGCGCTGAAAAAATCATATCCATTGTGTCCAGTAGGGGACGAAATCTGCACTGTGACTCCGGGAGGAGCTCCTCAGCCACAGGGAGAAGACGGTTGAGGAGGACTCGAGCAACGAGTTTCCTAGGGGCTGATAACAGGGAGATTCCTCTGTAGTTGCCGCAGTCAGACTTGTCCCTATTTTTAAAGATGGTCACGATCACTACATCTCTGAGATCTCTTGGCATGCTCTCCTTCCTCCAGATGAGAGAGATGAGGTCGTGTATTCGCACCAACAGCGCCTCTCCGCCATACTTCAGTGCCTCAGCCTTGTTGTTCTTAAGCTGTCTTATGGCTTTTTCTACCTCATGCAGTGTTGGGGTTTTACTGAGGTGGTGGCGGGTGGCATGCTGCTGGATGGAGTCGAGAACATTCGAGTCAAAGACAGAGTCTCGGTTGAGGAGATCTTCGAAGTGCTCCTTCTAGCGGGCCCTGACTGCCTCGGTGTCCTTGATGAGTGTTTCCTCGTTCTTCACCAGCAGTGGGGTGTGGCCTTGTGTGTTTGGACCGTAGGTGGCCTTGACTGCAAAGAAGAATCCTCACATATCATGGCTGCCGGCCAGCTGCTGTATCTCCTGTGCTTTCTCCATCCACCACCTGTTCTTTAGGTCCCGGGATTTTGTTGGACCTCATACTTGAGCCATCTGTAATGCTGCTTTGCTGCTCCCGAGCTGGGTTGTTATTTAAGACTCAGAAATGCTCTGCGCTTGCGATCTATTAGCTCTTGGATCTCCTGATCATTCTCACCAAACCAATCCTGATGTTTATTGGTTGAGTGACCGATCGTCTCTTCACAGGCACTGGTTATGGAGGCCTGGAGGGCAGACCAAGTGCAGTGGGCATTCTGCGTCTCGGGGTCAGCAAGGCACGCCAGGTTAGCTGTGAGGCGCTGACTGTATAGGGCTCTCTTAGCTGGGTCTTTAAGTGCCCCGGCATTGACTTTTTTTGTGGCACTGTTTCTGCTGCCCCCTCCGCTTTGGGTCTATGTTGATGTCGATGACACATCGGATTAGGCGGTGGTCCGTCCAGCAGTCACCAGCTCCTGTCATGGCGCGGGTGATGCGCACATCCTTGCGATCCCTGGATCGGAAGATGACATAAACAGGTGTCAGTGTTTGGAGCGAGGGTGTTGCCACGATGCCTTGTATTTGTCCCTCTGGCAGAACAAGGTGTTGGTGATGACAAGTTCATGCTCTAGACATATTGTCAGGAGTAGGGTACCGCTAGAGTTGGCTTTCCCTACCCCCTCTCTGCCAATCACACCTCCCCAGATAGTTGTGTCCTTGCCGACCCTGGCGTTGAAGTTACCGAGGAGGATCAGTTTGTCGTCCGCCGGGATGCGGGACAGGGATTTTTCGAGGTTGAAATAAAAACGCTCTTTGGCCTCATCTGTTGCATCGAGTGTTGGGGCGTTCACACTGATGACTGTGACGCATTGATTCCGGGATAGGGTGAGTCGAAGAGTCATGAGGCGTTTGTTAACCCCACAGGGGGAGTCTCTGAGATGGTCGACCAGCTCGTTTTTGATGGCGAAGCTGACTCCGTGGAGGTGACGTTCTTCCTCTGGTTTTCCTTTCCAGAAGAAGGTGTAACCTCCACCTTGTTCCTTGAGCTGGCCTTCCCCTGCCCGCCGGGTTTTGATTAGTGCAGCGATGTCGATATCAAAGCGTCTAAGTTCCTGGGCAACTCTGGCGGTGCAGCCTTCCTGCCTGTTGCTGTTGGAGTTGTCCATGAGGGTCCTGACGTTCCAGGTCCCGCACTTCATGTAGAGGAGTGGAAGATGTCTGTGCGTGAGTTCTTTTAATGTGGGGTGGCCTTTGCACGCCGGCTACCACACGGGCTTAACTGAGCAAGGTCTTGGTCCAGTGGCAAGGGGGTCCAAGATAACTGGAGACCAGGCACAGCAGTTTGGGCCTAGTTGCCTACGGTGAGATGTTGGCCGCAGGTTCAGCGCTGAGTAGCACCCTTGATGGTTGCCAGGGTGACAGCTCCCTTGGGAGCCCCCTGCTGAACAATTACCATCTTCTACAATCTGGCAGCTTTCCTCCCCCAGCCTCCCCCCTCCCACTGTCTAAACTTCCCCTAGACCCAATAGACTCTAATAGGGGGGTCTTAAACACTTAAACCATTACTCTAAACCCAACCCTGCCAATTCCACAAGATCGGGCCTACCTCAGGCTTCCCACCACACCACCCATCAGCGATGAAGACCAGGGTCCTTGATCCATGACGATGCCCAGTGAGCAGGTGAGCCTCCGACCAGGCGATCGGGCCTTCACCCCTCCAACAGCGATCGGGCCTCTACTCCTCGACGATGGTTGGACCTTTCCTTCCCCACAGGTGACCTCCTCCTCAACAGCGACCGGGGCTCCTCTCCTGCGACGGCAGTTGGTCTCCCCTCCTCCTTCAGCGACGACTGGAGCTCTCCAACCCACTGGTGACCTGGCCTCTTCTCCTCCTCCATGTGGAAGAAAACGATCTATGTATTTTGGTAAAGGGAAGGGTTAAAATCACTTCTTGCTGATATTGTAGAAATAATGGAGCTAGAGAAAACACCCAAACTTCTTTGTCTTAAGAAAACAAAAACTGATTATCTGTTCCTTGTATGAGTCTCCTAAAACTGATTATCGACAGAGGCAGGGAGAAACTGATTATCGACACAGACAGGGAGAAACTGATTATCGACACAGACAGGGAGAAACTGATTATCGACACAGACAGGGAGAAACTGATTATCGACACAGACAGGGAGAAACTGATTATCGACACAGACAGGGAGAAACTGATTATCGACACAGACAGGGAGAAACTGATTATCGACACAGACAGGGAGAAACTGATTATTGACACAGACTGGGAGAAACTGAGAAACTGATTATCGACACAGACAGGGAGAAACTGATTATCGACACAGACAGGGAGAAACTGATTATTGACACAGACAGGGAGAAACTGATTATCGACACAGACAGGGAGAAACTGATTATTGACACAGACAGGGAGAAACTGATTATTGACACAGACTGGGAGAAACTGAGAAACTGATTATCGACACAGACAGGGAGAAACTGATTATCGACACAGACAGGGAGAAACTGATTATCGACACAGACAGGGAGAAACTGATTATCGACACAGACAGGGAGAAACTATGCAAGAACAGATAATGTGTGCCTTCCGGGATGACCTTTGTATTCTCGGAGTAATATGATTAATGTTAATGTGTGGAATTTGAAGATAAAACTCCTCTTTTTACTGTATAAATATAGCGCGGATTTTCCTGTAAAAGTCAGAGTTCTGCCTTAGTGTGGACTAAGCGGGCTCTCCGAGATATCTCGTTAGAAATAAACTTTCTCTCGAAGCACGGCTCTGAAAGTCTCCGCTGAGTTAATTTAAGCTAAAATTTCCTCGACAGATTCTGGCGTAGTCAGGCAGGATCTCTAAAAACGAGATCCAAAAGAACCAAATTTAACTTTGAAAAGAGAAAAGAGGAATTTTAAGGACCTTCCTAGCTGAAAGGGGGAAGGTACCAAGGCCGTCCTAGCTAAAAGGGGGACGAGCCACCAAGATCCCTTGAAGGGTGAGGCATTTAAGGTAGCCACCACAAAGAAGCTAAAATAACAAGAAAGCAATAAGGAGACCCCGAGCTGAGCGGAAAAGAGAACACCGGTGAGCGCTTTGTAAAATATTACTGTATATTTTGTAGGAGTGTCCTTAATTCTCATTTCAGAAAAATCGCGAGACGCCGCACCCGGAAGAATGGGAAACAGCTCTAGTCGAGCAGGGCGCTCGCGACCAGCTCCTAGAAAAGGAAAGAAAGACGACCCCTTGACCAAAGGAATGAAATTACATTCTAAAACCGAAACCAGAATCCGTAAGGTAGTAAAGCAACGAGAGAAGGTAGGAGATCCAATTGTGCCGCCCGGCTCTCCGGCGGACACTGTAATTAAAGAAAAAGGAGATGACCGATACGCGGTAATGTTTAGTAGCGATTTGTACGGTTGGTCTGATGGGGATTGGCCATATGGAGGAAGTTTTAAACTATCTTTAGTTGAGGAATGGAGAAAAACAACCAAGGAAGGAGGGGGAGACCCTACTTGGGACAAGGATTACATGGAAAATTGTTTTAATAAATGGATTGAGGTTGCTAAGAGACATCAGCCTCCGAAAAATAAAAATTCGGCGAATAAATCAGGAGGAAAAGAAAAGAGGGAAAATGAAAAACCTCCCTCTTATAGCCCTCCAAACCTCCCTATCCCCTCAGCACCCACCGTGGGACTTTATCCTCGTATAAAACCCCCAAAGCGAAATAGCTGGCAGGAAATTATAGAAATGGTTATTGCCCATAGAGATCAAGCCCGGAGAGAACTAGCTGTCCTCCCGGCCCCACCACCTAATGGAGGAGCCGATGGAGGAAACCCGGAGGTGTTAGGAGCAGGGGCTGAAGCAGCAGAGGGAGGGGAAGTCAATCAGAGATCTGGGATGAGTTCTCGACTAAGGCGAGGCAGAAGCCGACTCTACCCTCCTCCTCCAAAATCCCAGGGTAATGATAGGAACCACAGCGGTTTTAAAACCCTGGTCCCCGGGAGAGGCCAGAGATATGATCTCTGCCACCCCAAACCCGGTAAAGAAACCTATAGCATTTCACAACTGGCTTGAGCAGACATGTACGATTTACAATCCGCTACCGGGGGATATTAAATTATTATTACAAGCAGCCTACGGATCCTCCTGGCAGGGAGTAAAAGATATGTTCTCTATCCTGCCAGGAGAAAGGGGGGATTGGAGAGTTGATGATACCTTGCTGGACAACGGCAATGAGTCATTAACTCACTGGCTGCAACATAGGGGAAAAAATGCAATTCTGCAGGGAGCTAAAAAAACATGGGGACATTGGGGAAGTCACCCGCTGTCTGCAGAAAGCGGAAGAATCAATGATAGATTTCGCAGGCAGGTGGAAAAATAGCTGGGACGAGCATGCAGGAATACCCTTGGATCAAAACGAACTTTTAGCAGTGCAGACCTTGTTGAATTGTATGTTACCACAGCATGCCAGAATGTACAAGATCAAGGTCTTGGACTGGCAAGAAAAAAACTGGAAGGAAACAATTACAGTACTGGCAAACATGGACAGGGAGGGACTATTTACCTACAAAGATAACAAAGCCAAAACAGCAGGACAATACTATCAGCAGAAAGGAAGAGGACAGTGGTCCCAGCGAGATCGCTCGCAAGATGAGTGTAGAAATTGCGGAAGGAAGGGGCACTGGGCTCGAGATTGTAGGTGCCCACCTAAACAGTTTGGAGGGTTACAGGGGAATTTCCCCGAACCTACACCTCCACTGGCCCCTCAATTTTCCTTTTCTAACCCCAACCCGCACCAATCAGCATAGGGATGCCCCGGAGGTGTAGTGGTACAGGCGGCAACCCTCCGCTTATCTACAGACATAGAAGAGAATCCTTTGGCAGTAATAAAAGTGGGAAACACTTATGTAAAGTTCCTGGTGGATACCGGTACTACTATGTCTTCTGTACCACCCTCTGTGGGATTACCTGTAAGCAACACTACCGTCTTGAGCATGGGGGTGGCCGGTATCCCCCTGAAATAATTTTTGTCCGAACCTACTAAATTGACAATTGAAGGACAACAAGTAGATAATGAGACTTTGATAGTCTCTAAAACAGCCCCTCTCCCTTTATTAGGAAGACAGACTTTGTGCAAACTAGGAGCCACAATATATTGCACAAAGGAAGGGATGTTCATGGAGCTCCCTCCAAATAAAATCCATCAGTTCTTTGATGGGATTAAAAGGGAGGAGGGGGAAGATAACAAAGAAAAGGCTGCCCTCTATTGTTGGCAACTGAGTGGCAACTTCTATTCCCCCCTGATACAGGATATTGTAAAAAACTTAAAAGCTAAATTTGACTCTAATGCGGACGAACTGATGTATATCATCTTAACAAGCTTTGAGGCAGTTCAGCTTCACTGCACAGCCTGGTACACTCGACAAAAAGCTGAAACTTACCAGTGCTTAATACAGCCCTTTCTAGATAAAGAAGAGATAATAGAAGCTACACCCCGCATTTATTTCGGACCAGAAGGATTAGGGGTAGCCATGGATTTGACACCCTTACAGCAGAAGCGGTTTAAAGAAGAGAACTCGACACCCCATCTGACATTGGCTGTAAAACCGCCGGCGAAACCCAAAGATATGGGTCCGATGATTGTAGAAATATAAAAGGAGAAGCAGCATCAAGGCTATAGACCTTGGGCAGTAATAGAATTACAGAATGTCCAGATAGAATTTATCACCTGTTCCAGGGGGATTCTCCAGTGGAAAGGTAAAAATCATGCCTCCACCTTTAAAAAACAGCAACCCCCTGGACAACCGAGCCCTAAGCTGCCAATGGCATTGAATCAAGTGTCTTCTGAACTTTGGGCAAAACATAAGAATCATGTTGGGAAGGTACATTCTGCAGCACCCCACCGGGTACGACTGATAAAGAACGCCGTGTTACCAAGCATTAAGCAGTACAGACTGCCTCCAGAGGCAGAAGATGGGATAGAGCCAGTCATTTCTGCATTGTTGGAACAAAGAGTTCTAGAAAAGACACAGAGCCCGTGTAACACTCCGATACTGCCCATACCAAAGGTTAATAGGCCGAATGAGTGGAGATTTGTGCAAGATCTGAGAGCTATTAATAAGATAGTAGTCCCTATCACCCCTGTGGTACCGGACACCAACATTGTGCTATCTGCTATACCACCAACAGCAATTGTCTTTACTGTGATAGATCTGTGCTCAGCCTTTTTCTCCATCCCAGTAAATCAAGAGAGTCAGTATCTGTTTGCTTTCACCTACAAGAAACAGCAGTACACATGGACCCGGTTGCCCCAAGGGTACACCGAAAGCCCCGCAGTATATGCAGCAGCAGTAAAAAGAGACCTAGAAGACTGTTTATTATCAGACCAGTCTGTACTGTTACAATATGCGGACGATTTGCTTGTGGCTTCCAGCCGCGGATACAGATGCATGCAAGATTCCCTGAAATTATTACAACACCTATGTGAAAGAGGGCACCGAGTATCATTACAAAAGCTACAATTTTGCCAGACTCAAGTCCAGTACCTGGGTTTCCACATATCTCAAGGGCAGAGGCAGCTAGGACCCGAAAGAATTCAGACTATTCAGAGTATCCCCATACCAAAAACAAAAAAGGATATTTTGTCTTTTTTGGGGATGGTGGGGTACTGCAGACAGTGGATCCCTGATTATCGAGAATGGGATGCGGTCCTAAGATCAGCTGCCCTAAATGATGCCCCACCCAAGGTAGAGTGGACCCCAGAGAGGGAGGAGGCGTTTGAGCAGTTAAAGAAAGCTATCACTAACGCTCCGGCATTGGGACTTCCAAACTATTTTAAACCCTTTCAGATGTATGTGAATGAGAAAGAAGGATTTACAACGGCAGTATTAACCCAGGAACATGGTGGGGGAAATAGACCAGTCGCCTATTATTCGGTTTGACTTCCTCCAGTAGTGAGGGGAATGCCAGCATGTCTACGCGCTGTACCCGCTACTGCGGTCATGGTGGAGAAGTCAGTACCTATTGTTTTGGACTATCCGTGTACTGTCATTACAGCTCATGCAGTGCTATTACTATTGAACTCCGCCGCCACCCAGCATTTCACAGCATCTAGAAGAACAGGTTATGAAGTACTGCTGCTATCACACTCTAACTACACCTTTCAATGCGCGCCGATAGTAAACCCCGCCACTTTTGTTCCCACCAGAGAAATAGAGGATCCAGACCAGCACGACTCTCTGTTAACAGTGGAATTAGCCACCTTGCCGAGACCAGATTTGCTCACAGAGCCCATGGACAATCCTGATCTCATTCTCTATACGGATGGGTCATCGTACAGACCATCAGATAATTTGCTTTTGTCAGGCTATGCAATTGTAAACCCCCATGAAACTGTTGAAGCATTTGCCCTGCCTCCCGGAACCTCGGCTCAGGCTGCTGAATTATTTGCCCTCACCAGAGCTTGTATAATAGCAAAAGATCAAACTGCCAATATCTATACTGATTCTAGATATGCATTCGGTGTGGTCCATGATTTTGGACAACTATGGAAAAACAGAGGCTTTATCACCTCTGGTGGAAAGCATATTAAGCACTCTCAATTGGTGCTTAATCTATTAGACGCCATTCAGTTGCCAAATAAGGTAGTCGTTATCAAATGTGCAGCACACACAATCGGTGAGGATGAAGTGTCAGTGGGAAATAGGAGGGCTGATGAAGCAGCCAAACAGGCCGCTTCGGCACAGACAGACTGCCTTCAAGCAGTCTCAGTCTCCCTTCCACAGACACTTGATGTCCAACTACTTAAAACAGCCCAACAACAAGTTACTATGCAAGAAAGAAGGACTTGGGAAAACCAGGGTTGCTTTCTAAAAAATGACATTTGGTATCACCCTGATGGGCGAACTGTTTGCCCTAGATCTCTATTCTTGCCCCTGTCTCGCCTAGCACACGGTCAGGCTCACATGGGCAAAGGAGGGATGATACATGCTATTAATGCACAGTGGTATGCACCAGGAATAACAGTGGTAATTGAAAAAGTTGCTAGAACATGCAAAATTTGTCAACAAAATAACAGAGGTAAAACACCTGCTGAATATGATCATCTACCCCAACCTAGTATGCCCTTTGAAAATTTGCAAATTGATTTTGTCCACATGCCTCCAGTATCAGGTTTTAAGTACCTATTAGTCATAGTAGACATGTTCACAAGGTGGGTAGAAGCGTACGCCACTAGGAAAGACGATGCCCGAACAGTAGTAAAGATTCTATTTAAAGAAATAGTACCAAGATATGGGATATCTATGGGAATCAACAGTGACAGGGGAACACACTTCACAGGAAAAATAGTGCAAAATTTTGCAGAAGCACTAGGTTTCCAGTGGAAGTTACATATACCATATCAACCTCAGTCTTCAGGAATAGTAGAGAGAGTAAATGGGATAATAAAATCTACCCTTACCAAGGTATGTCAGGAGACAGGATTAAAATGGCCAGACGCCCTACCATTGGTACTATATACATTAAGAAATCAGAAAAACCGAAACACTGGTTTGACACCGCATGAAGCCTTATTGGGAAGGCCAATGCCTACCGGAGTAAAACCACCACTGGTAGCGGAAAAGGTAGCATTAATTTGGAATGATGAAAAATCACTAAAGTATGCTCAGGCCATGTGTGAAATAGCAAAAAGTCTGCATGACCAGATAAAGCAGACACAGGTGCCCCTGTCGGAAGGAAATATGCACCCATTCAAGCCAGGAGACCAAGTGTTAGTGAAAACATTAAACAAAGAATCTTTTTCTCCTAGGTGGAAAGGACCGTATCAGATAATTCTCACGACGAGAACCGCATTGAAATTGGAAAAGCATCCAAACTGGGTGCACGCCACCCGTTGTAAATATTACTTCCCCAACGAATCACAGCCAAAAGAAGAGACATAGAACGAGGACGTGCTACGGTTACCTACCCGAGAAGACGGCCATCTTTTGTGACCCTTCGCAAGGGTACATTGAACCTAAAATAAGACACCCAGAGTTCAGGCCGAATGTCAGAACTTGCTTGTATGCCAATTTGGGCCTTTATTATTTGGATCACTGTTACCCTCGTGCTTGCGTGCTGTTATTTTAACGAATTAATACAGGAGTGTTATAGAAACAGAGAAAAAAGGGAAGATGAGGCGGGACTCTTGGAAAAGCTGTAAGCGGACATTGGGCATTCTGATCATTTTAGCAGTAGGAAGAGTCAGACAGGAAGAAGAAAAAGAATGGAAGGGAGATATGGAGTGGGAAAGAAGTGATAGGTCAGAACGGCAAGATAACTTTGTGTGCCCGGAAGGAAAAAATTGTAAAATAGGGAACTTCACAGTAATGTGCAAAGCTTGTGGAGTGGGGATAGATCCACGAACAGGAGAAGTGAAAATAAACAGTGAGGAGGGATTCAACATAACCTTAAACTGGAAGGTACATATGACCTGCCTAACAAGCAAGGACCAAGGTGAGGACCAAGAAACCAATGGCACATTCTGTGGACCAGAAGAAGATTGCTACTTTGAAATAGGAAACAGAGAATGGGTAAAATGTATGAACCTCATGAAAATACTAAATGGAGTAACTTATATTAAACAATGGACCCATAATAAAATTAAACATTCCCCCCGAGATCCGGGACATTTGAAATTAATATTGACCACCTGTATCCCAGTGGTAAGGTCCCCGGGGGTAGTTAATTTAACAATACAAATTAAATATCCCCCAAAGAAAGAGGATGGCTGCAATATAACAAGTGTTGAAGTCTCTCTGAAAAGGCCCCGGAGAAGGAGACGGGATGTGTTGGGGACTTTGTTAGGTGGAGTAGGAGCTGGGATGGGAGCATTGAACTCCATGGATATCGAGACCCTACAAAACAAAATCCGGGTCGTCGGAGGACTAGTGGGGAAAGGCATAAAAATAAGAAATGCCTGGGATGAAGGATTACAGCAATTGCAGGTATCAGGTTATATCACAGACGAAATGACCTGGGGGCAGAATGAAAAGATAGAGAAGGAAATAGAAAACCTAATGAAGGAACAAAAGGAAGTAAATAAGTACACCCATTGCATGTTCAGGGAGATGATCAGACAGTTACTGAGAGCCGAGCTAGAAAGGAAAGTACTATCCTTCCATGCTAACACATGGGAGAGATTACTGGAAATCAATCAGAAAGATAAACTTCTAAATTTAACCATTAAACCCAAGAAAAATATACTGGTTGCGATTTAAAAGGATGTAACATCACTATGGAAATAGTAAATAAGACAAAAGGAGAAATATGGTGTCAGTTCCAAGTAATACCCCAATTGTTCGGACGAAACTTCTGGTACCCAGAATTTAAAGGAGACTGAGTCGATGAAAAGAATCTAACACATCACGACAGGGGATGTGCTCGGTGGCCGTTCGGAATGGTGTGTCCCTATCAGACTGCCATACACGAACCATGCTCTCTACAGCACCCCACTGGAATATGTAGATGGGAACTAAAACCAACCAATGACACCGATATTTCTGAAGTAGGACAGAATGAGGTCTGCCTGACGGGAAATAGACCTGTCTACCTGGACGGAATTCTGTATAAACCCCCCATTAATACATGTGTGAGAGAAGTCTACACCCTGTATGATCCAGAAGAAAGAAGAACTTATACTTTTGGGCAGTGGCAGAATGTAGTAAAATATCTGTCTGTGCACAAAATTGATCCTTTACCCCCTGCAATTAATTTGACCCGATTGCACAATTTGATAAAAAATGACAAACAAATAGAGGAGGCTCTGTCCAAAAGGGGCCGAGACATCCACCAGTTCAAAATAGAAATGAGTTACAAGAAGGGACAACTAGTAAGAATCGCGAATGCAGTCACCTCCCTGACAGTACACCACTGGTGGGATGTGTTTTCCGGATGGTCCCCCAAAGCTTCAGCAGTACTGAAGCTTGCTATACACTCCATAGTAATCGTAGGTGTGGTTATGCTTATATTACTAATAATCATGTGTGGGATGTGGATAAAAGTAAAAAGGCTAATTAACCAGGTAATGGGCCTAATATCCCAAGTAGAAGGGAAAAGTATGTTTGTGAAAGGAAGGTTAAGCCGCATAGAAGAAAAATTAGAAGAATATGACGAAGAAGAATGCCTCAAGATGCGACCCTACCCCGAAGGATATGAACCCCCTTTTCAATAAAGAAAAATAAACTGTGTTGATCGGTTATATAGATCAACAAGGAGGGAGTTGTGGAAGAAAACGATCTATGTATTTTGGTAAAGGGAAGGGTTAAAATCACTTCTTGCTGATATTGTAGAAATAATGGAGCTAGAGAAAACACCCAAACTTCTTTGTCTTAAGAACAAAAACTGATTATCTGTTCCTTGCATGAGTCTCCTAAAACTGATTATCGACAGAGACAGGGAGAAACTGATTATTGACACAGACAGGGAGAAACTGATTATCGACAGAGACAGGGAGAAACTGATTATCGACAGAGAAAGGGAGAAACTGATTATTGACACAGACAGGGAGAAACTGATTATCGACAGAGACAGGGAGAAACTGATTATCGACACAGACAGGGAGAAACTGATTATCGACACAGACAGGGAGAAACTGATTATCGACACAGACAGGGAGAAACTGATTATTGACAGAGACAGGGAGAAACTGATTATTGACAGAGAAAGGGAGAAACTGATTATCGACACAGACAGGGAGAAACTGATTATTGACACAGACAGGGAGAAACTGATTATCGACACAGACAGGGAGAAACTGATTATCGACAGAGACAGGGAGAAACTGATTATCGACACAGACAGGGAGAAACTGATTATCGACACAGACAGGGAGAAACTGATTATCGACACAGACAGGGAGAAACTATGCAAGAACAGATAATGTGTGCCTTCCGGGATGACCTTTGTATTCTTGGAGTAATATGATTAATGTTAATGTGTGGAATTTGAAGATAAAACTCCTCTTTTTACTGTATAAATATAGCGCGGGTTTTCCTGTAAAAGTCAGAGTTCTGCCTTAGTGTGGACTAAGCGGGCTCGCCGAGATATCTCGTTAGAAATAAACTTTCTCTCGAAGCACGGCTCTGAAAGTCTCCGCTGAGTTAATTTAAGCTAAAATTTCCTCGACACTCCAGCACGTGGTGAGCATCATGGCTGTGACCCCCCTGACCTCCTATTCTGAACCCCAGTGGGCAACTGAGCCTTCCAATGCCTGCCCCGAACCAAGCCTCGGACTGGTTACCAATTCACTGCCAGAGGAAACAGGTTCTCACAACTTGCTCTATCAAAATCCCTCATAACTTTGAATACCTCGATTAGGTCTCCATTAACCTAAGGAGAACAGTTCCAGCCTCTAGAGAATGTGCAGCAAAGGAATGGTCAAAGGAAAGAGAGAGAGAGAGAGAGAGAGTGTGGGAGCGAGCAGCACAAAGGCTGTGGATTGATTAACGGCAGTGTGAGTGTGTGGGGCTGTGAGCAGCCTGTGGCGGCAGCAAAAGCCTACTGCACCTGGTATTCCCAGGCAGTCTCCCATCCCAGTACTGACTCTGCTTAGTTTCTGAGATCAGACAAGATCGGGTGTTTTCTGACTAGTGTGGCCATAGGGACTGTTAACTTGCTTTCGCTTCACTTAAATGCACATTCTTTTTTGCTCGTTTATATATTCACAGAAGCAGACAGCACTGAAGGATGGCATTTTTTTCCTGTCCCCCCTCCCTCCCCACTTTACTTTCATTTTCAGTGCCTGGCCTCGCACAAAACACAAACTACAAGCCTATCCTTCATTGCCTTGTCTAAGCTTCAAAACAGGTGGAGAGGGGAGACAGGGGTGGGGGGGGGGGGGGTGAGGGGAGACGGAGGAAGTGAGCCAGAGGGCAGGGGGAGAGGGGAGACCAAGGAACCCATCCCCATTTCACACATTCCCCCATTCCCGGCACTCCAATCCCTCCCGAGCATGAGAGAGAGAGAGAGAGAGAGAGAGAGCACTAGGGTGTGAGAGAGATCTCCTATTTCCTGAACCAGTCTGTTGTGTGGTACTTTATCAAATGTTTCCAACATATATACAACATCTATTGGACGCCCCCAGACCGAGAGTGGGGAAAGGGGGAGAGCGAGGGTGGGGAAGGGGGGAGACAGAGGGTGGGGGAAGGGAGGGGAGAGTGAGGGTGGGGGAAGGGGGAGGGCGAGGGTGGGGGAAGGGAGGGGAGAGTGAGGGTGGGGGAAGGGGGGAGACTGAGGGTGGGGGAAGGGAGGGGAGAGTGAGGGTGGGGGAAGGGGGAGACCGAGATTGGGGAAAGGGGAGAGCGAGGGTGGGGAAGGGGGAGAGCGAGGATGGGGGAAGGGAGGGGAGAGTGATGGTGGGGGAAGGAGGAGACCGAGAGTGGGGAATGGGGGAGAGCGAGGGTGGGGAAGGGGAGGGGAGAGTGAGGGTGGGGGAAGGGGGAGAGCGAGGGTGGGGAAACGGGGGAGACTGAGGTTGGGGGAAAGGGGAGACCGAGATATCTCCCGATTGCAGAAATTCCCAAATGACAATGATTTGAAATCTATGATCGCGAGTTCCCAACATCATCATCATCATCATCATCATAGGTAATCCCTCGGAATCGAGGAAGACTTGCTTCCACTCTTAAAAATGAGTACTTAGGTGGCTGAACAGTCCAATACGAGAGCCACAGTCCCTGTCACAGGTGGGACAGATAGTCGTTGAGGGAAAGGGTTGGTGGGATTGGTTTGCCGCACACTCTTTCCACTGGCTGCGCTTGGTTTCTGCATGCTCTCGGCGATGAGACTCGAGGTGCTCAGCGCCCTCCCGGATGCACTTCCTCCACTTAGGGCAGTCTTTGGCCAGGGACTCCCAGGTATCAGTGGGGATGTTGCACTTTATCAGGGAGGCTTTGAGGGTGACCTTGTAACGTTTCCTCTACCCACCTTTGGCTCGTTTGCCGTGAAGGAGTTCCGAGTAGAGCGTTTGCTTTGGGAGTCTCGTGCCTGGCATGCAGACTGTGTGGCCTGCCCAGCAGAGCTGGTCGAGTGTGGTCAGTGCTTCGATGCTGGGGATGTTGGCCTGGTCGAGGACGCTAATGTTGGTGCGTCTGTCCTCCCAGGGGATTTGTTGGATCTTGTGGAGGCATCATTGGTGGTATTTCTCCAGTGACTTGAGGTGTCTACTGTACATGGTCCATGTCTCTGAGCCATACAGGACGGCGGATATTACTACTGCCCTGTCGACCATGAGCTTGGTGGCAGTTTTGATCTTCGAACAATCTTCTCCTCAGGCGGCCGAAAGTTGCACTGGCGCACTGGAGGCGGTGTTGAATCTCATCGTCAGTGTCTGCTCTTGTTGATAAAAGTTCCCGAGGTATGGAAAATGATCCACGTTGTCCAGGGCTGCGCCGTGGATCTTGATGACTGGGGGGCAGTGCTGTGCGGCGAGGACAGGCTGGTGGAGGACCTTTGTCTCACGGATGTTTAGCGTAAGGCCCATGCTTTCGTACACCTCAGTAAATACGTCAACTATATCCTGGATGTGTATGTGCGCAGGCGCAGGCATCATCCGCATAGTGTAGCTCGATGACAGAGGTTGGGGTGGTCTTGGACATGGCCTGGAGACGGCGAAGGTTGAACCGGTTCCCACTGGTTCTGTAGTTTAGTTCCACTCCAGTGGGGAGCTTGTTGATTGTGACGTGTGTTATGCCTTTACATGCTCTGATAATGATTCCACGAGGCAATGTGTTGTACTTGAATTGTAGTGACCTCAATCCTTTATTTGTAACTCCACAGTGAGGATTACACATGGTGGCCTATCTTTTACACTAGGCCTGGCACACCTGTACAGGTAACCTACAAGTCTCCCACTGCAGTGCCCTCTGGTGGTGCATCATATGTAATAGTACCAGCAGTAACCATGTGGGATACATGACATCACTCTCCCCCAAGTCCTTAGTGCAAATCGACTTCATGCATTGACAGTGCTCTGGGCTTAGCTCTATCTGATTGACCCTTGGAAGGTTGTTTCCAGCTTGGGTGAGTGGGTGGTGTTTTGTTGGTGGTTTCTGTTTGTGCGTTCATGACCACTCCATTCTCTCCCCACCCCCTCCCCCCCACACCCCCCATCTACAGATTGTGCCGGTTGCTCATTACATTTATATACATTCAAGCCCGAAAAGAAAAATTTGCATTTACAGCATTACATTCGGGGTACCGTTGTGAGGCAAGTACCTTTGACTGGTGAGGTATAAGCTTGATATACACTTGGAGTCAGTGCTGGGGTCAGCACCGATGCGTGAGGACAAATTAGTGCCAGGAATGCTGGATGGTGTCCAGGTAGTCTGGTGGAGGCCCGGTGCCCAGTGCTGGCAGTGGGAACCCGGTCAGGAGCAATGGCAAAAGCCCCGAGAGCAGGCAACTTGAGCTAACCGGGTTCCCACTGCCAGCACTGGGGTAGCTCGCTGGACGTGTGTGCTCCCGATGGGTGTTTGCCCACTGAATTAACTGAATGCAGTTGAAATCCTACATCGCACAATGTTTCATTACTCATTGTAAATAACCTGTAGCTCCGATCGCAATCGCACGACTTTTCTTTGCTTATTGCATGTACACAACTCTGATCATCAATTACACATTGATTGAGAATGTGGAACTGTCCCTTTAATTGTGGTGGGTTGCTGGCCTCCTTTAAGAGAGCCTTGCTATCTTTCCCCAATCCTCTTCTTCGCTTGGTACCACGTGTTGCTCCATCAGCGCTGCACCTCGTGGTCTGGCAGCCGCCATATTTTTCTTCAGCGCTTCGTCTCGTGGTTTGGGCGCCATCTTTCTTCCATCCATGATGTCGACTGTGGTGATCCTCTTCTCCCCGGGTTCTGCCACCGAAGCTGGGAAGTCGCCTTTGGATCCGAATTTCTTCCTACTGAGTCCTGCCACTGGAGCCTGGAAGGTGCGTTCGGGTCGTCTCAGCTGGATCATCTCCATGCAGTCGTGCTGCGCGGTCTGTGCCTCGGGTGCTGTGCTGGTCTGCTCTCTGGTGCCGGATCCAACCTCAGGTGGGGGTTGCTTTGCCTCTGAGCGCGAGGGACGTCGATCGCTGGAGGGGTGAAATCTTCCCAACTCCAGTGGATAATCTCCATCCACCTTCTTCCGAATAGCGTTGGTCCATCCCCTGCAACAATTCACAGGGATAACTTGTGCACTGCGCCATCATGGAGTACCTTTACATCCGCACTACCAACGACTGGGATAAGTTCATTGGTGTAGGTGCGCAGCTTTGCCTGAACCGGGACCAACTTGGGTCATTCAGCCTGATTGTCCCATTGCCTCTCAAAGGCTTCTTGATTCATTACTGACTGGCTCGCCCCCGTGTCCACTTCCATGAAGACTGGAACGCCATTTATCTCGACTTCCATCCTCAATGGGGAACACTCGGTGGTGCAGGTAAACATGCCATATACCTCATCGTGGGGCTGAGCTGCCTCTCTGACTATCGCTTCATAATCCGCACTGGATTCATGGCCATCTGCAGATTCTTCATCAACACAGTGAGTCATATTTCTTTTACACATTCGCTGGAGGTGGCCCTTTGTGCTGCAGCCTTTAAACACAGTCTTTAAAACGGCACTGGTGAGCCCTGTGATTCCCTCCGCAATGCCAGCATGATGCTACTCGATTCGCCCCCCTCGGCGGACTCTGAGTTAAGGGACTCGGGGGCCTGTTCTCTCTTCCCTGAGGAGATTCACGTTCTACAGTCCAGCCTCTAAAAGGTGCCATTCTGTGCACAGCACTTGCCGTCCTGAGGATGTCATCCACCTAGAGCCACAGGTCGAGGTCATGAATGCCTGGCTCACGGAGGTGGCCTTCTGCAGTGTGACTGTGGTATCCGCAGACAGTAGCTTATGAAGAAGGCCCTCGTGGCCGATTCCGATGACAAAGATATCCCGCAGCGGTTCGTTGAGGTGATTGCCGAAATTACATGGTGCACCAGCCTCCTAAGGTTCGCAGCATATTTTGCGATTTCCTGGCCTTCGGGCCGTCAGTGTGTATAAAACCGTTGTCTGGCTGTGAGGATGCTCTCTTTAAGCTTGAGTTGTTCTTGGATCAGCGTTCCAAGCTCTTTCTATGTTTTGGTCGTTGTTTTCACTGGTGCCAGCAAGTCCCTGACGAGGCCATAGACAGTGGGCCCATAACTGGTTAGCAGGATAGCTCTGCGCTTATCAGCCAGTGTGGCCGGATTGTCGCCTGCCAGCTCGTTTGCTGTGAAGAAATGGTCGAGCCTCTTCACGAAGGCGTCCCAATCATCACCATCGGCGAACTGCTGCAACTTACCAAAGTTAGCCATTTTCGCGTGAAGGTACGTAATCTAATCGCCAATCGTTATGTCTTTAGATGCTCTGATAATGAAGCCATAAAGCAATGTGTTGCACTTGAACTGTAGTGACCTTAGTCCTTTATTTGTAACTCCGGAGTGAGGATCACACATGGTGGCCTGCCTTTTACACTAGGCCTGGCACACCTGTACAGGTAACCTACAAGTCTCCCACTGCAGTGCCCTCTGGTGGTACATCATATGTAATAGTACCAGCAGTAAACATGTAGGATACATGACAAGGTGGAGCATGGCAGCAAGGAAAATTGAAAAGAGGGTTGGGGTGATGACGCAGCCCTGTTTGATCCCAGTCCGGGCGTGGATTGGGTTTTTAGTGGCTCTGTTGGTAAGGATCACGGCCTGCATGTCATCCGTGGAGCAGGCGGAGGATGGTGACAAACTTTTGGGGGCATCCGAAACGGTGGAGGACGCTCCATAGACACTCACGGTTGACAGTGTCAAAGGCCATTGTAAGGTCGAAGAAGGCTGGTGTTGCTCCCTGCATTTTTCCTGCAGCTGTCACACTACAAAAATCATGTCCATTGTGCCCCATCGGGGACGAAATCTGCACTGTGACTCCGGGAGGAGCTCCTCAGCCACAGAGAGAAGACGGTTGAGGAGGACTCGAGCGACGAGTTTCCTCGGGGCTGATACCAGGGAGATTCCTTTGTAGTTGCTGCAGTCAGACTTGTCCCCTTTTGTAAAGATGGTCACAATCACTGCATCTCTGAGATCTCCCGGCATGCTCTCCTCCCTCCAGATGAGAGAGATGAGGTCACGTATTCGCGCCAGTAGTGCCTCTTTGCCATACGTCAGTGCCTCAGCCTTGTTGTTCTTAAGCTGTGTTATGGCTTTCTCTACCTCGTGCAGTGTTGGGGTTTTACTGAGGTGGTGACGGGTAGCATGCTGCGGGATGGAGTCGAGAACACTCAGGTCAAAGGCAGAGTCTCGATTGAGGAGATCTTCGAAGTGCTCGTTCAAGCGGGTCCTGACTGCCTCGGTGTCCTTGATGAGTGTTTCCCCGTTCTTGACCAACAGTTGGGTGGGGCCTTGGGAGTTTGGACCATAGGTGGCCTTGACTGCGATGAAGAATCCTCGCACATTATGGCTGTAGCCAGCTGCTGTACCTCCTGTGCTTTCTCCATCCACCACCTATTCTTTAGGTCCCGGGTTTTTTGTTGGACCTTAGCCTTGAGCCGTCTGTAATGGTGCTTTGCTGCTCCCGAGTTGGGTTGTTGTTTAAGGCTCAGAAATGCCCTGCGCTTGCGATCTATTAGCTCTTGGATCTCCTGATTATTCTCATCAAACAACTCCTGATGTTTCCTGGTTGAGTGACCGAGCGTCTCTTTGAGTGATGGAGGCCTGGAGGCAGACCAAGTGCTGTGGGCATTCTGTGTCTCGGGGTCATCAAGGCACGCCAGGTTAGCTGTGAGGCACTGACTGTATAGGGCTCTCTTAGCTTGGTCTTTAAATGCCCCGGCATTTTGCTGCACTGCTTCTGCTGCCCGCTCTGCTTTGGGGCTATGTTAACATCAATCATGCATCGAATTAGGCGGTGGTCCATCCAGCAGTCACCAGCTCCTGTCATGGCACATGCCGAAATCTCAACTCTCAATAAGACTCTGACACAATCAGCTCCGGTAGATGTTCCTTTAATAAGTTTTACTTGCAGCAAGGGAGAGTCCCGCTCAGTCAAAGGCTACGCAGAGACTCTCACTGTGGTACAGATTCACAATATATTTATACAGTAGAACAAACAAGTTATGGTTCCATCCTGTGTATTGGTTCTGCCTTTGCAGTCAGTGAAAACAGATAAAGAGTTCTCCAATCAGTTAATGATTACCACATCCTTGTCTGAGACTTTTACATATTTTCAAATGTCTCCTTTGTCAGTGTTTTTGGTGGGCTAGTCAGCAGTAACTCGATTAGGGTGTGAAAATGTGCTATCACTGGTTTTGCAATGTTTTAGGATTGTCCAGTTTCCTGGCCATCTATTTGGGCCCATGATTTCCATAGTGGTTGATTGGGTAATTGGCTTCTTGCATACACAGGATGAGTTCTGTTGTTGAGATAATGGCTGGTCATTTGATTATCTTTTAGGGGGTGAATTGGTGCTGCATCTTTACAACCTTTATCTAGCCCTTCTAAGATCTGACATAGTGACAGACTATTGATAATAAAGGGGAGCACAATTAGTGTTACTTATCTTAGCAGGACAGTCTTTTTGTTGTCTGGTGTTTATGCCTCCGGCTGGGTAGGTTTGTTCGAGGTTCCCTCCCCCATACAGATGGCTCCTGCTTTTCTTAATGAATCAGCTATCGGCAGTTTCAGTCAAGGTTAGCATGTTTATGCAAACAGACCGTTTGCTGCAGAAGCTTCTGGGAGGATCGGGACTCCATTTTGTTTCATTGCAAAAGGGTACATGTAACAGTGTATGCAACTTTAAAGGTACATTTCCACATTTCACAAGGACAACTTAATCCATTCTAATCTTGCATAGACTTTCTATTTCCATTTCCACAAAAGAACCTTGAGTAGTTGTCGCTACCATAACCCTAGCAGTGGTCTCGGTTGGTAACACTGTTTTTCCCAACCTGCCACAGCAACACTTAACTAAGACAAACAAAAGGTATAGGGCGAAGATTATCAGCAAGAATATGATCAAACACTGCACCAAGAATCTCCCTAGGGATCCCAACCATCCCGATGCCCAATCCCACAAGGTGGTACCGCCCTGGCCAATAGTTTGTTTGTACTCTACTACCCTCCTCCTAATATATTCAGCTAGACTGCTGATCTCTTCTGAATTATCCGGGATATACGTACAGCATTCTTCACCAATTAACGCGCATGTCCCTCCTTCTTTGGCTAGGAGATAATCTAAGGCCATATGATTTTGGAGAGCCACTGTTCGAATGGCTACCATTTCGTCATTTATCCTTTCAATGGTTTGTGAAGTTGCGTTGGTACTGATTCTACTAAATTAGCCAATTCCCGTAATTGACATTCATTCGATGCTATGCCATAGGGTGGTATCAGTACCTTGAATATTCCATTTAACCACGTCAAATCCTGTTTAGGTCTATGACTTCCATAGGCATCCCTTAGAGTCTTTGTTGTCCTAATAAAGGGTATCACATATCCTAAGTAACAGGACCCTGTCCAGTTGGCTGGTAACCATGGATAGGCTTTACGGCCACAAATAAAGTAAGTGCAATTATAAGACGTCAGCTTTTGGTCCTTCCATGCCACCCATACTCAAGTGGTCTCCCCGTCCCACCCTTTACCTGAGGTTTTATTATGGACCATAGTCCAGTTAACGGTTGCTATCTTTCTCCCGTCAGTGAGATTTGTTTTGGCTTGCCATTTAGTCATTTGGGGACACTGGCTGCGTCCCACTTCTGGCCCTTTAGTCTCATCACTTACTAGGCATATTATACCTTCAGGATTTCCTATTCCAGGAGTAATACTTAGGAAGGGTGGCTGACGGCTATTATTATAATTTGGCTGATACCATCCCTGGAAGGTTCTAAGATAATACCCTGCTGACCTCCATTCTGTTAGATCCTTCCTTCCTGACATCTTGGTTAGGTTTGTCCTATTTTGCACTATTAACCATTCTGCCATTTATGATTCATTAAAGGGGATAGATCTCAGGGGAATGTCCCCTTTGGAATGGACAGGTACATGGGAACATTTCCAACAGTTAGACAAGTTTCTTTCTGGAGCATACTTATGACTCAGCGCCATCAATACATTTACCCGCAGTTCCCTTTGTTCACGTTTCTGTACCCCTGGTACTATCAATGATACAAGGCACAACCCTGTTAAGCATAGCACTATCAGTCCCCATAGTCCGTACAGTTCCTTATTCGTTCTTCCTTTTTCTGTTCCTCTGGTTCCTTCTTCCCTTCCTCCTGGTCGGGTGCCCTTTTGCAATGGGACGCATGGATCCATGTTGGTCTTTCCTTTACCTTGATTGCAGTATTAGTCGCCAGCAAGACATGGTATGGTCCTTCAAATCTTGGTTGTAGACTGCTTTTTCTTTTTAAGATTTTGATGTAAACAAATTCTCCAGGCTCCAGATTATGACACTTCCTTCTGCTGGTTCGACTTGAGCTTCTTTTACCTGCGAATGAAAGCTGGAAATACATTTGGTTAGCGCAATACAATAATTCAACATATTTTCTTCCATTTTATGGATGTCCATTTGTTTTGCAGGAAACGGAGCTGTAAAAGGTAGTCGTTGGGGACGTCCCATAACTATCTCATGCGGTGACAGGCCTGTTGTTTTGTTGGTTGCAGATCGCATTACCATTAAGGCTAAGGGCAGCAGTTCTACCCATTTTAGTCCAGTGTCATTACATAATTTTGCTAACTTATTTTTAAACATTCCATTATATCTTTCAACAAGTCCAGCTGATTGTGGATGACAACTGCAATGAAAACATTGATTAATCTGTAAAGCTTTACACATTTCTTTTATAACAGTTCTCGAGAAATGTGACCCATTATCACTAGAAAGCTTAGCAGGGATTCCGAATCGCAGTAGGATTTCTTTTGACAAAAATTTACCAACAGTAATGGCATCGGCCTTTTTACATGGAAAGGCTTCAATCCATCTACAATAATTAATACATACTTAAATCCCATACACATAGGTAATTCAATAAAACCCATTTGTAAATGTACAAAAGGCCCCATTGCATTTGGGTGGGAGGCAGATTCTACTTTTTCCGTCTCACCTGGATTCATTGTCTGACAGGTAACACAATTTTCACAGATTTGTTTTGTAATTGCGAAAATACCTGGTGCATACCAGTTGCCAAAATATAATCTGCCATCCCCCCTTTGCCCACACATGTGAATGTATGAACACATCGGGCAATCCATGGAAGTAAGGATTTGGGTGCCACCACGCAGCCGTCTGGTGAACCCATATTCCTCCTGGATTTTTATAACATTGATCCTTTGTCCAGGTCACCACCTCCTCCGTACTGGCCTGTGTCTGAAAGGCCAGCACATCATTAATAGTGGGTGGCGGATCTGAGCAATTATTTTTCCTTAGTGGGAACAATGACACCTGCATCCCCCCTTTTGACAGAGCTGCTGACTTAGCTGCATTATCAGCTCTGGCGTTTCCAAGTGCTACCTCATTCGACTGGCCTGTATGTGCTTGGCATTTGATAATGGCAAGTTTTAAGGGGCATTGAATGGCTGGCAGAAGATTTTCTACTTGTTCTGCATTCTTGATGGTGGTCCCTGAAGAAGTCAGGTACCCGCGAATTTTCCAAATTTGTCCATAGTCATGCGTTACTCCAAAAGCATACTTGGAGTCAGTGTAGATATTAACTGTTTGTCCTTCAGCCAGAATACAGGCTCGAGTTAATGCAAATAATTTGGCTTGTTGGACTGAAAAGGAGTCTGGACAAGAGGCTGTTTCGACAACATTAGACTGGGTTACAATTGCATAAGCCGCTTTAGGTTGGCCCTTATCATTTCGTAAGGCTGATCCATCAACATAGTACACTAGATCAGGGTTACACATTGGTACATCTGTTAAATTGATACGTGGTTTAGTCCCTAATTCAGTTACCATTTCACATGAATGGGGTTCACCGTCTTCTTCTGTGGGGAGTAGAGTGGCTGGATTTAAGGGAGTTCATCTTTTAATGATAAGGTTCAACTTCATATTTAGTGGTTCTTGCAGAACTTAGGTGTTGGGTGGCACATTTAGTGAGTAAAATCTCGACAGAGTGTGGGATATATAAAACGGTTTGATGATTTAGAGTTATTGTCTGAGCCTGTTGTACAGCATAATAAGCTGCTGCCAAAGAAGGAAGACACCCTGGTAGTCTGCGTGCCATTGGGTCTAGTTGGGTACTGAAATACGCTACCGGTCGCTGTCTGTCTCCATGTAACTGAGTCAAAACAGATTGTGCAAAACCCGACTTGTGATGAACAAATAAGTTGAATGGCTTAGTGTAATCCAGTAATCCCAAGGCTGGTGCTGAAGTCAGGGACTGCTTAAGATTCTGGAAAGCATTCTGGGATACTTCATTCCAAATCAACTTTTCTGGTAGTGAGGGCATGGACATGTCTAACAATGGTCTAACGATCTCGGAATAATTCATAATCCATTTCCTGCAATATCCTGACATGCCGAGGAAATGTTTCATTTCTCTCTTGGTTACTGGTAGTGGAGCAGAGCAGATTGCTTTTACTCTGTCTTGTGTCAATTGTCTCATATTTCTGACCATTTCGTGTCCTAGATACTAAACCCTTTCTGAGACTAATTGTAACTTTGCCTTTGACACTTTGTGTCCTTTCAAGGCCAAGGCTTTTAATAACACAAGAGAATCTGTTTCGCAGGCTAATTTGGAGGGTGAGGCGAGCAGTAAGTCATCAACATACTGTACAAGTGTAGAACCCGCTGGTAAAATCATATCTTCCAGATCCTTCGTTAAGCATTGTGAAAATATAGTAGGACTTTCGGTAAATCCCTGTGGGAGTCTTGTCCACGTATATTGGCGTCCTTTATACGTGAAGACAAAAAGGAATTGGGACTCTGGGTGAATGAGTATTGAGAAAACTGCTGAACACAGATCAATCACCGTATAATATGTTGAGTTTGCCGGAATACTGGTGAGTATAGTCGCAGGATTGGGCACCACCGGATAAGTTGGGAATACAGATTCATTCACAGCTCGTAGGTCTTGGACAAACCTCCATTTATCACTATTGGGCTTCTGAACCGGAAAAATTGGTGTGTTACACAGACTTCTCATTTATGCTTATAGTGATTCACAGATCACAGAATGCAAAGTACTTGTTTTATAATTGTGTGCCCAACTTCTGTTTTAGAAGCTGAACAGTAAAAACTCCAATCTTTTGCTCTGTAACTTCAATTTTATGATCGTGTCTCATAAATTACATATTTTTAAGCTTCAACTTCTGATGCAGTAATTGTGTAATTTTATTAAAAAGGCTTCCAAACCCAAGATTTTCCAATACAACCAAAATGTTGATCAAGGAGAATCACCTGAAATATCTCAAAATCCCAATTCAAATATTGTACTGCCAATCTTTTATTTAAAACTCTTTTTACTGAGCTAGAAGCTTTCGTGTCAAGGTTTTACACAAAGGAAAATGGGGGTGTACTTCCCCAGCCTCGAGAGACCCACACAGGCTTTTTTTAAAGACATTACAACTTCCCTTCTCTGTTCTTTATCTCATTCCTCGACTAAATTTATTATCTTTCAACCCAATGTAATCAATGATTATGTGTTTTCTTTTGACAAGTGAGCATGTCGAAAAAAAATTTTAAAAATGTTTTATCTTTTGCTCAACAAACCTATCCTTTGTGCATTTCCTAGCTCCGTAACTTATCATCCGAATAAATTCACACCTGCGTTTCTAACTTAAAAGGTAATTCAATTCTAGTTTCACACTTTCTTAAAACTTCCCACATACAGGACAACACTACAAAGGGTTAAAAAAAACTTTCACTCTGTCCGAAAAAGTGGGTGGAGCTAAAACAGCAGACAGCTCCACCATTTTCTCAAACAGGCTTCCAGACACATGAAAAATTCATTAATTCCCACCTCAAATATTCCACAGTCAAAAATCACACAAGTACTCTCATTCAAAGACAGACATTCACAAAAGTCTCTTTTCATTCAACAAAGCTTATTGTTTGGCCAGCTCTATTTTTGGATCCATACGCCACTTAAGATAGTCACTCTCAGGTTTTTTTTATGGTCATCGAAAAATATCTACTAAGCGAGCCGTCCGGCCCCCAATAAACTTTTTAGTTTCCTCGGATCCTAATCCTAACCCTGCTCGTGGGGGATACAAATTTGGGCCAGATTCCTCTGTCCATTCCCTTTTGTCATCTCCAAATGCCGACCAATTTATTTTCTTTTTACCTCTTCTACCTGGGTCTCTGTCTATAAGACCCTCCCCTAGACATGTTATTCTTTCTAAAGTAAATGAACCATCGGGTGGAAATGGCCTGTTTCCATCCTTAGTCCATTTTACCCATTTTTTTTTAGGTGGTCAATTGAAGACTGACCACAATTCTGGAGCATAAAATAGGCTGGCGTGCCCTTTGGTGGTGTTTTACTTGCTCCGGCACCCATTCTGGATGATTAAGACTTTTCACTGTTTCTGATCTCACAAATCTTTCGGTCAACCGAGTTCTCTACGTCCAATTCTCCTGGCCGTCACGTGGCCTAAAAAGGCTCTTAATTCGAGTTCAATCTGGGTGTGTGAGATATGTTGACACGGACCAACCGTAGTTGATCAATCAGTAACTGTTTCTTTTCTCATTCAATCCTTGTTTTTCCGAATCACAATTTTCCCTAGTGACTCTTCCCATTTCTCTAATTGCAATGTCGCACAAAAGGTATTGAACACAACAGTATAATTTGGTAGAATTCTTTATTAAGATGGAGAGTGACACAGTTGATTTGGAAACTAGGGTCCTGAACTTAAGGAAAGGTAACTTCGACGGTATGAGGTGTGAATTGGCTAGAATAGACTGGTAAAGGATACTCAAAGGGTTGACGGTGGATAAGCAATGGCAAACATTTAAAGATCACATGGATGAACTTCAGCAATTGTACATCCCTGTCTGGAGTAAAAATAAAACTGGGAAGGTGGCTCAACCATGGCTAACAAGGGAAATTAAGGATAGTGTTAAAGCCAAAGAAGAGGCATATAATTTGGCTGGAAAAAGCCAACAAACCTGAGGCCTGCGAAAAATGTAGAATTCAACAGAAGAAGACTAAGGGTTTATTTAAGAGGGGGAAAATAGAGTACGAGAGGAAGCTTGCAGGGCACATAAAAACTAACTGCAAAAGCTTCTATAAATATGTGCAGAGAAGACGATTAGTGAAGACAAACATAGGTCCCTTGCAGTCGGATTCAGGTGAATTTATAATGGGGAACTAAGAAATGGCAGACCAATTGAACAAATACATTGATTCTGTCTTCACGAAGGAAGACACAAATAACCTTCCGATTGTACTAGGGGACAGTAGGTCTAGTGAGAAGGAGGAACTGAAGGATATCCTTATTAGGCGGGAAATTCTGTTAGGGAAATTGATGGGATTGAAGGCCGATAAATCCCCAGGGCCTGATAGTCTGCATCCCAGAGTACTTAAGGAAGTGGCCATGGAAATAGTGGATGCATTGGTGATCATTTTCCAACAGTCTATCGACTCTGGATCAGTTCCTATGGACTGGAGGGTAGCTAATGTAACACCACTTTTTCAAAAAGGAGGGAGAGAGAAAACGGGTAATTATAGACTGGTTAGCCTGACATCAGTAGTGGGGAAAATGTTGGAATCAATCATTAAGGATGAAATAGCACATTTAGAAAGCAGTGACAGGATTGGACCAAGTCAGCATGGATTTATGAAAGGGAAATCATGCTTGACGAATCTTCCGGAATTTTTTGAGGATGTAACTAGTAGAGTGGACAAGGGAGAACCAGTGGATGTGGTGTATTTGGACTTTCAAAAGGCTTTTGACAAGGTCCCGCATAAGAGATTGGTGTGCAAAATCAAAGCGCATGGTATTGGGGGTAATGCAGTGATGTGGACAGAGAGCTGGTTGGCAGACAGGAAGCAGAGAGTCCTTCTCAGAATGGCAGGCAGTGACTAGTGGAATGCCGCAGGGCTCAGTGCTGGGACCCCAGCTCTTTACAATAGATATTAATGATTTACATGAAGGAATTGAGTGTAATATCTCCAAGTTTGCGGATGACACTAAACTGGGTGGCGGTGTGAGCTGTGAGGAGGACGCTAAGAGGCTGCAGGGTGACTTGGACAGGTTAGGTGAGTGGGAAAATGCATGGCAGATGCAGTATAAAGTGGATAAATGTGAAGTTATCCACTTTGGGGGCAAAAACACGAAGGCAGAATGGCGGCAGATTAGGAAAGGGGGAGGTGCAATGACACTTGGGTGTCATGGTTCATCAGTCACTGAAAGTGGGCATGCAGGTACAGCAGGCGGTGAAGAAGGCAAATGGTATGTTGGCCTTCATAGCTAGGGTATTTGAGTATAGGAGCAGGGAGGTCTTACTTCAGTTGTACAGGGCCTTAGTGAGGCCTCACCTGGAATATTGTGTTCAGTTTTGGTCTCCTAATCTGAGGAAAGACGTTCTTGCTATTGAGGAAGTGCAGCGAAGGTTCACCAGACTGATTCCAGGGAATGCTGGACTGTCATATGAGGAAAGGCTGGATCAACTGGGCCTTTATTCACTGGAGTTTAGAAGGATGAGCGGGGATCTCATAGAAACGTATAAGATTCTGACGGGACTGGACAGGTTAGATGTGGGAAGAATGTTCCCGATGTTGTGGAAGTCCAGAACCAGGGGACATAGTCTTAGGATAAGGGGTAGGCCATTTAGGACTGAGATGAGGAGAAACTTCTTCACTCAGAGAGTTGTTAACCTGTGGAATTCCCTGCCGCAGAGAGTTGTTGATGCCGGTTCATTGGATATATTCAAGAGGGAGTTAGATATGGCCCTTACGGCTGGGGGGATCAAGGGGTATGTAGAGAAAGCAGGAAAGGGGTACTGAGGGAATAATAAGCCATGATCTTATTGAATGGCAGTGCAGGCTTGAAGGGCCGAATGGCCTACTCCTGCACCTATTTTCTATGTTTCTATGTTTCTATAACAAGGACAACTAGGACAAACAACATCCATGCAGATATACAAATCATAGCCTTAAACTCTATCTAAACAAATAGTCAATTCTCAGTCTGCGTTGTACGCCACTACAGACCGAGTCCTTAACTTATCTTAATAAAATTCCCTTTATGGTCCTATCACACAAGGACCCTGTCCCTTCTAAGGAACTTTCCTTTAGGGACTTGTATTATGCTATCAAACAAGGATAATCATCCTATCAAACAAGGATAAACGATCGATAGCGATCTTCTTACCTTTTACTGATGAAAATCTCCCCGGGCTGTTTCAAGATCGGATATTTTCAGGATCAGATCCCTTCTGCCTACAAGCTGAGAAGGAAATGATTACAAAAATAACTTTAGGTCTTAAATTTCGAGTCTCGTAGATCACAGTACCTCCACTGTGGACAACAGATTACATATGCGATTCAACAGTAAAGAGACCCCTTGTGAGCAAAAGGCTCACCTTATTCTGGCCAGTTAAGCCTTTCACTGAAGTGGCACTATGCCAGCATCTGTTCACTCACAGAGTAGAGAGTAAGCGATCTCGGTGGAACCTCCAAGAAGTACTGTCGAAATCTCGACTCTCAATAAGACTCTGACATAATTAGCTCCGGTAGATGTTCCTTTAATAAGTTTTACTTGCAGCAAGGGAGAGTCCCGCTCAGTCAAAGGCTACGCAGAGACTCTCACTGTGGTACAGATTCTCAATATATTTATACAGTAGAACAAACAAGTTATGGTTCCATCCTGTGTATTGGTTCTGCCTTTGCAGTCAGCGAAAACAGATAAAGAGTTCTCCAATCAGTTAATGATTACCACATCCTTGTCTGAGACTTTTACATATTTTCAAATGTCTCCTTTGTCAGTGTTTTTGGTGGGCTAGTCAGCAGTAACTCGATTAGGGTGTGATAATGTGCTATCACTGGTTTTGCATTGTTTTAGGATTGTCCAGTTTCCTGGCCATCTATTTGGGCCCATGATTTCCATAGTGGTTGATTGGGTAATTGGCTTCTTGCATACACAGGATGAGTTCTTAGTTGAGATAATGGCTGGCAATTTGATTATCTTTTAGGGGGTGAATTGGTGCTGCATCTTTACAACCTTTATCTCGTCCTTCTAAGGTCTGACATAGCGACAGACTATTGATAATACAGGGGAGCACAATTAGTGTTACTTATCTCAGCAGTACAGTCTTTCTGTTGTCTGGTGTTTATGCCTCCGGCTGGGTAGGTTTGTTCGAGGTTCCCTCCCCCATACAGATGGCTCCTGCTTTTCTTAATTAATCAGCTATCGGCAGTTTCAATCAAGGTTAGCATGTTTATGCAAACAGACCGTTTGCTGCAGAAGCTTCTGGGAGGATCGGGACACCATTTTGTTTCATTGCAACAGTGTATGCAACTTTAAAGGTACATTTCCACACGCGGGTGATGCGCACATCCTTGCGATCCCTGGACCGGACAATGACGTAGTCGAGCAGGTGCCAGTGCTTGGAGCGAGGATGTTGCCACGATGCCTTGTATTTGTCCCTCTGGTGGAACAAGGTGTTGGTGATGACAAGTTCATGTTCTAGATATTTTGTCAGGAGTAGGGTACCACTGGAGTTGGCTTTCCCTACCCCCTCTCTGCCAATCACGCTTTCGCAGAGAGCTGTGTCCTTGCCGACCCTGGCGTTGAAGTTACAGAGGAGGATCAGTTTGTCGTCCGCCGGGACAGGGATTTTTCGAGATTGGAATAAAAACCCTCTTTGGTCTCATCTGTTGCATCAAGTGTTGGGGCATACGCACTGATGACTGTGGCACATTGATTCCGGGATAGGGTGAGTCGAAGAGTCATGAGGCATTTGTTAACCCCACAGGGGGAGTCTCTGAGACGGTCGACCAGCTCATTTTTGATGGCGAAGTCGACTCCGTGGAGGTGATGTTCTTCCTCTGGTTTCCCTTTCCAGAAGAAGGTGTAACCTCCAACTTGTTCCTTCAGCTGGCCTTCCCCTGCCCGCCGGGTCTCACTTAGTGCAGCGATGTCGATATCAAAGCGTCTAAGTTCCTGGGCAACTCTGGCGGTGCGGCCTTCCTGCCTGTCACTGTTGGAGTTGTCCATGAGGGTCCTGATGTTCCAGGTCCCGAACTTCATGTTAGAGGAATGGAAGATGTCTGTGCGTGAGTTCTTTTAATGTGAGGTGGATTTTGCACATCGGCTACCACACGGGCTTAGCTGAGCAAGGTCTTGGTCCAGTGGCAAGGGGGTCCAAGATAACTGGAGACCAGGCACTGCAGTTTGCGCCTAGTTG
The DNA here is from genome assembly GCF_044704955.1 of Pristiophorus japonicus. NCBI lineage: Eukaryota > Metazoa > Chordata > Chondrichthyes > Pristiophoridae > Pristiophorus > Pristiophorus japonicus. The sequence continues at coordinate 68,871,079 of NC_091992.1, read as the reverse complement.
CCTACGGCGAGATATTGGCCGCAGGTTCGCCGCTGAGTAGCGCCCTTGATGGTCGCCAGGGTGACAGCTCCCTTGGGAGCTCCCTGCTGAACAACTACAATCTTCTACAAAATCTGGCAGCTTTCCTCCCCCAGCCTCCCCCCTCCCACTGTCTAAGCTTCCCCATGACCTAATAGACTCTAATAGGGGGGTCTTAAACACTTAAACCATTACTCTAAACTCAACCCTGCGAATCCCACAAGATCGGGCCGACCTCAGGCTTCCCACCACACCACCCATCAGCGACGACGACCGGGGTCCTTGATCCACGACGACACCTGGCGAGCAGGTGAGCCTCCGACCAAGCGATCGGGCCGCTACTCCTCGACGATGGTTGGACCTTTCCTTCCCCAAAGGTGACCTCCTCCTCAACAGCGACCGGGGCTCCTCTCCTGCGACGGCAGTTGGTCTCCCCTCCTCCTTCAGCGACGACTGGAGCTCTCCAACCCACTGGTGACCTGGCCTCTTCTCCTCCTCCAGCACGTGGTGAGCATCAGGGCTGTGACCCCCCTGACCTCCCACTATGAACCCCAGTGGGCAACTGAGCCTCCCAATGCCTGCCCCCAACTCACTGCCAGAGGAAACAGGTTCTCACTACTTGCTCTATCAAAATCCCTCATAACTTTGAATACCTCGATTAGGTCTTCATTAACCTTTTCTGCCCTAAGGAGAACAGTTCCAGCCTCTGGAGAATATGCAGCAAAGGAGAGAGAGAGAGAGAGAGAGAGAGAGAGAGAGATAGAGAGAGAGAGAGAGAGAGAGAGAGAGAGAGAGAAAGAGAGAGAGCGTAGCACAAAGGCTGTGGATTGATTAACGGCAGTGTGAGTGTGTGAGCAGCAGCAAAAGCCTACTGCACCTAGTATTCCCAGGCAGTCTCCCATCCAAGTACTAACCAAACCTGACTCTGTTTAGTATCCAAGATCAGACCAGATCCAGCATTTTCAGACTAGTGTGGCCATAGGAATTGACTGACTGGCTTTCTCTTCACTTAAACGCACACAGTCCTGTCCCTCATTCTTTTTTGCTCGTTTATATATTCACAGAAGCAGACAGCACTGAAGGATGGCATTTTTTTCCTGCCCCCCCTCCCTCCCCACTTTACTTTCATTTTCAGCGCCCGCCCTCACACAAAACACAAACTACAAGCCTATCCTTCATTGCCTTGTCTAAGCAACAAAACTACCTTTCTTACACCATTCCCTCACACACTCACCCCCAATAACTCACTCACCTCAGCCCCCAAATCATCACTCACCCCCACTATCTCACACCGCAACCTTCGCCCCTGTTAGATCTCTTAATTTCCAATGAAATACGAACTCCGATGGTAGTTTTAACTTTTTAATCTCGGCAGAGAGTAACAAACTGCTGGCTGATTGCCAGTTTCTTTGTCTTACTGAGACACATGGTCAAAATGGCTGTACTTTATACCTGGATCAATTTACAGAAAAGAACTCGCCTTCTTTGACCTTATTGGCTCAATTGAAAGTCTTTTAACGTTTTATTGGCTCACTACCCAAGGTCCGAAAATGTCAAGTTGATTGATGAGTTAATGCAACATGCTGAGCAGCACGTAGCAGCCTTGACTTGGGGGTCTGTGAATTTTCACAGCCTGTCTAAATGAGCCTGTTTGAATACTCTATCAATCCCCCCTTTGATTCTTTCACAAACTGAATCATAAAACATCAGGTATCACTGGTTAAACATTCCACAAAATAATTTCATACATGTTAATAGAGTTTCCTTCTAAAATTTGTTGATGTGTTTCGCCACATGTCCGGACTAGTAGCTTCCACACAAATTTACACCAACCCGAGTTCCATCGTGGCCACAATGGAAGTCTGGTTTTAGTAGGCTAATTAACCTTATTCCAATTTAATCCAAATCAATATCTTAATTCAACCAGTAAACAACCTTTCCTTGAGCATAACATAAACAAGCAATATAAAAGTAAAAGGTATTTACATGTAATTCCCTTGCTACCCTACTATTTCCCTTTGGTGCAGAGGGTCGGCTAGTAAGAAGTAGGCCTATGCCTAGAATACCTACAATCAATACTACAGTAAATTTATACATTTTCGCAAAATGTAATTGTCCTTATTAGATTTCAGCTTCAGTTACGGGTGCTCGTTTAACGTGTGAAGTGTGGATCCAGACTTTCTTTCCTTGGACTTTAACAGCTGCCTGGGTGGTCAATAACACTTGATAAGGTCCCTCCCACTTGGCACCCAAAGGTTCTTTATGCAACTTTTTCACATACACCCAGACTCCCGGGATGATGTCGTGTCCTCCTTCGGGTGGATTACCCCAAGCTGCCGATACCTGTCGGGAAACAGAACTAATAGCATTGGTTAAGTTCTGACAGTATGATAACAGAGTGTCACTCATTAAGTGAACATCAGCTTTCCGTAAATCGATAGTTCCTGGCAGCGACATGGGTCTTCATGTTATAATTTCAAATGGGCTTAGACCTGTAGTTCTGTTTGGGGTTGCCCTAATGCTACATAGCACTATTGGTAGTGCCTGGGGCCATGGTGTTCCTTCTTGGTGATATTTGGCAAGCCGTTGTTTCAGAGTTCGATTCATTCGCTCTACTTGTCCTGATGATTGTGGATGATAAGGACAGTGTAAATCCCACGTAATGTTCAGTAACCTACAGACTTCTTGGCAGACAGCACCTGTGAAGTGTGTTCCCTGATCTGAGTCAATGCTACTCGGGACTCCCCATTGGGGAATGTAATCCTTACACAAGACCTTTACAGTGTGATTGGCTGTGGCTCTTTTAGTTGGGACAGCTTCTACCCATCTAGAGAATCTGTCGACCATGACAAGAATGTTAGTGTATCCTTGGCATGAAGGAAGAGATGTATAATCAACCTGGAGATACTGGAATGGTCCGACAGGGGCAGGGGGCCTCAGTTGGGGCATTACCGTAATGGGTCCAGAATTATTTTTCTGGCAGACCAGCTGGGCATGTTTTTTAAATCCCCGACCCCACCAGCTTTTCTGGAACCGTGCCGTCATCTGTTGTGAGGCCAAGTGTCCCCACGAGTGGATCTGTTGGGCTAAAAAAAGGCATAAGCGCTTGTGGCGCGACTAGCTTGTCGGTAACTCTTTGTCTCCAGACACCATCTTCGCATAGCTTCATTCCTGCCTCAATCCATGTCCATTTTTCCTCTCGGGAGCACTCGCCTTGCATTGTTTGAAGGTCTCGTGTCAGAGTCCTGAGTGCTTTCAATCTGCACATCTGTGTTGGTTCTTCTGGAGGAACGCCCTGTGAGGCGGTATCTTTAGCTGCCTGTTCAGGATGGACACTTCTTGAGGTAATTGTATGGCCTCCAGTAAGTCTCGGACTTCTTTTCCATTTCGGACAGGTGTACCAGCAGCAGTGAGGAATCCTCTTTTCCGCCATAACATACCAAAGTCGTGAGCGACTCCAAAAGCATAACGCGAATCTGTGTAGACATTAGCTGTCTGTCCTTCTGCTATTCGACATGCTTCTGACAGGGCCCGTAACTCGGCCTGTTGTGCTGACGTTCCTGAGGGTAAACATCCTTTTGCCACTACCTCATATAAGGTTGTAACTGCCCATCCTGCTTTTCTGGTACCATTGTCAACAAAGGAGGAACCATCTGTAAACAGGATGAGGTCTGGGTTGTGCAGAGGCTCCTCTGCTGCTAAGGCTGCTTCTTCTGTTTCTTTTAAAATCTCCACGCAGTCATGCTCTTCACATTCTCCCCCCTCTGGCTCCCTCGATTCTGACATCGGGAGCATAGTTGCGGGATTAACCGGGCTGGCCCGGACGATATGGAGATTAGGAGCTTCCAAAACTGTTGTCCAGCGGGTCCATCTAGCTGCCGTCACCTGAGACATTCTATTCATAGACAGCAAAGCGTGTACGGTGTGGGGACACTTGCCAATCAGCTTTTAGTCGAGGACTAGACCCGCAGTGATCATTACCGCTCGACATGTAGCTTCCATGGCCCTTAGGCAACTTCCCCATCCGAGGGCTACCGCATCCAGCTTTGCCGAATAATAACCAATAGGTCTTTGCCGATCCCCATGTTCTTGTGTCAGTATAGCTGTCATATATCCTTCTTTCTCATGAACAAACAGGGTAAATGGCTTACCACTGTCGGGGATTCCCAGAGCCGGTGCCGAATACAAAGCCTTTTTCAAACTTAGGAAGGCCTCTTGCTGTTCCTTAGTGAGAGTGATGGCTTCTTTAGAGGTACGATTCCCCTTTAAAATATCATTCAGTGGCTGAGCAAACTGTGTGAAGGAGTCAATCCAATTTCTGTTAAAGTTACACAATCCCAAAAAAGACCTTAGTTCCTGAATAGTGGTGGGTTTTTTAGCAGCCCGAATAGCTGCAGTTCTATCCTGGGTAAGTTCTCTCTTTCCTTGTGAAATCTTTTGTCCCAGGTATACAACCTCTTCTTGGGATATTTGTGCTTTGTCGATGCTGGCTTTATGTCCTTTCAGCCAAAGGTGATCCAGCAAAGCTCGTAAATCTTGTTCATGCTGTTCTTCCGTGTTTGAAGCTAGCAGGATATCGTCTACATATTGGATGACTGTGGATGACAGGGGAGATAATTCTCGCAAATGGCTTTGTAAAGCCATGTGGAAAACCGTAGGACTGTTGTGGAAACCCTGCGGTAACCGGGTCCAAGTATACTGTCGTCCTTGGACCGTGAAAGCAAACCACTGTCGAACCTCCGGTGCCAGAGGCACCGACCAAAATCCGTTGGCCATATCTATAACCGAGAAATATTTATGTTCCGGTTTGAGGGCATTAAAAATGGTGGAGGGATCTGCGACCAAAGGAGCTTTTTGATCAATACACTGGTTAGCTTTCCTATAATCGATAGTCAAACGCCAAGTCTCATTAGATTTCTGTACCGGCCACACGGGGCTATTGGAGGAGCTATGCGTTTTAATAAGCACCCCTTGTTTCTCCAATTGCTGAATAACCGGTAAGATTCCCGCGATGGCAGTTGGACTGATGGGATACTGTTTAGTGCATGGAGGCTTGGTCCCTGTAAATGACGCAGGCTCCATCTGGAGTAGGCCACAATCGTTTTTATCTTTAGTCCATATCGGGTGTTCCTTCAATTCTTCTTTCTTCAAAGTTCTAATTGACCATGTCACCCAACCATCCTCGAAATGCAACGATGAATCTATTTGGATTAGAACGTCCATTCCCAAAAGGGGTTGATCTACTGGACCTATCCAGACCGGCGTGGTTAGTTCATGTGGACCCAGCCCTATAAGTACCGGTGTTGTCCTTTTAATTTCCATTTTATGGCCCCCAACTCCATAGGCTGTACGTGCCCTACCATCCAACGGCAAAAAGTCTCCATATTGTAGGGGTAAGCATGTTAATTCCGCCCGTGTCTAAAAGACAGTCCGCATCCTTATCGCCCACCCTCACAATTATATATAGCCCATCTCCCCTTTGTTGTATTAGTGCGATGAGGGGGGCCAGGGTGGTCTCTAATCGTTTTTTGCTATCCCAAGTAACTCCTTCTGTTGTTGTATTGTCAGTCGCTTAAATGCTTCTATGAGGTCGTTATCTTGTGACAAGCCTGGCTTGTTGGCTGAATTGTATCCCTGGCTGCGTCCTCTTCCCCAGCCACGACCTTTCTGTTTTGCCCTGCACGTCTTGGCCCAGTGACCTTCTTTCCCACAATAATAACATTTTCCGGGTAATTTTCTGAATGACTGTTTATCGGAATCCTGGGATTTCCATCCCATAGCCTGTACAGCTCGGACTTTAGCTCCCATATCCCGATCTAATTGGTTACATCGATCCACCAATGCTGCAAAGATAGTTCCTCTACCTTCCCAGTCCGGTAACACTACCTTAAGCATTTTGGACAGTTCTGGCTTTAGACCTGCCACGAAAGCTGCTTTCAGGGGTCCAAACACTTGTTCATCCATTTCCTCATCCGTATTATTCATACCCGAATGTTCTAGCCACGTACATCTAAACCGCTCGTCATACTCCAGGACCTCCTCTGTTCCTTTCTGTTGGCAGGCTGCAATTTTTCCCCAGTCTGTCTTAGCTGGACTGAAGGCTTGCAGCCAGTGTTTAATCGCCTCCCATCCTGCGTCTAATTCTTGCTCATTCTGCCCCAAAGCTTCATCTACCTTGTCGTGCAATTTTCTTCCCTGTGTTTTTGGCACCATTATGGTCAAAATTTGCACTCCGTCCCAGGGATGAAGTTGATATATATTTCTTAAGCAGTCGAATTGGTCCCACGTTTTTACTCCCCCTTTCTTTGGATTGGGCAATTTCTTGGACCATTTATCAATTTTCTCTGGGTCTGCCGGAAAATGAACTAAGTATTCTGCATGCATCCTTCTCTTTGTTTTTTTGGTTCCGCCCTCATCCGCAGTCTCTTCTGATTTGACTACAACTCGTTTTTTTTTAAACGGGGCAAAGCGCACCCCTAATTCTTCATCATCCTCCGACACTGTATTGTCAGAGGATTCAGAAACCGTATCTATTCCTCGGTCGTGTCTTCGGGTTTGCGCTTTTAATTTATCCAAACATGGGTACCCTGGGAATTGATCAATACATTTTCCTTTTCCTATTACTGTCTCTTGACCTCATGATTTTTTCCATTCTTTAATTTCACCTTTAAGATCTTTAACTTCCGCTTCCAGCTTTTCAAGTTCAAGCTTTTTCTGTCGCAGCTGTGCACAAACTGCTTGCAATTGATCCTTTGTACTGGTCAGTTCTCGATCATGTTGGGAACGCATTATAATTTCATTCCGGTTTCGGATCTAGCCCATAACCGCTTGGGACCATCTAGTTCGCTCATTATTTTTCATATGGGTCGTTTTTCCCCAGACCCTTTTAATCTCGTCCAAGGACCATTGTCCTTTGGAGGTTCCGTACTTTTGTTCGATCTTAATACAGGTTTTAGATAAGTTGAATTGTTGCTCTATGTATTCTTTCAACTGTTCGAGAATTAAATCTAACGAAACTTGAGGTGGTGCCTGTCCACCTTTAATAGTTGTAGGCAATTCTTTGCCCTTTTCTCCTGCTGCCATTTCTTTACTAAGTTCTTTACTGGGGTCTCGAGTCGTAGGCCTGCTAGCTGATCAATAGGTCGGTGATTAATTAACTAACACACCGCCGAAGTTTAGACGTCTATGGGACCTCGAGCCGACTACCAATCGGAGGGTTCGCAAACCGGAGGCTTTCGGAATCGCGTAAAAGGAGAGGCGAATTTAGACTTTTGACCGAGGACTTTTTTTAAAAAAGAGGAGTCCTTACCTCAAGATATAGGTCCGATGTCCAAAATTCAGTTTCTTTCCTCAGCGATCCTGTTCACAGCGCCAAAATTGTTAGATCTCTTAATTTCCAATGAAATACGAACTCCGATGGTAGTTTTAACTTTTTAATCTCGGCAGAGAGTAACAAACTGCTGGCTGATTGCCAGTTTCTTTGTCTTACTGAGACACATGGTCAAAATGGCTGTACTTTATACCTGGATCAATTTACAGAAAAGAACTCGCCTTCTTTGACCTTATTGGCTCAATTGAAAGTCTTTTAACGTTTTATTGGCTCGCTACCCAAGGTCCGAAAATGTCAAGTTGATTGATGAGTTAATGCAACATGCCGAACTGCATGTAGCAGCCTTGACTTGGGGGTCTGTGAATTTTCACAGCCTGTCTAAATGAGCCTGTTTGAATACTCTATCAGCCCCTAATCACTCCCTGACGCCCCGCACCCCCAAAACCACTCATTTGTGAAAAACACTGCTCCCTGATGCCACAAAATACAGACAATCAGAGAACCAGAAAGAAAGAGAGCAAGCAAGAGAAAGAGAGAGATAGAGAGAAAGAGAGAGAGAGATAGCGAGAAAGAGAGAGAACGAACAGCAATGTGATAATGACCAGATATTCTATTTGTGCTCTTGGTCAAGTAATAAATATTGGCTGGGACACCAGGGAGAGCTCCCCCCAGTATGGGGGTGCAGGAGGGGGGAAGAGGGGAAATGGGGAGGGAGGGGAAGAGAGGTGGGGCGAAGAGGTGAGCCCGATGGAGGGGGGGTGGAGAGGGGAGACGGGGATGGGGGCTAAAGGGAGACGGAGGAAGTGAGCCAGAGGGCAGGGGGAGAGGGGAAACCAAGGAACCCACCCCCATTTCACACATTCCCCGATTCCCGGCACTCCAGTCCCACCCGAGCATGAGAGAGAGAGAGAGAGCACTAGGGTGTGAGAGAGATCTCCTATTTCCTGAACCAGTCTGTTGTGTGGTACTTTATCAAATGTTTCCAACATATATACAACATCAACTGGACGCCCCCAGATCGAGAGTGGGGAAAGGGGGAGAGCGAGGGTGGGGAAGAGGGGGGGGAGAGTGAGGGGGGGGGAGACCGAGGGTGGGGGAAGGGGGAGACCGAGGTATCTCCCGATTGCAGAAATTCTCAAATGACAATGATTTGAAATCTATGATCGCGAGTTCCCAACATCATCATCATCATCATCATCATCATCATCATCATCATAGGTATTCCCTCGGAATCGAGGAAGACTTGCTTCCACTCTTAAAAATGAGTACTTAGGTGGCTGAACAGTCCAATACGAGAGCCACAGTCCCTATCACATAGACCCTCGTGGTTGACAGTGTGAAAGGCCTTTGTAAGGTTGAAGAAAGCCATGTATAAGGGCTGGTGCTGCTCCCTGCATTTTTCCTGCAGCTGTCGCGCTGCAAAAATCATGTCCTTTATGCCCCATAGGGGACAAAGTCTGCACTGTGACTCCAGGAGGAGCTCCTCAGCCACAGGGAGAAGACAGTTGAGGAGGACTCGAGCGACGAGTTTCCTCGGGGCTGATAACAGGGAGATTCCTCTGTAGTTGCCACAGTCGGACTTGTCCCCTTTTTTAAAGATGGTCACGATCACTGCATCTCTGAGATCTCTCGGCATGCTCTCCTCCCGAGAGATGAGAGAGATGAGGTCGTGTATTCGCACCAACAGCGCCTCTCCGCCATACTTCAGTGCCTCAGCCTTGTTGTTCTTAAGCTGTCTTATGGCTTTTTCTACCTCGTGCAGTGTTGGGGTTTTACTGAGGTGGTGGTGGGTAGCATGCTGCGGGATGGAGTCAAGAACACTCGAGTCAAAGGCAGAGTCTCGGTTGAGGAGATCTTCGAAGTGTTCCTTCCAGCGGGCCCTGACTGCCTCGGTCCTTGATGAGTGTTTCCCCGTTCTTGGCCAGCACTGGGGTGTGGCTTTGTGTGTTTGGACCGTAGGTGGCCTTGACTGCGATGAAGAATCCTTGCACATCATGGCTGCAGGCCAGCTGCTATATCTCCTGTGCTTTCTCCATCCACCATCTGTTCTTTAGGTCCCGGGATTTTGTTGGATTTCGGCCTTAAGCCGTCTATAATGCTGCTTTGCTGCTCCTGAGTTGGGTTGCTGTTTAAGGCTCAGAGATGCCCTGCTCTTGGATCTCCTGATCATTCTCACCAAACCAATCCTGATGTTTCCTGGTTGAGTGACTGAGCGTCTCTTCACAGGCACTGGTTATGGAGGCCTGGAGGGCAGACCAAGTGCTGTGGGCATTCTGCGTCTCGGGGTCAGCAAGGCACGCCAGGTTAGCTGTGAGGCGCTGACTGTATAGGGCTCTCTTAGCTGGGAATTTAAGTGCCCCAGCATTGACTTTTTTTGTGGCACTGTTTCTGCTGCCCCCTCCGCTTTGGGTCTATGTTGATGTCAATGACACATCGGATTAGGCGGTGGTCCGTCCAGCAGTCACCAGCTCCTGTCATGGCGCGGGTGATGCGCACATCCTTGCGATCCCTGGATCGGATGGTGACGTAGTCGAGCAGGTGCCAGTGCTTGGAGCGAGGGTGTTGCCACGATGCCTTGTATTTGTCCCTCTGGCGGAACAAGGTGGCGGTGATGACAAGTTCATGCTCTAGACATTTTGTCAGGAGTAGGGTACAGCTGGAGTTGGCTTTCCCTACCCCCTCTCTGCCAATCACGCCTCCCTAGAGAGCTGTGTCCTTGCCGACCCTGGCGTTGAAGTTACCGAGGAGGATCAGTTTGTCGTCCGCCGGGATGCGGGACAGGGATTTTTCGAGGTTGAAATAAAAACGCTCTTTGGCCTCATCTGTTGCATCGAGTGTTGGGGCGTTCACACTGATGACTGTGACGCATTGATTCCGGGATAGGGTGAGTCGAAGAGTCATGAGGCGTTTGTTAACCCCACAGGGGGAGTCTCTGAGACGGTCGACCAGCTCGTTTTTGATGGCGAAGCTGACTCCGTGGAGGTGACGTTCTTCCTCTGGTTTTCCTTTCCAGAAGAAGGTGTAACCTCCACCTTGTTCCTTGAGCTGGCCTTCCCCTGCCCGCCGGGTCTCGCTTAGTGCAGCGATGTCGATATCAAAGCGTCTAAGTTCCCGGGCAACTCTGGCGGTGCAGCCTTCCTGCCTGTTGCTGTTGGAGTTGTCCGTGAGGATCCTGACGTTCCAGGTCCCGAACTTCATGTAGAGGAGTGGAAGATGCCTGTGCGTGAGTTCTTTTAATGTGGGGTGGCCTTTGCATGCCGACTACCACACGGGCTTAGCTGAGCAAGGTCTTGGTCCAGTGGCAAGGGGGTCCAAGATAACTGGAGATCAGGCACTGCAGTTTGGGCCTAGTTGCCTACGGCGAGATGTTGGCCGCAGGTTCGGCGCTGAGTAGCGCCCTTGATGGTCGCCAGGGTGACAGCTCCCTTGGGAGCCCCCTGCTGAACAATTACCATCTTCTACTTTCCTCCCCCAGCCTCCCCCCTCCCACTGTCTAAATTTCCCCTAGACCTAATAGACTCTAATAGGGGGGTCTTAAACACTTAAACCATTACTCTAAACTCAACCCTGCCAATCCCACAAGATCAGGCCTACCTCAGGCTTCTCACCACACCACCCATCAGCGACGACGACCAGGGTCCTTGATCCACGACGACACCCGGCGAGCAGGTGAGCCTCTGACCAGGCGACCGGGCCATCACTCCTCCAGCAGTGGGCCATCACACCTCCAGCAGTGGGCCATCAGCCCCTCCAGCGGTGGGCCATCACCCCTCCAGCGGTGGGCCATCACCCCTCCAGCAGTGGGCCATCACCCCTCCAGCAGTGGGCCATCACTCCTCCAACGGCAATCGGGCCATCACCCCTCCAGCGGTGGGTCATTCACTCCTCCAGCGGTGGGCCATCGCCCCTCCAGCGGTGGGCCTTCACCCGTCCAGCAGTGGGCCATCACCCCTCCAGCAGTGGGCCATCACCCCTCCAGCAGTGGGCCATCACTCCTCCAGCGGCAATCGGGCCATCACCCCTCCAGCGGTGGGCCATCGCCCCTCCAGCAGTGGGCCATCGCCCCTCCAGCAGTGGGCCATCACCCCTCCAGCAGTGGGCCATCACCCCTCCAGCAGTGGGCCATCACTCCTCCAGCGGCAATCGGGCCATCACCCCTCCAGCGGTGGGCCATCGCCCCTCCAGCAGTGGGCCATCACCCCTCCAGCGGTGGGCCTTCACCCGTCCAGCAGCGATCGGGCCTCTACTCCTCGACGATGGTTGGACCTTTCCTTCCCCACAGCCGACCTCCTCCTCAACAGCGACCGGGGCTCCTCTCCTGCGACGGCAGTTGGTCTCCCCTCCTCCTTCAGCGACGACTGGAGCTCTCCAACCCACTGGTGACCTGGCCTCTTCTCCTCCTCCAGCACGTGGTGAGCATCATGGCTGTGACCCCCCCTGACCTCCCATTCTGAACCCCAGTGGGCAACTGAGCCTTCCAATGCCTGCCCCCAACCAAGCCTCGGACTAGTTACCAACTCACTGCCAGAGGAAACAGGTTCTCTCCACTTGCTCTATCAAAATCCCTCATAACTTTGAATACCTCTATTAGGTCTCCATTAACCTTCTCTGCCCTAAGGAGAATAGTTCCAGCCTCTGGAGAATGTGCAGCAAAGGAATGGTCAAAGGAAAGAGAGAGAGAGAGAGAGAGTGTGGGAGTAAGCAGCAGAAAGGCTGTGGATTGATTAACGGCAGTGTGAATGTGTGGGGCTGGGAGCAGCCTGTGGCGGCAGCAGAAGCCTACTGCACCTGATATTCCCAGGCAGTCTCCCATCCAAGTACTAACCAGGCCTGACTCTACTCAGTTGCAAAGATTAGATGAGATTGGGCGTTTTCAGACTGGTGTGGCCATAGGTATTTGCTAGCTGGCTTTCACTTCACTGAACGCACACAGTCCTGTCCCTCATTCTTTTTTGCTCGTTTATATATTCACAGAAGCAGACAGCACTGAAGGATGCCATTTTTTTCCTGTCCCCCCCCTCCCACTCCACTTTACTTTCATTTTCAGGGCCCGCCCTCACGCAAAACACAAACTACAAGCCCATCCTTCGTTGCCTTGTCTAAGCAACAAAACTACCTTTCTTGCACCATTCCCTCACACACTCACCCCCAATAACTCACTCACCTCAGCCCCCAAATCATTACTCACCCCCACTATCTCACACCGCAACCTTCGCCCCTAATCACTCCCTAACGCCCCGCACCCCCAAAACCACTCACTTGTGAAAAACACTGCTCCCTGATGCCACAAAATACAGACAATCGGAGAACCAGAAAGAAAGAGAGCAAGCAAGAGAAAGAGAGAGATAGAGAGAAAGAGAGATAGAGAGAAAGAGAGAGAACGAACAGCAATGTGATAATGACCAGATATTCTATTTGTGCTCTTGGTCGAGTAATAAATATTGGCTGGGACACCAGGGAGAGCTCCCCCCAGTATGGGGGTGCAGGGGGGGGGGGGGGATGAGGGGAAATGGGGAGGAAGGGGAAGAGAGGAGACAAGGAGACAAGGAGACGGGGGTGGGGTGATGGGGCGAAGAGGTGAGCCCGATGGAGGGGGTGGGTGGAGAGGGGAGACGGGGGTCGAGGCTAAAGGGAGACGGAGGAAGTGAGCCAGAGGGCAGGGGGAGAGGGGAGACGTACGAACCCACCCCCATTTCACACATTTCCCGATTCCCGGCACTCCAGTCCCTCTCGAGCATGGGAGAGAGAGAGAGAGAGAGAGAGAGAGAGAGCACTAGGGTGTGAGAGAGATCTCCTATTTCCTGAACCAGTCTGTTGTGTGGTACTTTATCAAATGTTTCCAACATATATATAACATCAACTGGACGCCCCCAGACCGAGAGTGGGGAAAGGGGGAGAGCGAGGGGGGGGGAGAGTGAGGGTGGGGAAGGGGGAGAGCGAGCGTGGGGAAACGGGGGAGACTGAGGGTGGGGGAAGGGGGAGACCGAGGTATCTCCCGATTGCAGAAATTCCCAAATGACAATGATTTGAAATCTATGATCGCGAGTTCCCAACATCATCACCATCATCATCATCATAGGTAGTCCCTCGGAATCGAGGAAGACTTAAAAATGAGTACTTAGGTGGCTGAACAGTTCAATACGAGAGCCACAGTCCCTGTCACAGGTGGGACAGATAGTCGTTGAGGGAAAGTGTGGGTGGGACAGGTTTACCGCACGCTCTTTCCGCTGTCTGCGCTTGATTTCTGCATGCTTTCGGCGATGAGACTTGAGGTGCTCAGCGCCCTCCCGGATGCACTTCCTCCACTTAGGGCGGTCTTTGTCCAGGGACTCCCAGGTGTCAGTGGGGATGTTGCACTTTATCAGGAAGGCTTTGAGGGTGCCGCTGTAACGTTTCCTCTGCCCACCTTTGACTCGTTTGCCGTGAAGGAGTTCCGAGTAGAGCGTTTGCTTTGGGAGTCTCGTGTCTGGCATGCGGACTGTGTGCCCTGCCCAGTGGAGCTGGTCAAGTGTGGTCAGTGCTTCGATGCTGGGGATGTTGGCCTGGTCGAGGATGCTAATGTTGGTGCGTCTGTCCTCCCAGGGGATTTGTTGGATCTTGTGGAGGCATCGTTGATGGTATTTCTCCAGCGACTTGAGGTGTCTACTATACATGGTCCATGTCTCTGAGCCATACAGAAGGGCGAGTATTACTACAGCCCTGTAGACCATGAGCTTGGTGGCAGTTTTGAGAGCCTGGTCTTCGAACACTCTTTTCCTCAGGTGGCCGAAAGCTGCACTGGCGAACTGGAGATGGTGCTGAATCTCGTCATCAATGATGGCTCTTGTTGACAAGAGGCTCCCGAGGTATGGGAAATGATCCATGTTGTCCAAGGCCGTGCCGTGGATCTTGATGACTGGGGGGCAGTGCTGTGCGGCGAGGACAGGCTGGTGGAGGACATTTGTCTTACGGATGTTTAGCGTAAGGCCCATGCTTTCGTACACCTCAGTAAATACGTCGACTATGTCCTGGAGTTCAGCCTCTGTATGTGCGCGACGCAGGCATCGTCCACGTACGGTAGCTCGACAACAGAGTTTGGAGTGGTCTTGAACCTGGCCTGGAGACGGTGAAAGTTGAACAGGTTCCCACTGTAAGGGGAGCTTGGGGTGTGGGTTCGAATCCACACTCCGCTGGGGTTCTGTACGTGCGATTTATGAGGATGGGTGAGTAACGAGGCACCAGACACAGTGGGTAAGAGTACAAAATGGATAATGTTGTTTATTTAGAATAGTAAACACCAAGATAGAGTGCATAGGAAGAGGTCGTAAATAGCAGTAATGGCACAATCTCATTCAACAACACGAAAAATTCTCGCAACAGGGAAGGGGAAGATAAGAGGTTGAAACATTCCACCCACACACAACCACACCTCCTACTTCCACCCTTCTTACCAATTCCTATCCTAAACTGAGTCTGTGAGGGGGTTTGGGCTCTACTCACAATTCTATCAACTCCGGGGTTCTGGGGGCACTTATTTCATCTCGGGGTCCCTCTGGGGTGGGTTTTACGTTGTTGGTCGGTTCGGTTTTCCTCCTCGATGTTGCGTCAGTTTCTTCTCTTTGCTTCTCGGTTGGCTCCTAAGCAAAAAGCTGTTGGAGTTAAGCACACCTTCCCCAGAGCGAGGGCCCTGTGAAGAGCTGACTCAACTCGCCTTTACCTCAACTCAACCACAATGCAAAAAGCTGACTCCAACCTCCAACCTCCAACTTCAACCTCCAACACCTCCAACTTCCAACCTCCAACCTCCAACCCCCAACACCTCCAACCTCCAACCTCCAACCTCCAACACCTCCAACCCCCAACCTCCTTGTGTGTTTTGCAGCTTTTCTTATAGTCCATTCATCTTCGCGCCAAAACTGCATGCCATTGTCTTGGGTCTTCCTTGAATAAAATGGGGTGTGAATGGCAGTTCGATGTGTATCAATCTGTCTGGAATGGGAGATTAGCCACACCTCCTGTATCCTGTCGCTCGCTGATGGGGTGAATGAAGATGATTGTTCACTATCTCGACAGAGGTGCCACTCTGTCTGGGCTGGCCAAAATGATTGCATCAGACCTGTGGGCCTTTGTTTAATTATTCAAACTGATACCCTTTGTATTACTGGGGAGATTTTGCCTGGACATGTTGCCTCTTCTGTGAGGGTTTTACACGAAAAGCTGAAGAAATGTCCTTTTAAAATATAAAGTTGCCCTGTATCCATTTTCCTGGAAGAACCGAATGTACACTCTTCCCCCTTACGGTAGCTGGCTCATCCCCCGTCCGGTTCCGAGCCCCTGTAACACTGTCTGTTACTGTACAGGGTGGCCAGAGTCCCATCATCCTCTGCGGTTTACAGGCTGTTGGCTGCAGTTGGGCATTTTAAACATGGCATCTTCCCATTCTCCCTGCCACATGTGTCCATGGTTGGTTTTGCAGAACCTTACAGTCTCCCGTTAAAACATTCTGTCTCAGGGTGTCTTCAAAATGTGAAGCAAAACCTTTTCCTTCTCACAGAGCCAATCTTCCCCAAATCTTACCTAAACATTAAAATACACCAATGGTATTCATATATTTGGAACACCAAAATCATAATAGTACATAGTATCACACATCATAGTATTACAGATAGGGAGGTACGGACCTTTTACAAGGTACAGACTTTTCTTTACAGTGCAATACATTCGGCTCGTACAATCAGTCCCGTCATACTGCATAGACTTTGCTAGCCCTCCCTTTTTGTTTGGCCTTTGACTTGGCTTCCCGCATAGCTTTCTCAATTTTTAAATTACGGCCCTTTCTCCTAAGCTGGCAGCGGATCGCCAGCAAATCGGCTCCGATGATCAGCTGTGCCACTACCAGGGCGTGAGAGAGGATGCGGTCCCAGGCCGGGACCTCTACGTCCAATCCCCAATCCCACCAGGGCGTTGAATTTAAGTCAGCTATCTGGGCTCCCAATTTTACTGTTTTTTTGTTGTAGGGTTAAATAATGTTTCTGGGATTTTTGTGCTGCTTTGAACAGATCTGTCAGGTGCTCTGGTAAAAATGGAATGTGGTATCTGAAATGTGCTACATAATTGTCCATGCTATTAATCATTGAGGTCCCGGCGTTGAAACCGGTAAAAACATCATTCCAGGTCCCTCTTCTGTGTCTTTTCGGTTTGATGTTGTCTTTGGGTTGTAGATGGTACAGCAAAGTCTTATTCAAAGAGCCAAAATCGAGCTCATAGAATGTCCTGAACATTTCTCGAAGGAGAGCCTGGTAGAGGCGTTCTGTCTCTTTTGGGCACCACTCAGGTAGGTGCACCTCGGTAAGGTTTAGGATGACGGAGGCCAGTCCGGTCCCATCCCATCCCCTCCCTTTCATCCCGCCACTGTCGGGAGAACGCTATGGAGATGCCTGCTGGGCATATCTTCTCTGATCCCCACATGCACACATACACTCCTAACTCCGCCTCCCACCATTTATCCCAACACACACTCACTCCCCCCTGGGTGCCCGTGATGGTCCGGTGGGTGCTGTTGTCCAGTCTCTCCAAATCTGCTGTCGGGTTTCCCATGTCCTTGCTCAGCTTCCTGAGCCACCACCACCTTCCCACTGGGATGTGCCCCTTACAGGTCAGGCGAACCCTCTTCCCAACCACTACCCTAACCCGGGATGTGATCACCTCAATGCTGGAGCAGGAGACTGATGCTTCCCCATACGTGACCCGGGGTTGGACCCCAACCACCCTGGCCACCTTCCCCTGTGGGTATATATTGCGGTCCCCTCTACCCCTGGTGTCCCTTCTCCTGTGGTGACAGTCAGTGCCTGCCCCCCTGAGCATCAAAAATAATGGCTTCTTCAGTCTCTCCCCGGTAGCTGATGCACATTCTGATGTAGGTGCACAGGAGCAGGATTTTCCTCATCTCTGGTTCTTCTCCTGAAAGATAAAACCTCATTTGGTTCAAAAAACCTGAGCCCCCTGGCTCATCCCTCCCCCATTTTCCACTCTGTCTACACCTCACAGTACGCCTGCACGGGTTTAAACTGTGTGTGCCTATCGGTCTGGCCACAAACTGCAATTTCACTGTGGAAGTCAAGGGGTTTCAACTAATAAACACTTAAAACAACAAACAAACCTTGCACAAAAGGGGAAGTGAGAAAAAAAAAGTCCAGGCTCCCTATCCTATTGGCTCAAAAGCCTCACTGTTATACTCCCTATATTGCAGAGGCCACCTGAGCCCCACTACAGTAGAGAAAACTTTATATATATCTGTACACACCTACTGCTCTCCTTTTTAACCTGCTTGCCACCCTTCCCG
The DNA here is from genome assembly GCF_044704955.1 of Pristiophorus japonicus. Lineage (NCBI taxonomy): Eukaryota > Metazoa > Chordata > Chondrichthyes > Pristiophoridae > Pristiophorus > Pristiophorus japonicus. The sequence goes on along the minus strand of NC_091992.1, from coordinate 68,853,410 downwards.
GACGCTCCTTGGTTTTCCTTTTATGCGGGGGAATGTAGGGGAAAGACCACCTCTCCTTTGGCCTCTTGGGCCGGACCGACCTCCGCGGCCTCTCTGTCTCCCCTGCCAAGGTGTCCCCCGAGCTTCGGGTGGTGCTTACTGGGCTGGTACAGCCCCTCACCCCCTCCAGGGATGGCTCACTGCCCTCGGGAGCAACGAAAATTCCCCCGGCAGGCTCCTCACTACCGGGGACTCCCGTATCCTCTGGGGGCTTTGGGTTGAACAAGGGTTCCACCCGAAACCACTCGCAGCTGATACTCTCACAGCGTTTCCTCAGTTCTTCCAGGGACCACTCACTGCTGGGATCCGCCGCCACCCTCTCTCCTGCAGGCTCTGGGCTGTCTGCACCAAAAGCTAAGCTATCCCCGACAGGCTCCTCACTGTCGGCGGCCCCTGTCTCCGGTACAACCCCTTCCCCGTCAGGAGACCTTGGCTGCGGGGTCACATCCAGTGACTGGCTGCCTGCCCTGCGCGGCCCTTTTCCCCTCTTACCTCTTGGGAAAGTAAAACAGGCTGCTAGGGACGGTGGCACCCTTGGCTGCGGAGTCCGAGCGGACCTCCTAACGGGTGGAGGTGAGTCCTCGTCCCATATGTAAGGTGGGAATCCCCCTTCCTGTGGGTCCCAAATCTGTGGGTAGTTTGTACCTGTGAAGCAACTCACTGCCCCTTGTGGTGGGATCGGTGGGGCTGCAGTGGTGGGCTGGGGGCCTGGGCTTTCCGTCGGGATTATCCCTCTGAGCTGCCCTTTCCCACGAGGTTTTGCCTTGTTGGGGTTAAACAATTTACATTGGTTAATGTGAAACCCTGCAGGGCACCTTGACCGCGTATACCATGGGGCTTGCCTTGTCGACAATGCTGTAAGGCCCCATGTACAGTGGCTCAAAGACTCCCACCCTGGCAAAGTTGTGGACCATGACCTGGTTCCCCACCTGCCACTCGTGGTGTTTGCTCGGTTCCAGCAGCAATCGATTGGTCTGATGCTGCTTCCTCATGTTCGTGGCCGCCTGCCAGTGAATCTGCTGGAGGTGCTCCAACAGACTCTTGGTAAAACGGTCCCTATTCACCTCGATTACCTGAGCTTCCGTCAGGACCGGGGCAAGTACATGGGTGGGGGTTCGCATGGCTCTTCCAGTCATGAGCGCGTATGGGGAATACCCCGTGCTTTTCGACTGGCTGGCCCGGATCCCCATCAAAACCAGGGGCAACCTCTCCACCCACCTCTGCGGGGAATCCCCAGTCTCCTTCCTGAGTTTTTCTTTCAAGGTCCTGTTCATACGCTCCACTAGCCCCGAGGACTGGGGGTTGTAGGTGATGTGCCACTTCCCCTCAATCCCCAGCACCTTAAGGATTGCCTGCATGACCTGTCCCGTGAAGTGGCTCCCCCAGTCAGACTCCACGTACAGTGGAAGTCCCCACCTGGAGAACACCTCCCTAACCAATATCCTGGCGGTCCCCGCTGATGTGGCTGTTCGGCAAGAGAAGGCTTCAACCCACTTTGTGAAAGTGTCCACCAAAACCAGGCAGTACCGGTACCCTCCCTTAGCCACAGGTAGGGGCCCTATGTAATCGATTTGTATCGATTGCCATGGTCCCTCTACCCTCCTTGCGTGTCCTAGAGACACCTTTCTTTTCTGGGGATCTGGATTATTGGTTGCACAGACAAGACAGTTCGCGCAAAATTCACGAGTGTCTTCCCGGAGCTGGGGCCACCACCCGACCTGTTCCACCATTGCCAGGTGACCTCCGGTCCGGGGTGTCCAGCTCCAGAGCCTGCGTGGACCAGCTGAAGGAACTCCCCCTGGTGCTGCTGGGGCACTATCCACTGCTCTCCTTTAAACAACATCTTCTCCCTAACATGGATGCCTGTGCCTCCGTACGGTCCTTCGACCTTATCTCCCGCAGTCAGCTTGTCCATGACGGACTTGAGGACGGGATCTCGTGCCTGTACCTGCTGGAGGTCCGGGTCCAAAGCCACCCCTGCGCTCCCTTGTGTCCCCTGTCCGTCCCGGATAGCTGCTATGGGGCCTGCCTCGAGCGGGTTCCACTTGATTCCCGTTCGGGCTCCCTCTTTGGCCAGTTGATCTGCCTTTTGGTTCCCTGCAGCCCTGGGCCCATGTTTGTAATGGGCCTTTACTTTGTGAATGCAAATGTCTGCCCGGTCCCTACTGCCTGCATGATGTGCTGCAGTAGGGGTTTTATGACCAGGGGCTTACCGACTGCAGATGTATACCCGCGACGGGACCAGATGGCTAGTACTCCGTGCAGGCATTGCAGGTGAACATACTATCTGAACAGATAGTATAGGGCCGTGGGAATTCGTCGGGGTGGGTGACTACATACATGACTGCCGACAGTTCAGCATGCTGGCCACTCATGGTGTTTGGGAGCTTTTTGGCCCTGGCAATGCCTGCCTGGGGATCATAAATCCTGCACCCTGTGAGCCTTTCCCCCGCCACCAACGTGCTGGACCCGTCAACATAGATCTCCCGGCCGTGGGGATGGATCCCCGCCCGGAGCCCTATGTCCACATCCCAGACCCCCTCAACGGAGCAACGGTGGGCTTTCCCAGGGTACAGCATGTTCGCTGCCAGTCGGGGCTCACACATCCCTTTTACTCTCCAATCCATCTGTGAGGGCATGAGGGTCCAGCGAGCAATGCATGCGCTGCTCACTGTCCCATCCTTAATTCTCCCATCCAGCAGCATCTGAGTGGGGGTGTGATGAGTGAGGAGGGTGATTGGGGACACTCCTGTAAACACCTGCGACCACTTCACAGCCCAGTGGGTGGCCAGCAGATGCCTTTCACAGTTTGAGTAACCCCTCTCATCCTCAGTGAGGACCCTGGAGGAGTAGACCACCGGCCTCAGCTGGCCATGCTGCTGTTACATCAGCATAGCACTTAAGCTATCGCCGCTGGCTGCTACCTCCAGGAAAAATTCCTCGCCCTCATCTACCGCTCCCAGGGCCGGAGCTTTCTGCAGGTCTCCCCTGAGGCTGGTAAACGCTGCATCACATCCTCATCCCACTCCCACTCCACGCCTTTGCACAGGAGCTGGAGTAGGGGCGCTGCAATGGCTGCGTAATCCTCAATGAAGTCCCTGCAGTAACCGGTCAGACCCAGGAATGACCTCACCCCTGTAACTGTAGTCGGAGCCAGTAACTCCTGAACTGCCCTCCTCTTAGCCTCATCAATGGCTCTCTCCCCTGCCCGCACAGTCAGCCCCATGAATTTTACCTCTGTCTGGCTGATTTGTGCCTTCTTAGGGTTTACTTTAAAACCCTCCTCGTGCAGCAGTCCCAACAGCTCTGCCAGCAGGGGACTGTACTCTTCCTCCGAATCGGAGAATGGCAGCAGGTCGCCTACATACTGGACTAGCTGTCTGGGTCTGCTCAACTCTTTCAGGCAGTTGGCCATACACTGATGAAAAATGCTCGGACTGTTGTGAAAGCCCTGGGGAAGACAGTTCCAGGTATACTGCTGTCCTTTGAATGTAAAGTTGAATTTGTACTGATCCTCCCGTCGCAGCGGGATGGACTAGAACCCATTCGAGATGTCCAGCACTGTAAAGACAGCTGCGGACACGGGGATGGCTGCGACTAGGTTGGCTACGGCTGCCACTGTGGGCGCACAGACAGGGATATTTTTATTGAGGACTCGGTAGTCCACCGTGGCCCTCCAAGAATTGTCCGGTTTCCTAACCGGCCAAAGTGGAGAGTTCACATGTGTGGCTATTGGTCTCAACACTCCCTGTCTGACTCGAGATCCCAATGCCTCAGCCTCCCTGGGAAAATACTGCTTCTGGGGCTTAGACATGGGGTCCCCATCTACTCTGACCTCGACCCCATTTACCCGTCCACAGTCGTGCTTATGCCTGGCAAATGCCGCCAGGTTGGCCCGCACAAAAGCCTGATCGATCATCGGAGTGCCGTCTACCAGAGCGTCGAGGTCATATCCCTCCTTCGGCTTTACAGTGCAGAGGGAACCCTTCCCCTGCTTCCCCTGGATGACTGCTGTACCTTCCCCCTCCCCGGTGTCAGCTGTGCCCCACAGACAGTGGTTCCTCAGGTCGACCAGAATTTTCTGGCCGCTGAGGAAATCTGCCCCGAGGATGCCTTTACCCACCCCCTCCCACGGCAGAAGGACACACTTCCACATGGTGTGGAGGGTGCCTCTGTTTATCTGCAGTGGTTTGGAGAAGAAGCCCTTGCGTTCTTCTCCAGTGAAGCTGGTTAGGCAGTAGGGGATCCCACTGGATAGGGGTGAGGTGGTCGGGTTGTCTACATGAACCAGTGTGCACGAGGCCCCTGTGTCCAGCAGATACTCCCCCCGGACCCCCTCAACCCCCATCATGACACGTGGTCTGCTCCACGCATCATAGGTGACCGGGCAGAGGTACACGGGTTCCTCGGGGTCTAGTCATTGGGGGGTGTTGGTCTGGGCCTGAGAGACTTCACCCCCGGTCAGGGCTGCGACCTTCCCAGTCTGGATAAAGAGTGCCTGCAGAGCCGCAAGGAGACCCTCGAGTGGGGCGGCAGATCTGGGCACAGCTGGCTTGGGAGGGCTTGTGGCCGCGGGGACTGGGGCTGAGGTTGGGGCCTCTGGACCTCTCTTTTCCTGCCTCGGATCCCGGCATTCCCTCCTCATGTGCCCTGTCTTCCCGTACCCATAGCAAACCACCTCTCTGCCTGCCTGCCAATCCCCTTCTTGCCTCCACTCTCTCTTATCAGAGCCGGGGCGGATCTCACACACCTTCCCCTTGGTGGGTTTCTCACCCCCGATTCTTCCATTGCGAAAAGAGAGGGTCAGCTGCCTCAGCACCGTCTCCTCTGTGGCTTGGGGGTCTCTGAAATCGAACCACAGGTTGGCCTGGACGCGCAACTCCGGGAGGCTGTTTGCCACCAGTGCACGCAGCCAGCGACCATGTCGGTGTGCATCCAGCTGGGTTCGGTCCAAATTCCCCCCACTGGCTTCCTCATACACTGGCCTCAGCCTGGGGGGTCTCCCTTGGTCTCTGGACAGTGGCCTGTACCCGGTTGAATGGACAGCCGTCGTTCAACCCCATGGCCTTCAGGATATCCTCCTGGAGAGCGGCCACTGTTCGCTGACCCCTCTTACTCTCAGCAGAGAGAGCCTGACACAGGGCTGGGTCCAGTGAGAACAGGAGCAGTTTGCTCCGTTCGGCCTCATCGCAGTCATTTATGTCTCCTATCTGCTCTACTTCCACAAAGTGGACAGAGGGGTCTCCTTTTCGGGTAAGTTTATTCACATGGGCCACCATCTGCCGCAGCTGGGTCGCACTGTGGGGAACCACATATTGGTTCTGTAGGGGACCCTCAGCCTGACCCACTACGGGTGGTCCGAATCTACTCTGCCTGATGGGGCACATTGGGGCTGGTCTCAGAGGTTTAGATCCCAGCATTTCACCCTGCCTCTCCTCCGGGATCCCCAATAGAGCTGTGGGAGAGGGCCTGTAGGATTCTTCTTCCCTACAGCTTGTTTCACTATTCTCCCCCTTCCGTACCTCGGCTGGGCTGATAAGGCACACCACTCCTTTACTGGGTGCCTTGCTTTCAGCCCAGCCAAGTGCTTTTGCCTCAGCTAGGGCCAGAGCTTTGGTGTCGGGCCGGGTGAGGATTCGAGTCTCGGGCACTTCCAGAGCTTTTGCTCCGGCTAGAACAAGGGCTGCTTTGGCTTCAGCCAGAGTCAGGGTGAGCCGATCAATTTGTTCCTGAAAGGAACGATGATGTGCCTTTGCCTTGCTGTGGCACGCCTGAAGCGCAGCCTGTAGCTGGAGACTCTTACCCTCTCCCAACATTCCCTGGTTCTGAACCTGGGCAAGTTCCTCCTGCAGTCCCCTGACGTAACCTTTTCCCTCAGTTACCTGGGACTGAAGGTACTCCCTGTGGTTTGCAATAGCTTTCTCCATCCCTCTCTCGTTCCTGCCTCTCCCACTTTAAATCCTGATTCAGCTTTTCCCTTTCTTTGCTGGTCTTTACTAGCTCCTCTCTCTGCTCAGCTAACTCTGTCTGCAGGACGTCTACCTGCCTGTCCAAGACCTGTATTTGCTTCCGAAAGCAAATCAGCCACACTGACTTTTCCACTGATCTTTTATGATCTTTACTCTGGGTCCACCTGGCTGTTGCGTCCTCAGGCCGTTCAGCCCTCAGCAGCGCCTGCACCCACTTCCTTGAGCAGTTTATCCTTGCTGTTACATACCAAGCAATCCTCCATTTTATACTCCTCTCCACCAAGACTGACTGTCTCTTCACCCTCACTCAACGCACGTTCCTTCGTGGTCGCCATTGTAAGGGGAGCTTGGGGTGTGGGTTCGATTCCACACTCCTCTGGGGTTCTGTATGTGCGATTTATGAGGATAGGTGAGTAATGAGGCACCAGACACTGTGGGTAAGAGTACAAAATGGCTAATGTTGTTTATTTAGAATAGTAAACACCAAGATAGAGGGCATAGGAAGAGGTCATAAATAGCAGTAATGGCCCAATTTCACTCAACAACACGAAAAATCTCGCAACAGGGAAGGGGAAAATAAGAGGTTAAAACATTCCACTCACACACAACCACACCTCCCACTTCAACCCTTCTTACCAATTCCTATCCTAAATTGAGTCTGAGAGGGGCTTTGGGCTATACACACAATCCTATCAACTCTGGGGTTCTGGGGGCCCTTATTTCAGCTCGGGGTCCCTCTGGGGTGGGTTTTACGCTGTTGGTCGGTTCGGTTTTCCTCCTCAATGTTGCGTCGGTTTCTTATCTTGGCCTTTCGGTTGGCTCCTAAGCAAAAAGCTGCTGGAGTTAAGCACACCTTCCCCAGAGCGAGGGCCCTGTGAAAAACTGACTCAACTCCCAAAAGCCGACTCCAACCTCCAACCTCTGGTTGGTTTCCTTGCTCAGCTCAGCTGTGGGAAGTCACTGCCACTGCCTGCTGGTTTTCAGTCTCGGTGGCTTCGTCTGTGGAACTGCTGCTTCTTCCTCTGGTGGAGCAAGAGCGAGACGGAGAGAGAGCTCTCTCTAGATACAAGCTGCAAGCTGCCAGCTCCAACCTCTCCGGCTGCTTCCACACCTAGCTGCTTCTATACCCCCAGTGGTTCTCTAGGTCCTATAACCAATTTAGTTCTGGCCTTTTCGCCCTCAAACTCAGTGGATGGTCCATTGTGTAAGTTTGGGCAGGGAGATAGCTTTGAATATTTAATCAGAAGATGTCACAGGTACAGATAGGTGTGAGGACAGGGGTATTGTTTCAGTGCACATTGGTGCCTAAAAGTCTGCTGGTCCTTTGTTACAGTCCTGGGAGGCAATCGGTTTGGGTCTCCCCTTTGATGGGCCATTACTGCAGTGATTGTCCACTGTCCATATTAATTAGGTAGATAATGGTCCACAGTCATTAGGGGTGAGTCATATTTTCAAACTGGGCCGGGTAGTCCCTATTGGTTGAGGATCTCCCCACTTCAGGCCCGACTTGACCTCTGATTGGCCTGCCAGAATGCACTTTTCCCCCATTGGCCAGTGCCTCGGTCTCGCTTATGAGCTAGACTCCACAATGTCTGTATCCGCCCACACGTTTCCCAGCCTGCCTGGTCTGAGGGTTTGGTGGCCAAAAAATGTTCATTTAAAATGAATAGAACGATCCCATGTTAGTTTTCTAGTCCTTAGAGTGTTTCAATAAAATGCGGCTGTGGATTTTCGAACCTTACATAAGGCAGTTGTTATATATGCAGACTATAGATATACTCTCTGTGTAGTCACTGTATAGTTGCATATGATGGAGACTTGTGACCTGATGTACTGTCAATAAGGTTTACACTGTGTATATATTATGCTGGCACCACTAGAGGGTGCAACTGGTGGAGACTGGGGTTTCCTGCCCTGGTTTGAGGGGCTGTATAAAAGGATAGCCACCATGTGGCTGCCTCACTCTGGAGTTACGAATAAAGGACCAAGGTCACTACAGTTTCCGTACAACACATTGCCTCATGGAGTCATTCATAAGTACATTACAGGTATAACAATAACGAGCACTATGAACAGTTTAACACATACAGTAATAATGACTGATGCACTGTAGGTTGGAACAGTTCATTTTGTTGTTGGTAGACCTTCTTTGGTGTTGGTAATAGATAGTCTGGGGCCTGCAGCCTGCTTACATAGAAACATAGAAAATAGGTGCAGGAGTAGGCCATTCGGCCCTTCTAGCCTGCACCGCCATTCAATGAGTTCATGGCTGAACATTCAACTTCAGTACCCCATTCCTGCTTTCTCGCCATACCCCTTGATCCCCCTAGTAGTAAGGACCTCATCTAACTCCTTTTTGAATATATTTAGTGAATTGGCCTCAACAGCTTTCTGTGGTAGAGAATTCCACAGGTTCACCACTCTCTGGGTGAAGAAGTTCCTCCGCATCTCGGTCCTAAATGGCTTACCCCTTATCCTTAGACTGTGACCTCTGGTTCTGGACTTCCCCAACATTGGGAACATTCTTCCTGCATCTAACCTGTCTAACCCCGTCAGAATTTTAAATGTTTCTATGACGTCCCCTCTCATTCTTCTGAACTCCAGTGAATACAAGCCCAGTTGATCCAGTCTTTCTTGATAGGTCAGTCCCGCCATCCCGGGAATCAGTCTGGTGAACCTTCGCTGCACTCCCTCAATAGCAAGAATGTCCTTCCTCAGGTTAGGAGACCAAAACTGTACACAATACTCCAGGTATGGCCTCACCAAGGCCCTGTACAACTGTAGCAACACCTCCCTGCCCCTGTACTCAAATCCCCTCGCTATGAAGGCCAACATGCCATTTGCTTTCTTAACCGCCTGCTGTACCTGCATGCCAACCTTCAATGACTGATGTACCATGACACCCAGGTCTCTTTGCACCTCCCCTTTTCCTAATCTGTCACCATTCAGATAATAGTCTGTCTCTCTGTTTTTACCACCAAAGTGGATAACCTCACATTTATCCACATTATACTTCATCTGCCATGCATTTGCCCACTCACCTAACCTATCCAAGTCACTCTGCAGCCTCACAGCATCCTCCTCGCAGCTCACACTGCCACCCAACTTAGTGTCATCCGCAAATTTGGAGATACTACATTTAATCCCCTCATCTAAATCATTAATGTACAGTGTAAACAGCTGGGGCCCCAGCACAGAACCTTGCGGTACCCCACTAGTCACTGCCTGCCATTCTGAAAAGTACCCATTTACTCCTACTCTTTGCTTCCTGTCTGACAACCAGTTCTCAATCCATGTCAGTACACTACCCCCAATCCCATGTGCTCTAACTTTGCACATCAATCTCTTGTGTGGGACCTTGTCGAACGCCTTCTGAAAGTCCAAATATACCACATCAACTGGTTCTCCCTTATCCACTCTACTGGAAACATCCTCAAAAAATTCCAGAAGATTTGTCAAGCATGATTTCCCTTTCACAAATCCATGCTGACTTGGACCTATCATGTCACCTCTTTCCAAATGCACTGCTATAACATCCTTAATAATTGATTCCATCATTTTACCCACTACCGATGTCAGGCTGACCGGTCTATAATTCCCTGTTTTCTCTCTCTCTCCTTTTTTAAAAAGTGGGGTTACATTGGCTACCCTCCACTCCATAGGAACTGATCCAGAGTCAATGGAATGTTGGAAAATGACTGTCAACGCATCCACTATTTCCAAGGCCACCTCCTTAAGTACTCTGGGATGCAGTCCATCAGGCCCTTGGGATTTATCGGCCTTCAATCCCATCAATTTCCCCAACACAATTTCCCGGCTAATAAGGATTTCCCTCAGTTCCTCCTCCTTACTAGACCCCCCGACCCCTTTTATAACCGGAAGGTTGTTCGTATCCTCCTTCGTGAATAACGAACCAAAGTACTTGTTCAATTGGTCCGCCATTTCTTTGTTCCCCGTTATGACTTCCCCTGATTCTGACTGCAGGGGACCTATGTTTGTCTTTACTAACATTTTTCTCTTTACATATCTATAGAAACTTTTGCAATCCGTCTTAATGTTCCCTGCAAGCTTTTTCTCATACTCCATTTTCCCTGCCCTAATCAAACCCTTTGTCCTCCTCTGCTGAGTTCTAAATTTCTCCCAGTCCCCAGGTTCGCTGCTATTTCTGGCCAATTTGTATGCCACTTCCTTGGCTTTAATACTATCCCTGATTTCCCTTGATAGCCACGGTTGAGCCACCTTCCCTTTTTTATTTCTATGCCAGACAGGAATGTACAATTGTTGTAGTTCATCCATGCGGTCTCTAAATGTCTGCCATTGCCCATCCACAGTCAACCCCTTAAGTATCATTCGCCAATCCATCCCAGCCAATTCACGCCTCATACCTTCAAAGTTAGCCTTCTTTAAGTTCTGGACCATGGTCTCTGAATTTACTGTTTCATTCTCCATCCCAATGCAGAATTCCACCATATTATGGTCACTCTTCCCCAAGGGGCCTCGCACAACGAGATTGCTAATTAATCCTCTCTCATTACATAACACCCAGTCTAAGATGGCCTCCCCCCTAGTTGGTTCCTCGACATATTGGTCTAAAAAACCATCCCTTATGCACTCCAGAAAATCCTCCTCCACCGTATTGCTTCCAGTTTGGTTAGCCCAATCTATGTGCATATTAAAGTCACCCATTATAACTGCTGCACCTTTATTGCACGCACCCCTAATTTCCTGTTTGATGCCCTCCCCAACATCACTACTACTGTTTGGAGGTCTGTACACAACTCCCACAAACGTTTTTTGCCCTTTGGTGTTCTGCAGCTCTACCCATATAGATTCCACATCATCCAAGCTAATGTCCTTCCTAACTATTGCCTTAATCTCCTCCTTAACCAGATGGTTACTGAGCCCCACTCTCTGGTCCCTCACTGACCAGCTCTTCCTAGCCCTTGAGTTTGATGCTCACTCCCTGTTCTGTAAATGTAGACAACTATTTATCACTGGTAGATCGCCCATTGCTCAGGGCAGTCTGCAGGGTGAGCAATCGTCACAAATGTAACTGGACCCCACTGGGAGAAGGGGGCACGAAGAAGGCAAACAATGCCATCTCTGCCCATCGCCTGCACATACAATTCTCTGGTTTATAACCACGTGGAAACCTGTTATGATATTCTAGCATATCCAATCATTGTAGCCTAAAGCCAAACACAGTTGCATCAAGGTGAGGCCCCTATAACTGGACGGGTCAAACCGTGGCATCACAAGGCAAGCCTGACCCTACACTGTGCATCACAGTGAGATCAGACATCGCAATCGGTTTGTAACCAGGGCAACTTAAGGTAAACAAAGCTTCATAAACAGTACAAATGAAGGAAAATGAGCTGCAGTGACTGTGACTAACTGGCTGATCTATCGAGGAGTGAATGTGGCCGGTACAATATCGCAACATCTTTCCTTTATGAAGAGAACACAAAGCATGAAACATCATCAACCAGCAGATTAGAGAGAAGGTTGTGAGCTTTGAAAGATTAACCTATTGATCTTGTATCATCATTTGTGAACATGATAACTTTTAAAATGCAGTCTATAGATATACTCTCTGTATAGTCACTGTATAGTTGCATAAGATGTAGACTTGTTTACCTGATGTACTTTCAATAAGTTTTGTACTGTGTATATACTATGCTGGCACCACTAGAGGGTGCAACTGGTGGAAACCAGGGTTTCCTGCCCTGTTGGCAGGGGCAGTATAAAAGGGTAGCCACCATGTGGCTGTCTCACTTTGGAATTACCAATAAAGGACCAAGGTCACTCCAGTTTAAATACAATACATTGCCTCGTGGAGTTATTCATAAGTACATTACAACTAGCGACGAGAATACAGACTTTCACACGATTATGGCTACCTTTGGCACACTAAAAGACTTTGCAGAGGGTGATGATTGGGATGCCTTCATGGAAAGGGTTGAGCTACATTTCGTGGCAAACGTCCTGGCAGAGGAGACAGATGCATCGGAGGAGAAGCGCAAGGCTATACTGCTGACAGTTGTGGGCACGACGTCTACCGCCTTGCTGGCACCCATGAAGGCCAAGGATAAGACTACAATGAGCTGATTATTCCCGGGATGGCAGGACTGACATATGTAGAAAGACTGGATCGACTAGGCTTATATTCACTGGAATTTAGAAGAGTGAGAGGGGATCAGAAACATATAAAATTCTGACGGGATTGGGAAGGTTATATGCAGGAGGAATGTTCCCGATGTTGGGGAAGTCCGGAATCAGGTGTCACAGTCTAAAGATAAGGGGTAAGCCATTAGGACCGAGATAAGGAAAAACCTCTTCACTCAGAGAATTGTGAACCTGTGGAATTCTCTACCACAGAAAGTTGTTGAGGCCATTTCTTTAGATATATTCAAAAGGGAGTTAGATATGGCCCTTATGGCTAAAGGGATCAAGGGGTATGGAGAGAAAGCAGGAATGGGGTATTGAAGTTGCATCATCAGCCATGATGATATTGAATGGTGGTGCAGGCTCGAAGGCCAGAATGGCCTGCTCCTGCACCTATTTTCTATGTTTCTATGTTTCTATGACTGAACTAATTCACGACCAACTAAAACCAAATTGATTGGGCTCACGAACCTGGTAGCAATGCGGTGGAGGAAGATTTCCTGGAGTGTATTAGGGATGGTTTTCTAGACCAATATGTCGAGGAACGAACCAGAGGGCTGGCCATCCTTGACTGGGTGATGTGTAATGAGAAAGGACTGATGAACAATCTTGCTGTACGAGGCCCCTTGGGAAAGAGTGACCATAATATGGTGGAATTATTTATTAAGGTGGAGAGTGACACAGTTAATTCAGAGACTAGGGTCCTGAACTTAAGGAAAGGTAACTTCGATGGTATGAGACGTGAATTGGCTAGAATAGACTGGCGAGTGATACTTAAAGGGTTGATGGTGGATAGGCAATGGCAAACATTTAAACATCACATGGATGAACTTCAACAATTGTACATATCTGTATGGAGTAGAAATAAAACGGGGAAGGTGGCTCAACCATGGCTAACAAGGGAAATTAAGGATAGTGTTAAATCCAAGGAAGAGGCATATAAATTGGCCAGAAAAAGTAGCAAACCTGACGACTAAGGGTTTAATTAGGAGGGGGAAAATAGAGTATGAGAGGAAGCTTGTTGGGAACATAAAAACTGACTGCAAAAGCTTCCAGAGATATGTGAAGAGAAAAAGATTAGTGAAAACAAACGTAGGTGCCTTGCAGTCAGACTCAGGTGAATTTATAATGCGGAACAAAGAAATGGCAGACCAGTTAAACAAATACTTTGCTTCTGTCTTCACGAAGGAAGGCACAAATAACCTTCCGGAAATACTAGGGTACCGAGGGTCTAGTGAGAAGGAGAAACTGAAGGAAATCCTTATTAGTCAGGAAATTGTGTTAGGGAAATTGATGGGATTGAAGGCTGATAACTCCCCGGGGCCTGATAGTCTGCATCCCAGAGTACTTAAGGAAGTAGCCCAAGAAATAGTGGATGCATTGGTGATCATTTTTTACTGTCTATCGACTCTGAATCAGTTCCTATGGACTAGAGAGTAGCTAATGTAACACCACTTTTTAAGAAAGGAGGGAGAGAGATAATCAGCCGCCATTCAGATAATATTCTGCCTTTGTGTTTTTGTTCCCAAAATGGATAACCTCACATTTATCCACATTACACTGCATCTGCCATGCATTTGCCCACTCACCTAACCTGTCCAAGTCACCCTGCAGCCTCTTAGCGTCCTCCTCACAGCTCACACCGCCACTCAGTTTAGTATCATCAGCAAACTTGGAGATATTACACTCAATTCCTTCATTTAAATCGTTAATATATATTGTAAAGAGCTGGGGTCCCAGCACTGAGCCCTGCGGCACTCCACTAGTCACTGCCTGCCATTCTGAAAAGGACCCGTTTATCCCGACTCTTTGCTTTTTGTCTACCAACTAGTTCTCTATCCACGTCAGTACATTATCCTCAATCCCATGTGAAAAGTTAAAGCACATGGGATTGGGGGTGGGGTGCTGACATGGATTGAGAACTGGTTGGCAGACAGGAAGCAAAGAGTAGGAGTAAATGGGTACTTTTCAGAATGGCAGGCAGTGACTAGTGGGGTACCGCAAGGTTCTGTGCTGGGGCTCCAGCTGTTTACATTGTACATTAATGATTTGGACGAGGGGATTAAATGTAGTATCTCCAAATTTGCGGATGACACTAAGTTGGGTGGCAGTGTGAGCTGCGAGGAGGATGCTATGAGGCTGCAGAGTGACTTGGATAGGTTAGGTGAGTGGGCAAATGCATGGCAGATGAAGTATAATGTGGATAAATGTGAGGTTATCCACTTTGGTGGTAAAAACAGACTATTATCTGAATGGTGACAGATTGGGAAAATGGGAGGTGCAACGAGACCTGGGTGTCATGGTACATCAGTCATTGAAGGTTGGCACGCAGGTACAGCAGGCGGTTAAGAAAGCAAATGGCATGTTGGCCTTCATAGCGAGGGGATTTGAGTACAGGGGCAAGGAGGTGTTACTACAGTTGTACAGGGCCTTGGTGAGGCCACACCTGGAGTATTGTGTGCAGTTTTGGTCTCCTAACTTGAGGAAGGACATTCTTGCTATTGAGGGAGTGCAGCGAAGGTTCACCAGACTGATTCCCGGGATGGCGGGACTGACATTTCAAGAAAGACTGGATCAACTGGGCTTGTATTCACTGGAATTCAGATGAATGAGAGGGGATCTCATAGAAACATTTAAAATTCTGACAGGTTTAGACAGGTTAGATGCAGGAAGAATGTTCCCAATGTTGGGGAAGTCCAGAACCAGGGGTCACAGTCTAAGGATAAGGGGTAAGCCATTTAGGACCGAGATGAGGAGAAACTTCTTCACCCAGAGAGTGGTGAACCTGTGGAATTCTCTACCACAGAAAGTTGTTGAGGCCAATTCACTAAATATATTCAAAAAGGAGTTAGATGTAGTCCTTACTACTAAGGGGATCAAGGGATATGGCGAGAAAGCAGGAATGGGGTCCTAAAGTTGCATGTACAACCATGAGCTCATTGAATGGCGGTGCAGGCTCGAAGGGCCGAATGGCCTACTCCTGCATCTATTTTCTATGTTTCTATGTTTCTAAGTGAAGGAATGGCAGCTGCACTGACTGTGACTAACTGGCTGATCTCTCTAGGAATGAATGTGCCCGGCTAGAAGACCTGATGAAGAGAGCGTGAACAATGGAATCATCGCTAACCGGCTGACAGTCGGATGGGTGTTGCCCGAGAAGGTCTGTTTATTCCAGCTTGTTTAATTCCCGTGAAAGTCAGAGTGCGTAACATCATTTTTACGAAAGGATATACTTGCTTTGGAGGCAGTTCAGAGAAGGTTCACTAGGTTGATTCCGTTGATGAGGGGGTTGACTTATGAGGAAAGGTTGAGTTGGTTGGGCTTCTACTCATTGGATTTCAAAAGAATGAAAGGTGATCTTATCGAACCGTATGAGATTATGAGGGGGCTTGATAAGGTCGATACAGACAGGATGTTTCCGCTGATGGGGGAGCCTAGAACTAGAGGGCATGATCTTAGAATAAGGGGACGCCCATTTAAAACAGAGATGAGGAGAAATTTCTTCTCTCAGAGGGTTGTAAATCTGTGGAATTCACTGCCTCAGAAAGCTGTGGAAGTTGGGACATTGAATAAATTTAAGACAGAAATAGACAGTTTCTTAAACGATAAGGGGATAAGGGGTTATGGGGAGCGGGTTGGGAAGTGGAGCTGAGTCCATGATCTTATTGAATGGTGGAGCAGGCTCGAGGGGCCGAATGGCCGACTCCTGTTCCTATTTCTTATGCTCTTATGTTCTTATAATCCACTGCAGTGACCATGCAGACATCAATGCCAAATCCTGGAAACTGATACCAGTTCAGTACTCGCTAGTTGTTCTGATCAGATGGTCCTGGACCCTGGGATAGTCTGTGGGACAAGGAAGTGATGAGAAACTCTTGTCCCAGGTGTTACTTGTGTCCTCTGACTGAGCCAATCCTTGCCAAGGACCTCCTCCCAGGTCAGCTGGCTCAGGTACTGCCACCAAAAGCCCTCCGATTGTGTCAGAGAAGCTCCTTGTGTCAGTGACTGCCAAAGCTTCTGTAGATATGTGAAGAGAAAAAGATTAGTGAGGACAAACGTAGGACCTTTGCAGTCAGAATCAGGGGAATTTATAATGGGAAACAAAGAAATGGCAGACCAACTGAACAAATACTTTGGTTCTGTCTTCACAAAGGAAGGCACAAATAACCTTCCGGAAATACTGGGGGACCGAGCGTCTAGCGAGAAGGAGGAACTGAAGGAAATCCTTATTAGTCAGGAAATTGTGTTAGGGAAATTGATGGGATTGAAGGTGGATAAATCCCCAGGGCCTGATAGTCTGCACCCCAGAGTACTTAAGGAAGTGACCTTTGGAATAGTGGATGCATTGGTGATCATTTTCCAACAGTCTATCGACTCTGGATCAGTTCCTATGGACTGGAGGGTAGCTAATGTAACACCACTTTTTAAGAAAGGAGGGAGAGAGAAAACGGGGAATTATAGATTGGTTAGCCTGACATTAGTAGTGGGGAAAATGTTGGAATCAATTATTAAGGATGAAATAGCAGCGCATTTGGAAAGCAGTGACAGGATTGGTCCAAGTCAGCATGGATTTATGAAAGGGAAATCATGCTTGACAAATCTTCTAGAATTGTTTGAGGATGTAACTAGTAGAGCGGACAGGGGAGAACCAGTGGATGTGGGGTATTTGGACTTTCAGAAGGCTTTTGACAAGGTCACACACAAGAGATTGGTGTGAAAAATCAAAGCACATGGTATTGGGGGTAATGTATTGACATGGATAGAGAACTGGTTGGCAGACAGGAAGCAGAGAGTCAGGATAAATGGGTCCTTTTCAGAATGGCAGGCAGTGACCAGTGGGGTGCCGCAGGGCTCAGTGCCGGGACCCCAGCTATTTACAATATACATTAACGATTTAGATGAAGGAATTGAGTGTAATATCTCTAGGTATGCAGATGACACTAAGCTGGGTGGTGGTGTGAGCTGCGAGGAGGATGCTAAGAGGCTGCAGGGTGATTTGGACAGGTTAGGTGAGTGGGTAAATGCTTGGCAGATGCAGTATAATGTGGATAAATGTGAGGTTATCCACTTTGGGGGCAAAAACACGAGTACAGAATATTATCTGAATGGCGGCAGATTAGGAAAAGGGGAGGTGCAACGAGACCTCGCTGTCATGGTACATCATTCATTGAAAGTTGGCATACAGGTACAGCAGGTGGTGAAGAAGGCAAATGGCATGTTGGCCTTCATAGCTAGGGGATTTGAGTATAGGAGCAGGGGGGTCTTACTGCAGTTGTACAGGGCCTTGGTGAGGCCTCACCTGGAATATTGTGTTCAGGTTTGGTCTCCTAATCTGAGAAAGGGCATTCTTGCTGTTGAGGGAGTACAGCAAAGGTTCACCAGACTGATTCCCCGGGTGGCAGGACTGACATATGAGGAGAGACTGGATCAACTGGGCCTTTACACATTGGAGTTTAGAAGGATGAAAGGGGATCTCATAAAAACATATAAAATTCTGACGGGGACGGGACAGGTTCGATGCAGGAAGAATGTTCCCGATGTTGGGGAAGTCCAGAACCAGGGGTCACAGCCTAAGGATAAGGGGTAGGACATTTAGGACTGAGATGAGGAGAAACTTCTTCACTCAGAGAGTTGTTAACTTGTGGAATTCTCTACCGCAGAGAGTTGTTGATCCCAGTTTGTTGGATATATTCAATAGGGAGTTAGATATAGCCCTTACGGCTAAAGGGTTCAAGGGGTATGGAGAGAAAGCAGGAAAGGGGTACTGAGGGAATGATCAGCCATAATCTTATTGAATGGTGGTGCAGGCTCGAAGGGCCGAATGGCCTACTCCTGCACCTATTTTCTATGTTTCTATATTTCTATGATCCTGGTTCACCTGATAGTATTGCAGCCATTCTGGACCATCTCTCTGATTCTGAAGAAGGTGTACATTGCCCAACTCCAAAACCCTTCATCATCATAGGCAGTCCCTCGAAATCGAGGAAGACTTGCTTCCACTCTAAAAGTGTTTTCTCAGGTAACTGAACAGTCCGATACGGGAATTACAGTCTCTGTCACAGGTGGGACAGACAGCCATTGAAGGATAGGGTGGGTGGGACAGGTTTGCCGCATGCTCCTTCCGCTGCCTGCGCTTGGTTTCTGCATGCCCTCAGCGATGAGACTCGAGGTGCTCAGCACCCTCCTGGATGCATTTCCTCTACTTAGGGCGGTCTTTGACCGGGAATCCCAGGTGTCAGTGGGGATGTTGCACTTTATCAGGGAGGCTTTGAGGGTGTCCCCGAAATGTTTCCTCTGCCCACCTGGGGCTCGAGAGGGTAAGGGGGGGAAGGGAATGAGGGGTGAATGGGGGCAGGGGGAACGAGGGGGAAAGGGGGGATGATCAATTAATGTGATCTGTGGGGCAGTGTGGTTCTGAACTTCACCAAAACATTTGGCACAGGACCATCGCAGTCACCAAACATTGGGGATTTATTCCACCGCCTTGGCCTGGATTCCAACCCAGCCCCTCATGACCGAACGGCCAATGTCTAACCTACAGCAACCGTTACATGGGAATACCGTGATGGGCACAGACACAGGACCAAGCAGGAAGCACCATGTAGAGAGAGCGTATGACCAGCTCCTATCACACGCAGGCAGTTCCATGCACCTCCCAGCAATAGAGGGTGCCACAGGCAAGAGCCCCGGGGCGGATATCTACCCCATGCACTGATCCAGGGAGGGTGTGTTGCAACACCCAGGGAGCCGGGGAGAAGCAGCAGCCATTTTGACCAGGAACATGTGCAGCTTACCTGGACAACTAGTGGATCGGAAGGGTCGACCACCACCGCAACGCTGGTGGTCATGTCGATGATCACGTAGCTGTAATTGTCCGTCAGTATCGGGACCGGCAGGATTTTTAAATCGAAACATCAAAAATGGACAGATTACCCAACTGCTCGTGCTCCCTACACCCCTCCCCAACACTCCCCCAAGACACCACCCCACTATCTCAAATGCCCCCGCCCCACCTTAGCTCCCCTCGCTGCACTGCACTGGTGGGTACAGGTGCGTGCGACACTGGGGTACTGTACCGGTCTGTACAGGTGCATGCGACACTGGGGTACTGTACCGGTCTGTACAGGTGCGTGCGACACTGGGGTACTGTACCGGTCTGTACAGGTGCATGCGACACTGGGGTACTGTACTGGTCTGTACAGGTGCGTGCGACACTGGGGTACTGTACCGGTCTGTACAGGTGCGTGCGACACTGGGGTACTGTACCGGTCTGCACAGGTGCGTGTGACACTGGGGTACTGTACCGGTCTGTACAGGTGTGTGCGACACTGGGGTAGTGTACCGGTCTGTACAGGTGTGTGCGACACCGGGGTACTGTACCGGTCGGTACAGGTGCGTGCGACACTGGGGTACTGTACCGGTCTGTACAGGTGCGTGTGACACCGGGGTACTGTACCGGTCTGTACAGGTGCTTGCGACACTGGGGTACTGTACCGGTCTGTACAGGTGCGTGCGACACCGGGGTACTGTACCGGTCTGTACAGGTGCGTGCGACACTGGGGTACTGTACCGGTCTGTACAGGTGCGTATGACACTGGGGTACTGTACCGGTCTGTACAGGTGCGTGCGACACTGGGGTACTGTACCGGTCTGTACAGGTGCGTATGACACTGGGGTACTGTACTGGTCTGTACAGGTGCGTGCGACACTGGGGTACTGTACCGGTCTGTACAGGTGCGTGCGACACTGGGGTACTGTACCGGTCTGTACAGGTGCGTGTGACTCTGGGGTACTGTACCGGTCTGTACAGGTGTGTGCGACGCTGGGGTACTGTACCGGTCTGTACAGGTGCGTGCGACGCTGGGGTACTGTACCGGTCTGTACAGGTGCGTGTGACACTGGGGTACTGCACCGGTCTGTACAGGTGCGTCTGACACTGGGGTACTGTACCGGTCTGTACAAGGGCGTGCGACACTGGGGTACTGTACTTGTCTGTACAGGTGTGTGCGACACTGGGGTACTGTACCGGTCTGTACAGGTGCGTGCGACACTGGGGTACTGTACCGGTCTGTACAGGAGCGTACGACACTGGGGTACTGTACCGGTCTGTACAGGTGCGTGTGACACCGGGGTACTATACTGGTGTACAAATCCTCTGGGAGGACAAGCGCACCAACATCAGCCTCCTCATTGAGGCCAACATCCCCAGCATTGAAGCACTGACCACACTCGATCAGCTCCACTGGGCAGGCCACATTGTCCGCCTGCCAGACACGACTCTCCCAAAGCAAGCGCTCTACTCGGAACTCCTTCACGGCAAATTAGCCAAAGGTAGGCAGAGGAAACGTTACAAGGATATCCTCAAAGCCTCCCTGATAAAGTGCAACATTCCCACTGACACTTGCGAATCCCTGGCCAAAGACCGCCCTAAGTGGAGGAAGTGCATCTGGGAGGGCGCTGAGCACCTCGAGTCTCATCGCCAAATCAGAGCCTGGACGGCCAGCGACCCCACATTATCCTTAGTAAAAAGATGTGACCTAACCGGTGACTGGACAGAGGCCTGCCCCGAGGAATTAAAACCCTTTCACAGGCGCATGTATGAGCTATCACTACAAGCAGACTGCCTGATGTGGGGCAGCCGAGTAGTCATGCCTCTGTGAGGCAGAGAGGCATTTGTCCGGGAGCTCCACCGCGAGCACCCGGGGATTGTTCTCATGAAGGCCATAGCCAGATCCCATGTCTGGTGGCCTGGTATTGACGCGGACTTGGAGCTCTGCGTCCGAAGGTGCACCATTTGTGCCCAACTCAGCAATGCCCCCAGGGAGGCTCCCCTGTCGCGAGTGCACGTAGACTATGCGGGCCCATTCATGGGCAAAATGTTCCTCGTAGTTGTAGATGCATTTTCAAAGTGGATCGAATGCACCATTTTAAACTCGAGCACAACCTCCACCACTGTGGAGAGCCTCGCAACCATGTTTGCAACGCACGGAATCCCTGACATATTGGTCAGTGACAATGGTCCGTGCTTCACCAGCGCAGAATTCCAAGATTTTATAATTGACCACGGCATAAATCACGTCAAGACGGCACCGTTCAAGCCGGCCTCCAACGGCCAGGCGGAGAGAGCAGTGCAAATCATTAAACAAGGCATGCTTAAAATCCAAGGTCCCACGCTGCAGGGTCGCCTGTCGCGACTGCTGCTGGCATACAGATCTCGTCCGCACTCATTGACTGGGATCCCCCCCGCGCAACTGTTGATGAAAACAAGGCTCTCATTAATCCTCCCAGACATGCACGAAATCGTTGAGACAAAGCACCGTAAGCTGACTGAGTACCATGACAGAAATTTGAAGGGGAGATGGAATGAGATAGGGGACAAAGTGTTTGTACTAAACTATGGCAGGGGTCCCAAATGGCTTGCAGGGACAGTAACAGGCAAGGAAGGAAACAGGCTACTGGTAATACAAATGGACAATGGCAAAACCTGCCGGAGGAATGTAGACCAAGTCAAAAGCAGATTTACCAACAACACTGTGGAACCAGAGACAATGTGGAACTCGCACCACACCTGGTGGACAGACAGAGGGAACAACCTGAGGAAAGGGCAATCCCAACAGACAGCCCAGGCGAGTCAACAACAATAACACCAATCGAAACAAACAGCCCAGGCGAGATACCAGCAACCACACCCAAAGAAAAACAGACACCAAGGCAAACAACTGAACCACAACTCAGACGCTCCACGCGAGAGCGTAGACCACCTGAGAGACTGAACCCATAAAGACAATCGGACCTTGGTGGAGGGTGATGTCATGTATCTTACATTATTATATATAACTGCATCCTAACATGCTATACATGACTGTAATAAGATATGACCTGTAACCACCAGGGGTGCACTTGCAAGAGACAGGCATATAAGGACAGGTCTCAGGCAAGTGCAGCATTCCAGAGCTGTGAAATAAAGGTGCCGGTCCAGAGTGACCTTGACTTCACGACATGCCTCGTGTGAATCTGTACTGAGGGGACAGGACTTTACAAAACCCAAATCCCTAACCCTAAACATAACCCCAAACCTAAACCCAACCTGAACCCCAATCCAAACCCGAAGACCAAACCCAACCCTAACCATAAATATCCTAACCCTAACCCCAACTACCGTAACCCTCAATGCCCAAACCCTAAACCGAAATACAATAACCCCAACTCCAAATATCTTAACCCTAAACCTAACCCTAAATACCCTAATCTTAAAGCTAACCCTAACCCTAACCCCAACTCTAAACCCAACCCGAACCTTAACCCCAATTCCAACACAAAGCCCAACCCTAATCCCATTCCAAACCCTAAATACCCGAACACTAACCCTAAATACCTAACCTTAAATACCCTAACCCTAAATACCCGAACCCTAAACCCAAACCCTAAAAACCCTAACCGTAAATAACCTGACCCTAACCCAAACCCTATATACCCTAACCCTAAATACCCGAACTCAACATCCATGGGTATTCAACATTCAGGAAGGATAGAATAAAAGGAAAAGGAGGTGGGGTAGCATTGCTGGTTAAAGAGGAGATTAATGCAATAGTTAGGAAGGACATTAGCTTGGATGATGTGGAATCTATATGGGTAGAGCTGCAGAACACCAAAGGGCAAAAAACGTTAGTGGGAGTTGTGTACAGACCTCCAAACAGTAGTAGTGATGTTGGGGAGGGCATCAAACAGGAAATTAGGGGTGCATGCAATAAAGGTGCAGCAGTTATCATGGGTGACTTTAATATGCATATAGATTGGGCTAACCAAACTGGAAGCAATTCGGTGGAGGAGGATTTCCTGGAGTGCATAAGGGATGTTTTCTAGACCAATACGTCGAGGAACCAACTAGGGGGGAGGCCATCTTAGACTGGGTGCTGTGTAATGAGAGTTGGGTGGCAGTGTGAGCTGCGAGGAGGATGCTATGAGGCTGCAGAGTGACTTGGATAGGTTAGGTGAGTGGGCAAATGCATGGCAGATGAAGTATAATGTGGATAAATGTGAGGTTATCCACTTTGGTGGTAAAAACAGAGAGACAGACTATTATCTGAATGGTGACACATTAGGAAAAGGGGAGGTGCAACGAGACCTGGGTGTCATGGTACATCAGTCATTGAAGGTTGGCACGCAGGTACAGCAGGCGGTTAAGAAAGCAAATGGCATGTTGGCCTTCATAGCGAGGGGATTTGAGTACAGGGGCAAGGAGGTGTTACTACAGTTGTACAGGGCCTTGGTGAGGCCACACCTGGAGTATTGTGTACAGTTTTGGTCTTCTAACTTGAGGAAGGACATTCTTGCTATTGAGGGAGTGCAGCGAAGGTTCACCAGACTGATTCCCGGGATGGTGGGACTGACATATCAAGAAAGACTGGATCAACTGGGCTTGTATTCATTGGAGTTCAGAAGAATGAGAGGGGATCTCATAGAAACGTTTAAAATTTTGATGGGTTCAGACAGGTTAGATGCAGGAAGAATGTTCCCAATGTTGGGGAAGGCCAGAACCAGGGGTCACAGTCTAAGGATAAGGGGTAAGCCATTTCGGACTGAGATGAGGAGAAACTTCTTCACCCAGAGAGTGGTGAATCTGTGGAATTCTCTACCACAGAAAGTTTTTGAGGCCAATTCACTAAATATATTCAAAAAGGAGTTAGATATAATCCTTACTACTAGGGGGATCAAGGGGTATGGCGAGAAAGCAGGAATGGGGCACTGAGGTTGCCAGACCCCAACTTCAGTCTGAACCTCATGTTAGGCATCGGCCAGACTCCACCACAAAGCCCAAATCTAACCTCGGGCGTTGGTTAGACACCAACCCTTAACCTGAACCTGACCTTCGGGATCAGCCAGACCCCAACTTTGGTCTAGGCCTAACCTGGGGGATCAGCCAGACCCCAACACTCAACCCAAACCTAACCTTGGGGATTAGTCAGATCCCGACCTCAATCTGTGCCTAGTCTTGGGTAATGGTCAAATCCTGATTCTAATTCATGCAGGATATAGGTTAGAGAATAGAGTGTGGAATGTATACTCCTAATTGAAATAATAAGCAAAATTTCAACAGAACAATAAAGGGGACGAGGGATTAACGAGGAGGGAGAAACAACATTTTTAGTTATAAATTGAAAAATAAAGAATGGCAGGTCAAAGGTATAAGAGCATGAAGCCACGACCCAGACCTGACCATAATTTCTTGAGAAAGCAGACTAAGGTGTTAGGAGTAAAATATAGACAAACTGTTAATTAAATTAATAATAGTACAAGGAAAGGAAAGGCTGAGTAGTAAACTTCGGGAAGCGTGAGCCGATCAAAAGTGGCAGCAAGGATTATAAAATTCCAAAGGGGCGTTACCCCACTGTCCGAAACATCAAGACTCTAACCCTAACCCCAAATCTCTTAACCCTAACCCGAAACCCAAATCCCTAATAAGAACATAAGAATTAGGAATAGGAGTAGGCCATCTAGCCCCTCGAGCCTGCTCCGCCATTCAAAAAGATCATGGCTGATCTGGCCGTGGACTCAGCTCCACTTACCCGCCCGCTCCCCATAACCCTTGATTCCCTTATTGGTTAAAAATTTATCTATCTGTGATTTGAATACATTCGCCTTCCTGATTACCTGCTGTACCTGCAAAATAACTTTTTGGGATTCATGCACAAGGACCCCCAGGTCCCTCTGCACTGCAGCATGTTGTAATTTCTCCCCATTCAAATAATATTCCCTTTTACTGTTTTTTTTTCCCAAGGTGGATGACCTCACATTTTCCGACATTGTATTCCATCTGCCAAACCTTCGCCCATTCGCTTAACCTATCTAAATCTCTTTGCAGCCTCTCTGTGTCCTCTACACAACCCGCTTCGCCACTAAGCTTTGTGTCATCTGCAAATTTTGTTACACTACACTCTGTCCCCTCCTCCAGGTCATCAATGTATATTGTAAACAGTTGTGGCCCCAGCACCGATCCCTGTGGCACACCACTAACCACCGATTTCCAACCTGAAAAGGACCCATTTATCCCAACTCTCTGCTTTCTGTTAGCCAGCCAATTCTCTATCCATGCTAATACATTTCCGCTGACTCCGCGTACCTTTATCTTCTGCAGTAACCTTTTGTATGGCACTTTATCGAATGCCTTTTGGAAATCCAAATACACCACATCCATCGGTACACCTCTATCCACCATGCTCGTTATATCCTCAAAGAATTCCAGTAAATTTGTTAAACATGATTTCCCCTTCATGAATCCATGTTGCGTCTGCTTGATTGCACTATTCCTATCTAGATGTCCCGCTATTTCTTCCTTAATGATAGCTTCAAGCATTTTCCCCACTACAGATGTTAAACTAACCGGCCTAAAGTTACCTGCCTTTTGTCTGCCCCCTTTTTTAAACAGAGGCGTTACATTAGCTGCTTTCCAATCCACTGGTACCTCCCCAGAGTCCAGAGAATTTTTGTAGATTATAACCAATACATCTGCTTTATACCTTCCGCCATCTCTTTTAATACCCTGGGATGCATTTCATCAGGACCAGGGGACTTGTCTACCTTGAGTCCCATTAGCCTGTCCAGCACTACCTCACTAGTGATAGTGATTATCTCAAGGTCCTCCCTTCCCACATTCCCGTGACCAGCAATTTCTGGCATGGTTTTAGCGCTTTCCACTGTGAAGACCGAAGCAAAATAATTGTTTAAGGTCTCAGCCATTTCCACATTTCCCATTACTAAATCCCCCATCTCATTTTCTAAAGGACCAACATTTACTTTAGTCACTCTTTTCCTTTTTATATATCGGCAAAAGCTTTTACTATCTGTTTTTATGTTTTGCGCAAGTTTACTTTCGTAATCTATCTTTCCTTTCTTTATTGCTTTCTCAGTCATACTTTGCTGTCGTTTAAAATTTTCCCAATTTTCTAGTTTCCTACTAAACTTGGCCACCTTATACGCATTGGTTTTTAATTTGATACTCTCCTTTATTTCCTTGGTTATCCACGGCTGGTTATCCCTTCTCTTACCGCCCTTCTTTTTCACTGGAATATATATTTTTTTAACCGTAACAATAACCCAAAACACAAATTTCTGTCTCTAACTCTAACCCTAACCCGAAAAACCCTAGCCTCAACCCTAAATACCTTAACCCTAAACCTAAATAACCTAAGCCTAAATACCCGAACCCTAAATACCCTAACCGTAACCCAAAATACCCTGACCCTAACCCGAAACCTAAATACCCTAACCTTTACCCTAAATACCCTAACCCTAAATACACTAACCCTAACCCTAAATACCCTAACACTAAATACCCTAACACTAACCCTAACCCAAACCCTAACCCTAACACTAACCCTAACCTCAATCCTAACCCTAAGCCCAAACCCAACCCCAACCCTAACTCTAAATAATGTAACCCTAACCCTAAACACCCAATTGCTAAATACCCTAACACTAACCCTAACCCTAAACCCAACCCTAAACCCAACCCCAACCTTAACCCCAATACTAATCCTAAACCCAACCCCAACCCCAACCGCAACACCAGCCTTAACCATAAAAACCCGAACCCTAACCCGAAATAATCTAACCCTAACCCCAAATGCCATAACCCTAACCCTAAATACCCGAACTCTAACCCTCAATACAATAACCCGAAATACCCGAACCCTAAATACACTAATCCTAACACAAAATACACTAACCCTAACCCTAAATATGCTCACCCAAATCCTAAATACCCTAAACCTAACCCGAACACAGACCCTAACTACCCGGATCCTGACCCTGATTCTAACCCTAAATACTCCAATCCCAAATACCCTAACCCTAACTACCCTGAACCTAACGCAACCCTAAATACCGTAACCCTAATGTTAAGTACCCTAACCCAAAATACTGTAACCCTAATCCTAAATCTAACCCTAACCCTAAACATAAAGACCCTAACACGAAACCCTAAACCTAACCCTAAAAACCGTAACCCTAAATACCGACCCTAACCCTAAATACCCTAACCCTAAATACCTAACCCTAAATAAGCTAACCCGAACCCAACCCTAAATACCCCAACTCTAAATACCCTAACCCTAAATCTAACCCTAACCCTAAAAACTCTAACCCGAACGCTAAAAACTCTAACCCTAACCCTAAACCCTAACCCTAAAAACCCTAACCCTAACACTAAAAACCTAATCCTAACCTGAGATAGTAGCCAGACTCCAACTTCAGTCTGAGCATCGGCCAGACCCCACCACTTAGCCTAAATCTAACCTTGGGCGTTGGTTCAACACCAACCCATAACCTAAACCAGACCTTCGGGATCAGCCATATCCCGATTGTAGCCGAAGCCTCACCCTGAATATCGGCCAGACCCCAGCCCTAACCCAATCCCAGCCTTGGTAATCATCCAGACCCCAAAACTCAACCCAAACCTAACCTTGGAGATTAGTCAGATCCCGACCTCAATCTGTGCCTAGTTTTGGGTAATGGTCAAATCCTGATTCTAATTCATGGAGGATATAGGTTAGAGAATAGAGTGTGGAATGTATACTCCTAATTGAAATTATTCGCAAAATTTCAACAGAACAATAAAGGGGACTAGGGACTAACGAGGGGGGAGAAACAACATTTTTAATTATAAATTGAAAAATAGGGAATGGCGGGTCAAAGGTACAAGGTCACGATGCCACGACCCAGACCTGACTATAATTTCTTGAGAAAGCAGACTAAGGTGTTCGGAGTAAAACATAGACATACTGTTAATTAAATTGACAATAGTACAATGGCAAGAAAGGCTGAGTAGTAAACTTCGGGAAGTGTCAGCCGATCAAAAGTGGCAGCAAGGAATATAAAATTCCAAAGGGGCATTGCCCCACTGTCCGAAACATCAAGACCCTGACCCTAACTCTAACCCTAACCCCAACCTTAACCCCAATCCTAACCCTAAGCCCAACCCCAACCCCAACCCCAAAACCTAACCCTAAATATCATAACCTCAGCCCTAAATACCTTAACCCTTAACCTAACACTAAATACCGAATCCTAACCCAGCAGAATCCATATGCACAATGAGAAACTGCGAAAAACACAAAAAAAGTTTATAAAAAGCTCAAAAAGCAAAGAAAACCTCAGAAACAGCAGAGGGCAGTGTAAAACGCAGCACGACCCATATGCACCATGAGAAACTTCGAGAAACTCAAAAAAGTTTTAAAAAGCTCAAAAAGCAAGGAAAACTTCAGAGACAGCGTAGGTTACTGTAAAATGTAGTCAGTCGAGGAGAGGGGAGCTCAGAGCAACGCGAGTCCGGGGTCGGCGAGAGGCCTATAAAGGCCAGCGGGAATTGAGCAGTTCGAGCAGTCAGTTGAGGAGGCGGGAGCTTGGAGCAGCGCGAGTCCGGGGTCAGCGAGAGACGTACCGGTGCAGCTGCAGCGGGGACAGAAGGCAAAAAAGTAAAAAGAAATCGAAAGGTGACATCACAGCCAAGGGGGTAAGTGATTGGCTGGTGATTGGTAAATAGTTTTTCTTTTTCTTTTCTATTTCAGTAAGGAACCTTCAGCATTGTTGTTGCCAAATTAAGTTAATCTAGGGGATAAGTCATGGCAGGAGAGTCATGCTCCTCCTGTACCATGTGGGAAATCAGGGACGCTTCCGGTATCCCTGACGACAACATGTGCGGGAAGTGTGTCCGCCTCCAGCTCCTGAGGAACCGCGTTGCGAAACTGGAGCTGAAGGTGGATTCACTCTGGAGCATCCACGATGCTGAGAATGACGTGAATAGCACGTTTAGTGAGTTGGTCTTACCGCAGGTTAAAGGTACACAGCCAGATAGGGAATAGGTGACCAACAGGAAGAGCAGTGCAAGGAAGGTAGTGCAGGGGTCCCCTGAGGTCATCCCCCTGCAAAACAGATACACCGCTTTGGGTACTGTTGAGGGGGATGACTCATCAGGGGAGGGCAGCAGCAGCCAAGTTCATGGCACCGTGGCAGGCTCTGTTGCACAGAAGGGCAGGAAAAAGAGTGGGAGAGCTATAGTGATAGGGGATTCGATTGTAAGGGGAATAGATAGGCATTTTTGCGGCCGCAACCGAGACTCCAGGATGGTATGTTACCTCCCTGGTGCAAGGGTCAAGGATGTCTCGGAGCGGGTGTAGGACATTCTGAAAAGGGAGGTTGTCGTGGTACATATAGGTACCAACGATATAGGTAAAAAATGGGATGAGGTCCTACGAGATGAATTTAGGGAGCTTGGAGCTAAATTAAAAAGTAGGACCTCAAAAGTAGTAATCTCAGGATTGCTACCAGTGCCACGTGCTAGTCAGAGTAGGAATCGCAGGATAGCTCAGGTGAATACGTGGCTTGAGCAGTGGTGCAGAGGGAGGGATTCAAATTCCTGGGACATCGGTACCGGTTCTGGGGGAGGTGGGACCAGTACAAACCGGACGGTCTGCACCTGGGCAGGACCGGAACCAATGTCCTAGGAGGAGTCTTTGCTAGTGCTGTTTGGGAGGAGTTAAACTAATATGGCAGGGGGATGGGAACCTATGCAGGGAGACAGAGGGGAATAAAATAGAGACAGAAGCAAAAGATAGAAAGGAGAATAGTAAAAGTGGAGGGCAGAGAAACCCAAGGCAAAAAACAAAAAGAGCCACTTTGCAGCAGAATTCTAAAGGGTCAAAGTGAGTTAAAAAGACAAGCCTGAAGGCTCTGTGCCTCAATGCGAGGAATATTCGGAATAAGATGGACGAATTAACAGCACAGATAGCAGTTAACGGGTATGATGTGATTGGCATCACGGAGACATGGCTCCAGGATGACCAAGGCTGGGAACTCAACATCCAGGGATATTCAGCATTTAGGAAGGATAGACAGAAAGGAAAAGGAGGCAGGGTGGCGTTGCTGGATAAAGAGGAAATTAATGCAATTGTAAGGAAGGACATTAGCTTGGATGATGTAGAATCGGTATGGGTGGAGCTACGGAATACCAAAGGGCAGAAAACGCTAGTGGGAGTTGTGTACAGGCCACCAAATAGTAGTAGTGAGGTTGGGGACAGCATCAAACAAGAAATAAGGGATGTGTGCAATAAAGGCACAGCAGTAATCATGGGCGACTTTAATCAACATATTGATTGGGCTAACCAAACTGGTAGCAATGCGGTGGAGGAGGATTTCCTGGAGTGTATTAGGGATGGATTTCTCGACCAATATGTCGAGGAACCAACTAGAGAGCTGGCCATCCTAGACTGAACATAATAAGAACATAAGAATTAGGAACAGGAGTAGGCCATCTAGCCCCTCGAGCCTGCTCCGCCATTCAATAAGATCATGGCTGATCTGGTCGTGGACTCAGCTCCACTTACCCGCCCTCTCCCCGTAACCCTTAATTCTCTTATTTGTTAAAAATCTATCTATCTGTGATTTGAATACATTCAATGAGCTAGCCTCAACTGCTTTCTTGGGCAGAGAATTCCACAGATTCACAACCCTCTGGGAGAAGAAATTCCTTCTCAACTCGGTTTTAAATTGGCTCCCCTGTATTTTGAGGCTGTGCCCCCTAGTTCTAGCCTCCCCTACCAGTGGAAACAACCTTTCTGCCTCTATCTTGTCCATCCCTTTCATGATTTTAAATGTTTCTATAAGATCACCCCTCACCTTTCTGAACTCCAACGAGTAAAGACCCAGTCTACTCAATTTATCATCATAAGGTAACCCCCTCATCTCCGGAATCAGCCTAGTGAATCGTCTCTGTACCCCCTCCAAAGCCAGTATATCCTTCCTTAAGTAAGGTGACCAAAACTGCACGCAGTACTCCAGGTGCGGCCTTACCAACACCCTATACAGTTGCAGCAGGACGTCCCTGCTTTTGTACTCCATCCCTCTCGCAATGAAGGCCAACATTCCATTCACCTTCCTGATTACCTGCTGCACATGCAAACTAACTTTTTGGGATTCATGCACAAGGACCCCCAGGTCCCTCTGCATCTCAGCATGTTGTAATTTCTCCCCATTCAAATAATATTCCCTTTTACTGTTTTTTTTCCCAAGGTGGATGACCTCACACTTTCGACATTGTATTCCATCTGCCAAACCTTCGCCCATTCGCTTAACCTATCCAAATCTCTTTGCAGCCTCTCTGTGTCCTCTACACAACCCGCTTTCCCACTAATCTTAGTGTCATCTGCAAATTTTGTTACACTACACTCTGTCCCCTCTTCCAGGTCATCTATGTATATTGTAAACAGTTGTGGCCCCAGCACCGATCCCTGTGGCACACCACTAACCACCGATTTCCAACACGAAAAGGACCCATTTATCCCAACTCTCTGCTTTCTGTTCGCCAGCCAATTCTCTATCCATGCTAATACATTTCCTCTGACTCTGCGTACCTCTATCTTCTGCAGTAACCTTTTGTATGGCACCTTATCGAATGCCTTTTGGAAATCTAAATACACCACATCCATCGGTACACCTCTATCCACCATGCTCATTATATCCTCAAAGAATTCTAGTAAATTAGTTAAACATGATTTCCCCTTCACGAATCCATGCTGCGTCTGCTTGATTGCACTATTCCTATCCAGATGTCCCGCTATTTCTTCCTTAATGATAGTTTCAAGCATTTTCCCCACTACAGATGTTAAACTAACCAGCCTATAGTTACCTGCCTTTTTTCTGTCCCCTTTTTTAAACAGAGGCGTTACATTAGCTGCTTTCCAATCCGCTGGTACCTCCCCAGAGTCCAGAGAATTTTGGTAGATTATAACCAATGCATCTGCTATAACTTCCACCATCTCTTTTAATACCCTGGGATGCATTTCATCAGGACCAGGGGACTTGTCTATCTTGAGTCCCATTAGCCTGTCCAGCACTACCCCCCTAGTGATAGTGATTGTCTCAAGGTCCTCCCTTCCCACATTCCCGTGACCAGCAATTTCTGGCATGGTTTTAGTGCCTTCCACTGTGAAGACCGAAGCAAAATAATTGTTTAAGGTCTCAGCCATTTCCACATTTCCCATTATTAAATCCTCCGTCTCATCTTCTAAGGGACCAACATTTACTTTAGTCACTCTTTTCCATTTTATATATCTGTAAAAGCTTTTACTATCTGTTTTTATGTTTTGCGCAAGTTTACCTTCGAAATCTATCTTTCCTTTCTTTATTGCTTTTTTAGACATTCTTTGCTGTTGTTTAAAATTTTCCCAATCCTCTAGTTTCCCACTAACCTTGGCCACCTTATACGCATTGGTCTTTGATTTGATACTCTCCTTTATTTCCTTGGTTATCCACGGCTGGTTATCCCTTCTCTTACCGCCCTTCTTTTTCACTGGAATATATTTTTGTTGCGCACTATGAAAGAGCTCCTTAAAAGTCCTCCACTGTTCCTCAATTGTGCCACCGTTTAGTCTGTGTTTCCAGTCTACTTTAGCCAACTCTGCCCTCATCCCACTGTAGTCCCCTTTGTTTAAGCATAGTACGCTCGCTTCTGACACAACTTCCTCACCCTCAATCTGTATTACAAACTCAACCATACTGTGATCACTCATTCCGAGAAGATCTTTTACTAGGAGATCGTTTATTTTTCCTGTCTCATTACACAGGACCAGATCTAAGATAGCTTGCTCCCTTGTAGGTTCTGTTACATACTGTTCTAAGAAACAATCCCGTATGCATTCTATGAATTCCTCCTCCAGGCTACCCCGTGCGATTTGAGTTGACCAATCGATATGTAGGTTAAAATCCCCCATGATTACTGCCATTCCTTTTTCACATGCCTCCATTATTCCCTTGATTATTGCCCGCCCCACCATGAAGTTATTATTTGGAGGCCTATAAACTACGCCCACCAGTGACTTTTTCCCCTTACTATCTCCAATCTCCACCCACAATGATTCAACATTTTGTTCATTCGAGCCAATATCGTCTCTCACAACTGCCCTGATATCATCCTTTATTTACAGAGCTACCCCACTTCCTTTCCCTTCTTGTCTATCTTTCCGAATCGTCAGATACCCCTGTATGTTTAATTCCCAGTCTTGGCCACCCTGCAACCATGTTTCTGTAATCGCCACCAAATCATACCCATTTGTAATGATTTGTGCCGTCAACTAATTTACTTTATTTCGAATGCTGCGTGCATTTAGGTAGAGTGTTTTAATCCTAGTTTTTAAACCATGATTTTTAGTTTTGACCCCTCCTGCAGCCCCGTTATATTCAATGTCCCTTTTTGTTTTTTGCCTTGGTTTTCTCTGCCCTCCACTTTTACTCATCTCCTTTCTGTCTTTTGCTTTTGTCTCCTTTTTGTTTCCCTCTGTCTCCCTGCATTGGTTCCCATCCCCCTGTGATATTAGTTTAACTCCTCCCCAACAGCACTAGCAAACACTCCCCTAGGACATTGGTTCCGGTCCTGCCCAGGTGCAGACCGTCCAGTTTGTACTGGTCCCACCTCCCCCAGAACCGGTTCCAATGCCCCAGGAATTTGAATCCCTCCCTGCTGCACCACTGCTCAAGCCACGTATTCATCTGCGCTATCCTGCGATTCCTACTCTGACTAGCACGTGGCACTGGTAGCAATCCCAAGATTATTACTTTTGAGGTCCTACTTTTTAATTTAGCTCCTAGCTCCTTAAATTCGTCTCGTAGGACCTCATCCCTTTTTTTACCTATGTCGTTGGTACCAATGTGCACCACGACAACTGGCTGTTCTCCCTCCCTTTTTAGAATGTCCTGCACCCGCTCCGAGACATTCTTGACCCTTGCACCAGGGAGGCAACATACCATCCTGGAGTCTCGGTTGCAGCCGCAGAAACGCCTATCAATTCCCCTTACAATCGAATCCCCTATCACTATCACTCTCCCACTCTTTTTCCTGCCCTCCTGTGCAACAGAGCCAGCCACGGTGCCATGAACTTGGCTGCTGCTGCCCTCCCCTGATGAGTCATCCCCCTCAACAGTACTCAAAGCAGTGTATCTGTTTTGCAGGGGGATGACCGCAGGGGACCCCTGCACTACCTTCCTTGCATTGCTCTTCCTGCTGGTCTTCCATTCCCTAGCTGGCTGTGGACCCTTCACCTGCGATAAGACCAACTCTCTACACGTGCTACTCACGTCATTCTCAGCATCGTGGATGCTCCAGATTGAATCCACCCTCAGCTCCAATTCCGCAACGCGGTCCGTCAGGATCTGGAGGCGGATACACTTCCTGCACACGTAGGCGTCAGGGACACTGGAGTCGTCCCTGAGTTCCCACATGGTACAGGAGGAACATATCACGTGACTGAGCTCTCCTGCCATGACTTAACCCTTAGATACCCTTAAATTGGCAACAACAATGCTAAAGGTTACTTACTGAAATAAAAAATAAAAAGAAAAGCTACTCACCAATCACCAGCCAATCACTTACCCCCTTGGCTGTGACGTCACCTTTTGATTTCTTTCTACTTCTTTTTTGCCTTCTCTCCCCGCTGCAGCTGCACAAGTACGCCTTTATAGGCCTCTCCGACACCACGCACTCTCGCCTCTCGGACTGCCGCCACCTCTCGCTGCCGCTGGGCCTTTTATAGGCCTCACCAACGCCACGCACTTCCGCCTCTCGGACTGCCGCCACCTCTCGCTGCCGCTGGGCCTTTATAGGCCTCTCCGACACCACGCACTCCCGCCTCTCGGACTGCCGCCACCTCTCGCTGCCGCTGGGCCTTTTATAGGCCTCACCAACGCCACGCACTTTCGCCTCTCGGACTGCCGCCACCTCTCGCTGCCGCTGGGCCTTTTATAGGCCTCACCAACGCCACGCACTTTCGCCTCTCGGACTGCCGCCGCCTCTCGCTGCCGCTGGGCCTTTTATAGGCCTCACCATCCACGAACTTCCGCCTCTCGGACTGCCGCCACCTCTCGCTGCCGCTGGGCCTTTTATAGGCCTCACCAACCACGAACTCCCGCCTCTCGGACTGCCGCCGCCTCTCCTTTTATAGGCCTCACCAACCACGAACTCCCGCCTCTCGGACTGGGTGATGTGTAATGAGAAGGGAGTAATTAGCAATCTTGTTGTGCGAGGCCCCTTGGGGAAGAGTGACCATAATATGGTAGAATTCTTTATTAAGATGGAGAGTGACAAAGTTAATTCAGAAACTTGGGTCCTGAACTTAAGGAAAGGTAACTTTGATGGTATGAGACGCGAATTGGCCAGATTAGACTGGCAAATGATACTTAAAGGATTGATGCTGGATAGGCAATGGCAAACCTTTAAAGATCATCTGGACGAACTTCAAAAATTGTACATTCCTGTCTGGAGTAAAAATAAAACGGGGAAGGTGCCTCAACCGTGGCTAACAAGGGAAATTAAGGATAGTGTTAAATCCAAGGAAGAGGCATACAAATTAGCCAGAAAAAGTAGCAAGCCGGAGGACTGGGAGAAATTTAGAATACAGCAGAGGAGGACAAAGGGTTTAATTAAGCGGGGGGGGGGAAATAGAGTACGAGAGGAAGTTTGCCGGAAACATAAAAAATGACTGCAAAAGCTTAGTGAAGACAAACGTTGGTCCCTTGCAGTCGGATTCGGGTAAATTTATAATGGGGAACAAAGAAATGGCAGACCAATTGAACAAGTACTTTGGTTCTATCTTCACAAAGGAAGACACAAATAACCTTCCCGATGTACTAGGGGTCCGAAGGTCTAGTGAGAAGGAGGAACTGAAGGATATCCTTATTAGGCAGGAAATTGTGTTAGGGAAATTGACGGGATTGAAGGCCGATAAATCCCCAGGGCCTGATAGTCTGCATCCCAGAGTACTTAAGGAAGTGGCCCTAGAAATAGTGGATGCATTGGTGATCATTTTCCAACAGTCTATCGACTCTGGATCAGTTCCTATGCACTGGAGAGTTGCTAATGTAACACCACTTTTTAAAAAAGGAGGGAGAGAGAAAACGGGTAATTATAGACCAGTTAGCCTGACATCAGTAGTGGGGAAAATGTTGGAATCAATCATTAAGGATGAAATAGCAGCACATTTAGAAAGCAGTGATAGAATTGGTCCAAGTCAGCATGGATTTATGAAAGGGAAATCATACTTGACGAATCTTCTGGAATTTTTTGGGGATGTAACGAGCAGAGTGGACAAGGGAGAACCAGTGGATGTGGTGTATTTGGATTTTCAAAAGGCGTTTGACAAGAGATTGTTGTGCAAAATCAAAGCACATGGTATTGGGGGTAATGTACTGACGTGGATAGAGAACTGGTTGGCAGACAGGAAGCAGAGAGTCGGGATTAATGGGTCCTTTTCAGAATGGCAGGCAGTGACTAGTGGAGTGCCGTAGGGCTCAGTGCTGGGACCCCAGCTCTTTACAATATATATTAATGATTTGGATGCAGGAATTGAGTGTAATATCTCCAAGTTTGCAGATGACACTAAACTGGGTGCTGATGTGAGCTGTGAGGGGGACGCTAAGAGGCTGCAGGGTGACTTGGACAGGTTAGGCGAGTGGCCAAATACATGGCAGATGCAGTATAATGGGGATAAATGTGAGGTTATCTACTTTGGGGGCAAAAACACGAAGGCAGAATATTATCTGAATGGTGGCAGATTAGGAAAAGTGGAGGTGCAGTGAGATCTGGGTGTCATGATTCATCAGTCATTGAAGGTTGGCAAGCAGGTACAGCAAGTGGTGAAGAAGGCAAATGGTATGTTGGCCTTCATAGCAAGGGGATTTGAGTATAGGAGCAGGGAAGTCTTATTGCAGTTGTACAGGGCCTTGGTGAGGCCCCACCTGGAGTTTTAGTCTCCTAATCTGAGGAAGGGCGTTCTTGCTATTAAGGGAGTGCAGCGAAGGTTCACCAGACTGATTCCTGGGATGGCAGGACTGACATATGAGGAGAGACTGGATCGACTGGGCCTGTATTCACTGGAGTTTAGAAGGATGAGAGGGGATCTCATAGAAACATATAAAATTCTGACGGGACTGGACAGGTTAGATGCAAGAAAAATGTTCCCGATGTTGGGGAAGTCCAGGACCAGAGGACATAGTCTTAGGATAAGGGGTAAGCCATTTAGGATTGAGATGAGGAAAAACTTCTTCACTCAGAGAATTGTTAACCTATGGAATTCCCTACCGTAGAGAGTTGTTGATGCCAGTTCATTGGATATATTCAAGAGGGAGTTAGATATGGCCCTTTTGGCAAAAGGGATCAAGGGGTATGGAGAGAAAGCAGGAACGGGGTACTGAGGGAATGATCAGCCATGATCTTATTGAATGGTGGATGGCCTACTCCTGCACCTATTTTCTATGGTTCTATGTTTCTATGCAGCACAACCCATATGCACCACGGGAAACTACGAAAAACTCAAAAAAGTTTAAAAAACTCGAAAAACGACGAAAACCTCAGAAGCAGCGTAGGGCAGTGTGAAACGCAGCAGATCCCAAATGAACCATGAGAAAGTTCGAAAAACTCAAAAAAGTAAAAAAGTAACTCGAAAAACAACGAAAACCTGAGAAACAGTGTACGGCATTGTAAAACGCAGCAAAAACCATATGCACCATGAGAAACCAAAAAACACCAAAAAAAAAATTTTTTAAAGCTCGAAAAAGAACGAAAATCTCAGAAACAGCGTAGGGCAGTGTAAAACGCAGCACAAACAATATGCACGACGAGAAACTACGAAAAACTCAAAAAGGTAAAAAAAAAATCGAAAAACAACGAAAACCTCAGAAACAGCATAGGGCAGTGCGAAACGCAGCATAACCTATAGCCACCATGAGAAACTGAAAAATACCAAAAAAGGTTTTTAAAAAGCTTGAAAAAGAACGAAAACCTCAGAAACAGCACAGGTCACTGTAAAATGCAACACAACCCATATGCACCACAAGAAACTACAAGAAACTCAAAAAAGTTTTTAAAAACTCGAAAAGCAACAAAAACCTCAGAAACAGCGTAGGGCAGTTTAAAACGCAACACAACCCACATGCACCATGAGGAAAGTTCGAAGAACTCAAAAAAGTTAAAAAAGCTCAAAAAGCAACGTAAACCTCTCAAACAGCGTAGGGCAGTGTAAAACGCAGCACAACCCATATGCACCATGAGAAACCGAAAAACACCAAAAAAGTTTTTAAAAAAGCACGAGAAACAACGAAAACCTCAGAAACAGCTTAGGGCAGTGTAAAACGCAGCACAACACATATGCACCATGAGACACTTCGAAAAACTCAAAAAAGTAAAAAAATAACTCGTAAAACAACAAAATTACAGAAACAGCTTAAGTCACTGCAAAACGCAGCACCACCCATATGCACCACGAGAATCTACGAGAAACTCAAAAAAGTTTTAAAAAACTCGAAAAACGACGAAAACCTCAGAAACAGCATAGGGCAGTGTAAGACGCAGCACAACTCATATGCACCATGAGAAAGTTCGAAGAACTCAAAAAAGTTTTTAAAAAGCTCAAAAAGCAACGTAAACCTCTGAAACAGCGTAGGGCAGTGTAAAATGCAGCAGCATCCATATGCACCACGAGAAACTGCGAAAAAACACCAAAAAAGTTTTTAAAAAGCTCGAAAAGCAACGAAAACCTCAGAAACAGTGTCGGGCAGTGTAAAAGGCAGCACAACCCATATGCAC
This sequence comes from Pristiophorus japonicus, assembly GCF_044704955.1. Lineage (NCBI taxonomy): Eukaryota > Metazoa > Chordata > Chondrichthyes > Pristiophoridae > Pristiophorus > Pristiophorus japonicus. Next base: position 68,814,611 of record NC_091992.1, on the reverse strand, counting down.
CATGAGAAACTTCGAAAAACTCAAAAAAGTAAAAAAATAACTCGATAAACAACGAAAACTCAAGACACAGCATCGGTCACTGTAAAACGCAGCACAACCCATATACACCACGAGAAACTACGAAAAACTCAAAAAAGTTTTTTAAAAACTCGAAAAACAACGAAAACCTCAGAAACAGCGTAGGGCAGTGTAAAAGGCAGCACAACCCATATGCACCATGAGAAACTTCGAAAACTTCCCACACAGACAGAGGGAGAGAGAGATAGACTGAGAAAGAGATATAGATTGAGCGAGAGAGACTGAGAAAGAGATAGATTGAGAGATAGACTGAGAGAGATGGACTGACTGAAAAATAGACTGAGGGAGAGAGATAGACAGATCGACTGAGAGGTATATAGACTGAGAGAGACAGAGATAGACAGACAGAGATAGACAGACAGAGAGCGATAGACAGAGAGACATAGAGAGAGAGATAGACAGAGAGACAAAGAGAGAGACAGAGATAGACAGAGAGATAGACTGAGATAGAGAGAGAGATAGACAGAGAGAGATGCATACTGAGATAGTGACAGAGAGACACACACACACACAGACAGAGAGGGAGAGAGATAGACTGAGAGAGACACACACACACAGAGATAGACAGAGACAGACAGAGAGACACAGACTGAGAGAGATAGACAGAGATAGATAGTGAGAGAGAGAGAGATACAGACTGTTGTAGGCATTAGGCACCTGCTAAACTCAAATAGGTTTAAAGTGGCCACATATAAAATGGCTGCCCAAGCATGATGGGAACTCCGTTAGTCAAGTAATGAACTGGGGCTGACCGAGCAATGACCTAGCAATGACCCTGTGAGGCCCACTACCGGGAATGCCTTGGCTCACTCACTTGAGACAAGATAACTATAACGAACCATTATAGTACCTGGTGTGGAATGTCCTTGATTAAGGACTTCACACAGCAGAGCCCAAGGAACAGAGATAAGTGGGGGGGGGCCCAACCTCACATAACGAGGTCATTAATCAGCCTGAGCTGACAAAAAACGAACATACAGCCCCTGAGGTATCAGGGGAATTCTATTGGGTTAAAGAAACCTATATGTAATCTATAATCGTTATGATTGGATTGTGTCCAGCTGAAGAGGGCTGAGTAACTGTAAAGAACTATTGTAAAACATATAAATATCGATGAATTTCTTTGTTCGTTGGAGAGAAATGCCTGGATCCAGTCCTGAGGCTTCCTCCCCGCCGGCGAAATAAAGGCCGCATTGGCGTTGGAACCGACTCTTGAGTGTTGAGTGATTCTTCCGAGAAAACATTCACGCTAACAGTGGCATCACGAACAGGATTTCGGGGTCGCTGAACGCTCTTGGAGAAACCGGGTGAGTATACCTTAAACAAAATTTTATAACGGGTGCGGAAGGTGGATGCTGGTTGATTGACACGAGGAGACGGTCCAATATCTCAAACACCTCGCCTGAGCCTGAATTAAGAGGACTTTAGTCCCACGTGATGGCCAGGAACTAAGTAGGTGCCGGGAACACACTTGGACCGTGGGATCGTGATACCGAAAGACTTCTTCCGGACCCAGTAGTGTGATTTGAAATATACCCCGGCAGCGACTGGCGGAATCCAAACCTGTGAACAGGGTCGGACCAACGGGCAGAGTGGTGATAGGTAGTCGTTAAGGATACGTAGAGCACTGCGGGAATTGCTTAAACGCATTTTAAGAATTGTATAAGTTTGTATAACAGCAGAACTTGTGACCTGACAGTAGCCAGGAGACGGTCTACTACAAGTTACGCTAGGTAGAAAGTGGACCTCTGAGAGTAGATTCCTAACGGTTCTAGTCCTACCCAGGAATGGCCAATAAAGTAAATAACCTCGAGTGGGGAACAGAAGGGTCCCTTACCCGCCACCTGGCGGAAAAATAAAATAAACTAATCGAGAAAATGATTAGAGCAGGGTGGGATCCTCAGAACCCGCCAGCAAATCAAAAGGAATGGTGGGAGAAGGAAAAGAAAGACAAAGAGGAAAAGGCAGTAGTCTTGATACTGCGAGCCCACGTAAAACTAACAGAGGAAGTAAATCAATATGTAAGAAATTTAAAAAAACTTGATAGTGATTATCTTAAGTGAAGTATGGATCCAAGAATAGAGCCGGCCAAAAAATTAATAAGCTTTGTTGAATGAAGAGAGACTTTTGTGAATGTCGGTCATTGAGAGTCCTTGTGTGATTTTTTGACTGCGGAATGAATTTTTTTTTAATGTTTTCATGTTTCCGAAAGCCTGATTGGAAGAGTAGTGCAGCTGTCTGTTTATTTTAGCTCCACCCACTTTTCCAAACAGAGTGAAAGTTTTTTTAACCCTTTGTAGTAGTGTCCTGTATGTGGGAAGTTTTAAGACATTTTAAGTTAGAAACGCAGGTGTGGATTTATTCAGATGATAAGTTACGGAGCTAGGAAATGTACAAAGGATAGGTTTGTTGAGCAAAAGATAAAAAATACATGGTCCCGGTGTTAAAAAAAAAGAATTTATTTGACACGCTCACTTACTTGTCGAAAGAAAACACGCAATCATTGATTACATTGGGTTGAAAGACATAAATTTAGTCTAGGAATGAAATAAAGAATGCCTTTTAAAAAAAGCTTCTAGCTCAAAAAAAAGAGTTTTAAATAAAGATTGAAATTACAAAAATTGAATTGGGATTTTGAGATATTAAGAGAAGGCACAGCAAAATACTGAGATGGATTCAACTAAAAAAAAAATTTAATTATTAAATTAAATCTCTTAAAGAAAAAAGGAGAAATAAAACTAAAAGGTTTGGAAACAATCTAGAAATACCTTCACGGATCAGATCAAACTCCTGGGTGAGTGGCGAACTATCTGCGAAGGTGTAAAGGGACTTTTGAAAAATGTTGGAATAGCAAGCTTTAGCAGTTTAGAAAAAACATTTGAAGAAAGGTGATCTGAAAAAAAAAGGACGTAACGCACTAATTAGGTGTTGAAAAAAAAAAGGGGGTGTTTGTGATGGAAAAAGACATAACTTACTAAATACTAGTTGATATTGACTGTGAAAAAGGTATTGGTTTAATTGGAAAAAAAAATTTTTGGAGGAGGTAAAAGACACTCTACATTGAAAATGATTATAAATTACGAGAAAGTTTCACTGCAGTTTGAAAAGATTTCCAAAATGGACAGTGTTTATCAAGAAAAGTCCCGAACAGTCTAAACAAGCAGGAGAGTTTTGAAAATAATGAGGAGAAAAGATCTAAGCTATGCGAACTCAGCACAGAAAGAAAAAACTGGGAATTAGAGAATCTTACTGAATTTTTAAATTCTTATAGAAAATGGAACTGGCACGGATGTTTAGATTTTGTGCTGAGAGAGAAATAAAACACAAGATTTGCCCAGTGAACGGGACCGTAAAAAAAACCCGAAATGTTGGAATGTATGAAAATAACGAGAAGAAAAGATCTAAGCTATGCGAACTCAGCACAGAAAGAAAACAAGGAACTGGCACAGAAGTTTAGATTTTGTGCTGAGAGAGAAATTTAAAAAAAAACAAAATTGAATTTCAGTAAACAAAATAGCTATTAAAAATGTGTGGTCTCATTTTAAATCAATTTTTTTTTTAAATTCTTTGGCAAGTACTTGAATTAGAAGTTAAGAAAAAATTGGAGTTTAATCTAAAATGCTGTCTTTCCCGATGAGAAGATTTTTATTGTGACCACTTTACTAATGATTTCTGCTGTTTTAACGGATTCCTAATTTCTAAGCAAGTTTTGAAGGCACAAAGATTTGGGTGATTATGCAAAGTCACATAATGACATCAGGCCTTCTTACAAACCTGTAAAGGAGTTAACCCTTTCCATTGACAGCTGTTTTACACTGGACTTTACTAATTTGAATTTCTTACTAAAATAAAAAGGACTCACCTGACAGACAGAGGAAATGGTGGGATATTCAAAATAAAAATAAAACGGAACTAGCTGGTCAAGAGTTAAAAGCTAAGATAAACAGGCTGGAAGAAATGTTTTAAAAAAAAACAAGACCAGACGGATAGTGCAGTGCGCAGCCATAGCACCATCACCTATGGCAATAGAGCCAATGTACCCCACGGTGGGTAGGTGTAGTCCACAAACCCAACCTAACAGTAAAGCAGACAGCGATGTTTGGAGGAATAATGGTGGCATTGGTGTTGATTGGAGTTTGGATAATATTTAGATGGGTCATCGTGCAGGCTCGAGCGCAGCAGGCTCAAATGCAAAACCGACGGCAGCCCAGACAGGGACATGAAGTGATAGAGATGGTACGACTATAAAGAATATGGATAACCTAATCCTTACCTCCACAGATTCCACAGAGTGACCACGACACAAGTAGACCAGAACCTAACACCTGGTGACGACCAGGCTATCTGTTTAAAACTTTCAGATAAAACACTTACCAAGATGGGACCGCAGAGGTGACTTCGACTCTGGGGACTCATGATACTGGGAACCTCAAGACCCACGCAAACACTGGATGATACCAACGGATTGCAGCGCACTCAGGAAATAAACAACTACATGAACTATGGAGTCTTGTTTAATTTAACAGATGGAGTGTGTGTCCCAGCGACTAAGGATTGGAGCAAGGACAGGACTTATTTTAATGCATGGTTACAAGTGAATCCTAATAAGAACCGGGTATGTGTACAGTGCTCCACGGGTATAAGGAGCAGCTGCATTAAACGGAGGGATGCCAAAGGGCCCGATGAATGTACCTTTGGCATAAGTTGCGCGCCTCCGGGACAGTCCCAGCAATCAGTCATCCGCAAAAAGGGAGTGGGGCTGTGTGGGTACTACGAGGAGGTGGGGGCGGCTGCAATATCACTGTATGTGTGCTTCTCACCTTCGCCGATGTCACGCCCCGTACGAACCACTACATTGCCCGAGGAACTGCCTTGTCCAATAAATACCAAGGGGCCAGAAAATGGGATCGTAATGTACAATGAAGGAGAATTATTGTATGATAATGTTAAGCATGAAATTGTGTCTGTCCTGATCAATATTTCAGGCATCCAAATGCCGGAATACTGTACAGAACAGTCAAGGAAAATGTACAATGTATTAAGTAGAGTTGTAATGCAGCAGGCTGCCGATGCAATGGGTGCCAGTAGATTCCGAGGACAGGGGTCAGCCCCCAGGATAAAGAGGGGAATAGTTAATGATGTTGCTACTGGTTTCAATACAGGGACCTCCGTAGTAAACTCGATAGACATACAAGGGTTAAACGAGAGGGTGGAACAGCTTAGAGGGGTGATGAAGGGGTTATTAGAAAGGGTGGAACAAAACCAGGAAGACCAAACCAACCTAGGAAAGGAGGGTGCCGAAATCCAATTGGATGGCATCTCAGTCCTGGAAGCTCACGCCAAAACCATCAATCACCTCATTGATAGAGAAAAAGAAGATACCGGAAAGCAAAGACAGGGGCAACTCTGTCACGCTTATGGTCTGTGGATGGTGGGACAGATCCGCCACAATCTCGACCAGATCCAACGCAGGGAAGTACCCGATTGGATAGACAGTTCACATTTAGCTCAGTTGGCTAACCAGAGGGGGACACTGGATAATTGTACTCTGAAGGGACTGACCCGAGTATACCCAGCGATTCCAGATTGCCAGATGGGTAGGAATACTGGGATAGGGATAGTCCTGATGATCCCAATAGCCACGCCGGACTCAGGGCCGTTCCCCCTGTACCAACTAGAGAATATCGGAGTAATATGGGAAAATGTCTCCGTACGTTACTATCTGACCACCACCTCCGCCGTTCGCCGAAACGACATACTTACCAGAATTTCCCCAACAGAATGCAAGCAAAGGGGGAGATCACAGTATGCCCTCACCCGGTAGGCCGAGGTGAGCTAGACGAGTGCGGGTTTAACCGAACCGACGGATGTGTACTAGAAATAGTGCCCGCACACAGGCACTTCGCGAGGGTAGGCTACGGAGGGAAGGGAAGATATTGCGTCTCTACCACAGAGCGTTCATACCAGTATAATGACCTGCAGTGCCCGATACCACAGCCGAACTATGACCTGTCACGATCGGGCAAGCGCATATCACCCACGTTAGGCGCCGGAAGCCCGAAGTTGTTAGTGTAACCGATCAGCTCCACGATCATTTGCAGGATTATCCCTATCCCACATCTAACCGAAGTATTACGAGAATTGAGGCTCAGGGTGGGTCAATCCGTAAAGCTCTACCACCAACTGCAAACTAAAATCAAAGTACTAGAAGAAGATATCGATGTAGACTTACAAAGTCAGAGTTGGTGGAGAAAGGTCTGGGACTGGGGAATAAATGTGAACATCCATCCTTGGATTCGAATAATTTCACACATACTGGTTGGGATACAATTGATCTGAGCAATAACATGGGGCATAATGGCCTGCCAGGCATGCAGGCACCGCACACAACGAAGAGGGACGCATGACCGGTCCACGGATACTAAACAAGCCTGTCTAATAAAGGGGCAGGAGGATTTGGCCTTTGTCAATTTGATTTAAGCAACCGGGACTCCTGAAACCGCGTGACTGGCCAGCACGTTGAGGCAGGGAGTTCCGGGCCGTGCACAAAATCTAATAAAAGTAGGACGGTCGGTTAAAGGGGGACTAGGACTAGTCCCTTTACCGAAAGGGGGGAATTGTTGTAGGCATTAGGCACCTGCTGAATATATCAAAACACTAGGCATTAGGCACCTGCTGACTATATCTAAACTCATATAGGTTTAAAGTGGCCACATATAAAATGGCTGCCCAAGCATGATGGGAACTCAATTCGTCAAGTAATGAACTGGGGCTGACCGAGCAATGACCCTGTGAGGCCCACTACCGGGAATGCCTTGGCTCACTCACTTGAGACAAGATAACTATAACGAACCATTATAGTATCTGGTGTGGAATGTCCTTGATTAAGGACTTCACACAGCAGAGCCCGAGGAACAGAGAAAAGGGGGGGGGGCACCTCACATAACGAGGCCATTAATCAGCCCAAGCTGACAAAAACCGAACATACAGCCCCTGAGGTATCAGGGGAATTCTATTGGGTTAAAGAAACCTATATGTAATCTATAATCGTTATGATTGGATTGTGTCCAGCCGAAGTGGGCTGAGTAACTGTAAAGAACTATTGTAAAACATATAAATATCGCTGAATTTCTTTGTTCGTTGGAGAGAAGTGCCTGGATCCAGTCCCCGTCGGAGAAATAAAGGCCGCATTGGCGTTGGAACCGACTCTTGAGTGTTGAGTGATTCTTCCGAGAAAACATTCACGCTAACACAGACTGAGAGAGACAGATAGATAGATATACTGAGACAGAGAGATACTGAGAAAGAGAGATAGAGACACACACAGAGATACAGACTGTGAGACAGACACAGACAGAGATACAGACTGAGTGAGAGAGACTGAGAGAGATACAGACTATGAGACAGACATAGACAGAGATACAGACTGAAAGGTACACAGAGATACAGACTATGAGAGAGAGAGAGTCACAGACAGAGATACAGACTGTGGGAGAGATGCAGACAGAGATACAGACTGAGAGAGAGAGAGACTGAGAGAGTCAGGCAGACAGAGAAAGAGAGACACACACAGTGATACAGACTATGAGAGAGAGACTGGGAGAGAGACAGACTGTGAGAGAGAGATGCAGACAGAGATACAGACAGAGACAGACTGTGAGAGAGACACAGAGAGACAGACAGAGAGAGACACAGACAAACAGAGAGAGAGAGAGAGAGAGACATACAGAGAGACACAGACAGAGAGAGAGAGATACAGACAGAGATACAGACAGAGAGAGAGAAATACAGACATAGAGAGGCAGAGATACAGACAGACATAGACAGAGAGAGACGGACAGACACAGATAGTGAGAGATACAGAGAGGCCGAGAGACAGCCATGGCGAGAGACACAGGTAGAGATACAGACTGAGCGAGAGACACACAGACAGAGATACAGACAGAGAGAGGCACAGACAGAGAGAGAGGCAGAGAGAGAGAGATAGAGATACAGACAGAATGAGAGAGAGATACAGTTAGGGAGAGAGGCACAGAGAGAGAGAGAGAGAGAGAGACAGAGATACAGACAGAGACTCAGACAGAGAGAGATAGAGAGATACAGACAGGAAGAGAGAGAGATACAGACATAGAGAGAGACAGAGAGCAAGACACAGACATAGAGAGAGACAGAGATATAGAGAGCGAGATACAGACAGACAGAGACATAGACGGAAAGAGAGGCAGATACAGGCAGAGTGAGAGATACAAACAGAGAGACCGAGATACAGCCGGGGCGAGAGACACAAACAGCCGGAGACAGAGAGATACCAAGAGACAGCCGTAGAGAGAGACAGGGACACAGAGGGAAACGGAGAGAGACAAACCTGGACAGACAGAGTGAGAGGGGCAGAGGCAAAATATAGCAAGAAATATAAAAACAGATTCATAGAATCATAGGTTACAGCATGGAAGGAGGCCATTTCGGCCCATCATGTCCAACAAGAGGCTATCCAGCCTAATCCCACTTTCCAGCTCTAGGTCCATAGCCCTGCAGGTTACGGCACTTCAAGTGCACATCCAAGTATTTTTAAAATGTGGTGATGGTTTCTGCCTCTACCAACCTTTCAGGCAGTGAGTTCCAGACTCCACAACCGTGAGTTCCAGACTCCACAACCCTCTGGGTGAAGAAATTTCCCCTCAATCCCCTCTAAACCTTCTACTAGTTACTTTAAATGTATGCCCCCTGGTTGTTGCCTCTCTGCTAAGGGAAATAGACGTTTTCTATCCACTATATCCAGGCGCCTCATAATTTTATACACCTCACTGAGGTCTCCCCTCAGCCTCCTCTTGTCCTCGTAGCTATGATTCTCCACTCCCGGCAACATCCTCGTAAATCTCCTCTGTACCCTCTCCAGTGCAATCACGTCCTTCCTGTAATGTGGTGACTAGAACTGCCGCAGTACTCCAGCTGTGGCCTTCTTAACCACCTTATCTACCTGGCCTGCTACCTTCAGGGATCTGTGGACATGCACTTCAAGGTCCCTTTGTTCCTCTACACTTCTCAGTGTCCTACCATTTAATGTGTATTCCCTTTCCTTGTTAGCCCTCCCCAAATGCATGACCTCACACTTCTTCGTATTAAATTCCATTTGCCACTGTTCTGCCCACCTGACCAGTACACTGATATCTTCCTGCAGTCTATAGTTTTCTTCTTCATTATCAACCACACAGTCGATTTTTAGTATCAGCTGCAAACTTCTTAATCATACCCCCTATATTCAAGTCTCATCATCATCATAGGCAGTCCCTCTGAATCGAGGAAGACTTGCTTCCATTCCTAAAATGAGTCCTTAGGTGGCTGAACAGTCCAATACAAGAACCACAGTCCCTGTCACAGGTGGGATAGATAGTCGTTGAGGGAAAGGGTGGGTGGGACAGGTTTGCCGCACGCTCTTTCCGCTGCCTGATTTCTGAATATTCTCGGCGATGAGACTCGAGGTGCTCAGCGCCCTCCCAGATGCACTTCCTTCACTTAGGGCAGTCTTTGGCCAGTTCTATATTCAAGTCTAGATCATTGATGTATACCACAAAAAGCAAGGGGCCTCGTACTGAGCCCTGCAGAACCCCACTGGAAACATCCTTCCAGTCACAAAAACACCCATCAACCATTACCCTTTACTTCCTGCCTCTGAGCCAATTTTGGATCTAACTTGCCATTTTGCCCTGGATCCCATGGGCTTTTAATTTCGTGACCAGTCTGCCATGTGGGTCCTTATCGAAAGCTTTGCTAAAATCCATATACACTACATCATATGCACTGCCCTCATCAACGCTCCCAGTTACCTCCTTGAAAAATTCAATCAAATTAGTCAAACACGACTTTCCCTTAACAAATCCGTGTTGACTGTCGCTGATGAATCCGTGTCTTTCTAAATGTAGATTTATCCTGTCCTTCAGGATTTTTTCGAATAATTTTCCCACCACCGAGGTTAGGCTGACTGGCCTATAATTACTTGGTCTGTCCCTTTCTCCCTTCTTAAACAAAGGTACCACATTAGCAGTCCTCCAGTCCTCTGGCACCACACCTGAAGCCAGAGTGGATTGGAAAATGATGGTCAAAGCCTCTGCTATTTCCTCTTTTGCTTCGCTTATTAGCCTGGGATACATTTCACCCAGGCCTGGGGATATCCACTTTCAAAGCTGCCAAACCCCTTAATATCTCCTCTCACTATATTTATTTCATTTAATATTTCACACTCCTCCTCGATAGCAGTGTCTGCATCGCCCCTCTCTTTTGTGAAAACAGACGCAAAGTGTTCATTAAGAATCATTCCCACGTCTTCTGCCACCACACACACATTACCTTTATGGTCTCTAATAGGCCCTATCCTTTCTTTAATTATCCTCTTACTCTTAATATATTGATAAAACATCTTTGGGTTTTCCTTGATTTTACTTGCCAAGAATTTTTCATGCTCTCTCTTTGCTTTCCTAATATCCCTTTTGATCTCACTCTTGAACTCGAGAGATTCTGCAGTATTTGCCCTCGGCATCTGTCATAAGTCATCCTTTTTATCTTTATCCTACCCTGTATGTCCCTAGACATCCAGAGGGCTCTAGATTTGTTAGTCCCACCCTTTTTCTTTAAGGGCACATGTTTGGCCTGAACCCTGCAGATCTCCTCCTTGAATGCATCCCACTGCTCTGACACTGATTTACCTTCAAGTAGTTGTTTCCAGTCCACTATGGCTAAATTACCTCTCAGCTTAGCAAAGTTGGCTTTTCCCCAATTTAGAACTTTAATTCCTGGTCTATCCTTGTCCTTTTCCATAACTACCTTAAAACTAACTGAATTATGGTCACTAGCAGCTAAATGTTCTCCCACTGATACCCCTTCCACCTGCCCAGCTTCATTTCTGAAAACTCAATCCAGAACTGCCCCCTTCCGTGTTGGACTTGCTACATGCTGGCTAAAAAAGTTTTCTTGAATGCATTTTAGGAATTCCGCACCCTCTATATCCTTCACACTAATGTTGTCCCAATTAATATTAGGATAGTTGAAATCCTCTACTATTAATGCCCTATAGTTTTTGCACTTCTCAGAAATTTGCCTACATATTTGCTCTTCTATCTCCCTCTCACTGTTTGGGGGTTTATAGTACACACCCAGCAATGTGATCACCCCTTTTTTGTTTTTCAGTTCGACCCATATGGCCTTGTTTGATGATCTCTCTAACATATCATCCCTCCTCACAGATTGTAAGAGCTTCTACAAGTATGTAAAAAGGAAGAGAGTAGCAAAAGTAAACATTGGTCCATTAGAGACTGAGGCAGGAGAAATTATTATGGGGAATAAGGAAATGGCAGAAACGTTAAAACAAGTATCTTGTATCTGTCTTCACAGTAGAAGACGCAAAAAGGACCTAAAATGGCAGGGAACCAAGGGTCTAATGAGGGTGAGGAACTTAATGTCATTAATGTAAGTAGAGAAAAAGTACTAGAGAAACTAATGGGACTAAAAGCCTACAAATTTCCTGAATCTGAATGCCTGCATCCTAGGGTTTTAAAAGAGATGGCTGCAGGGATAGTAAACGCATTGGTTTTGATCTTTCAAAATTCCCTAGATTCTAGAATGGTCCCAGCGGGCTCATGGGATTGGAGGTAATGTATTATAGCATGGATAGTGGATTGGTTAACAGACAGAAAACTTCTTAAGCAGTCTCTCGGAGGCCTGAGCAAAACACTGACTTTGGTGCGCCTATTCTGCCAATGGATTTGTAGGATTTTGTCGAGGCAGCGTTGATGGTATGCTCCAGTACCATCAACTGTACATAGTCCATGTCTCTGAGCCATACAGGAGGACAGGTATCACTACTGCTTTGTCGACCATGAGCTGGTGCCAGGTTTGAGGTCCTGGTCTTCAAGCACTTACTTCCTCAGGCGACTGAAGGCAGTGTTGGACTTCATCATCGACGGCTGCCCTTGTTGACAGTAGGCTCCCGAGGTATGGAAAATGGTCCACGTTGTCCAAGGCCTGGATTTTGATATAATCGGGAGCAGTACTGTGTGGCGGAGGCAGGTTGGTTGAGGACCTTTGTCTTCCGGATGTTTAGTGTAAGGCCTAAGCTCTCGTACGCTTGTGTGGCCTCCGAGTGTGAGCAGACGCAAGCGTCGTCGGTGTACTGTAACTCAATGACAGGATGGGACAACCTTGGATCTAGACTGGAGGCGACAGAGGTTCGAAAACGGATCTTTTTCATATTGGCAGGCTGTAATTAGTGGGGTGCCACAAGGATTGGTGCTTGGGCCTCAGCTATTTACAACCCATATTAATAAGAACATAATAGGAGCAGGAATAGGCCATACGGCCACTCGAGCCTGCTCCATCATCCATGGCTGATCTGATCATGGACTCAGGCCCATTTCCCTGCCCACTCCCCATAAGCCCTTATCGGTTAACTTTTTATCTCTGCTTAAATTTATTCAATGACCCAGCTTCCACAACCCTCAGAGAAGAAATTCTTCCTCATCTGTTTTAAATGGGCGGCCCCTTATTCTAAGATCATGCCTCCTAGTTCTAGTCTCCTCTATCAGTGGAAACATCCTCCCTGCACCCACCTTGTCAAGCCCCCTCATAATCTTATACGTTTCAATAAGATCACCTCTCATTCTTCTGAATTCCATTGAGTAGAGGCCCAACCTATCCTCATAAGTCAACTCCCTCATCTCCGGAATCAACATAGTGAACCTTCTCTGAGCTGCCTCCAAAGCAAGTATATCCTTTCTTAAATATGGAAACCAAAACTGTATGCAACACTCTAGGTGTGGCCTCACCAATACCCTGTATAACTGTAGCAAGACTTCCCTGCTTTTATACTCCATCCCCTTTGCAATAAAGGTCAAGATTCCATTGGCCTTCCTGATCACCTGCATACCAACCTTGTGTGTTTCATGCACCAGGACCCCCAGGTCTCATTGTACTGCAGCACTTTGCAATTTTTCTCTAATTAAATAATAACTTGCTCTTCAATTTTTTTCTGCCAAAGTGCATAACCTCACACTTTCTATTATACTCCATCTGCCAAATTTTTGCCCACTCTCTTAGCCTGCCTACATTATTTTGCAGGTTTTTTGTGTCATCCTCACAATTTGCTTTCTTTGTAACGTCAGCAAACTTGGCTGCATTACACTCGGTCCCTTCCTCCAAGTCGTTAATATAGATTGTAAATAGTTGGGTCCCAGCAATGATTCCTGCAGCACCCCACTGGTTAATGATTGCCAACCTGAAATTGAACCATTTATCCTGACTTTGTTTTTTGTTAGTTAGCCAATCCTCTATCGATGCTAATATATTACCCCCAACCAAGGGCAATTTTTATCTTGTGCAATAACCTTTTATATGGCAGCTTGTCAAATGCCGTCTGGAAGTCTAAATACACCTCATCCACTGGTTCCCCTTTATCCAGCATGTTCGTTACATCCTCAAAGAATTCCAGCAAATTTGTCAAACATGACTGCCCCTTCATAAATCTATGCTGACTGCGCCTGACTGAATTATGCTTTTACAAATGTGCTGCTGCTTCTTTAATAATGGACTTCAATATTTTCCCCAAACTCAGATGTCAGGCTAACTGGTCTATAGTTTCCTGCTTTTTGTCTGCAGAGACAAAATGCCTAGATTAATGACAGAAATGAAGGGACCGAGTGTAATGTATCCAAGTTTGCTGATGATACAAAGCTCGGTGGGACAGCAAGCTGTGTGGACAAAGCATCTGCAAAGGGATATAGATAAGACTAAATGAGCAGACATTAAGGTGGCAGGTGGAGTATAATGCAGGGAAATGCGAGGTTATTCACTTTGGTAGGAAGAATAGAAAAACAGAAACTTTTTTAAATGGAGAAACTTTTAAATGTTTTTCAGAGATTTCGCTGTCCTTGTGCAAGAAACACAGGCCCCATTGCCCGCATGTCCAACACAAGACTCCCAAAGCAAGCGCTCTACTCAGAACTCCTACACGGCAGGCCAGGTGGGCAGGGGAAACGTTTCAAGGACACCCTCAAAGCCTCCTTGATAAAATGCAACATCCCCACCGACACCTGGGAATCCCTGGCCAAGTGGAAGAGTATCCGGGAGGGCGCTGAGCACCTAGAGTCTCATCGCTGAGAGCATGCAGAAAACAAGCGCAGGTAACGGAAGGAGCGCACGGCAGACCAGACTCCCCACCCACCATTTCCTTCAACGACTATCTGTCCCACCTGCAACAGAGACTGTTAATTCCCGTATTGGACTGTAGAGTCACCTGAAAACTCACTTTTAGAGTGGAAGCAAGTATTCCTCGATTTCGAGGGACTGCCTATGATGACAGCAAGCAATTAGGTAGGCAAATGGCATGTTGTCACAGTTGTACAGGGCCTTGGTGAGACCATACCTGGAGTACTGTGCAGTTTTGGTCTCCTTATCCAAGGAAGGATATACTTGCTTTGGAGGCGGTACAACGGAGGTTCACGAGATTGATTCCTGGGATGAGTGGGCTGTCTTATGACGAGAGATTGTATAGAATGGGCCGATACTCTCTGGAGTTTAGAAGAATGAGGTGTGATCTCATTGAAACATACAAGATTCTGAAGGGGATTGACAGGGTAGATGCTGAGAAGTCATTTCCCCTGACTGGAGTGTCTAGAACTAGGGGGGCAGAGTCTCAGGATAAGGGGTAGGCCATTTAAGACAGATGAGGAATTTCTTCACTGAGGGTTGTGAATCTTTGGAATTCTATGCCCCAGAAGGCTGTGAATGCAGAGTCACTGAATATATTCAAGGCTGAGATATAGATTTTTGGAGTCTAGGAGAATCAAGGGATATGGAGATCGGGTAGGAAAGTGGAGTTGAGGTCAATGATTAGCCAGGATCTTATTGAATGGCGGAACAGGCTCGAGGGGGCATATGGCCCACTGCTGCTATTTCTTATGTTCTTATGAAAGGGACAGAGACGTGCAAACACGGCAGAGGGGTACAGGCAGGCAAAAGGGGCAGAGTCATGTGTGTGCGTGAGTGTGGGGGGGGCGGGGAGACAGAAAGACAGACTGGGGGGGGGGGTAGAGAAGACAGACATACAAAGACAGACGAGTGGGGGGGGGGGGGGAGGAGACGATGACAGAAATGTGGTGGTGTGGGGGACAGACGAATGTGGGGAGAGACAGAGTGCAAGGGACAGAGATCTTCCATTTAGTACTTCAGCCAATAAATGGCACCCAAGATCGCAGCATTTCTTTAGTACAACACTAATGCTCAAGTCCTGCTGTGGGGCTTGAACCCACAATTTTTTTTAACTCAGGCAATTGCTACCACTGAGCCAAGCTTAAATATGGCTAATATTTAAGAATATTTATTCTCACAGCCAAGTATAATGTAAAAAAACATCCAAGAAACCACTGGAAAAAGTAGCAGCATGGCATCATTCCTTGTACAAAAGGCCCGTTATTTAATTCCCATTTTTTAATCCTTGTCAGCAGCAATGACCAGAGAACTAAAATACCTCACTGAAAGACAGCTTCTTTCCACAGATGTCGGCATGTTTTCAATGCCTTATACAGCCCAAGCCAGTCACCCAATCTTTTACTGTGCCAGCAGGAGCTAGTGTTAACCACCAAGCAGTGGGGCTGAGAGTCCGAGCTGACTGTAATCAGTGTCCCTGACCCTATTTATATGACACCAAGATGCCACATTTAGATGAGGAAGGCAAAATAGACCCTTGGGAGACTGCCAGTGATGAAGATGAGGTGGGAAGAGCAGCCGCTCTGGCTGCAGTTACATAGAGTGTGTGGAACCAGATGGCAGTTCTACCCAAGCGCTAGTGAAGTGACCATGTCAAAGGCCGCAGAAATCAAAGTGGAACCAGTCACAACTTTTCAGACAACCCAAATGCTAATTGGGTGAGGATATAATTTATTACACCACCACTGGGCTATCGGAAGGGAGAGGATGGCTACACAGCTCCTGAAATTGTTTGGGACATCAAAGTGAACCCTGGATAAGGATGTTATCCACAGACCTGATATCCTGTAGCACTCATTGTCACGCTCACACATGGTCCTCTTCTAGTGAACAGTCTATCATAGAAATGTACAAAAATATCAGGAGATGGAAAAGGAAACCTGCAGAGAAAAGTAGCTTGCAAGTAGAGTTCTATATTAAATACAAGATGCATACATTTCATTTGCAAAACAACCAAGTTTATTGAGCACTTGAATACAAAGATCGGGAAACCAAACTGTTTAGTTGAATGCAGAATACAAAAATGATTCCTCATAAATAACCATGAAACATGAATGCTTGTACTGCATGTGTTACTGCTAATGGCTTAAAAGACATGGTGAAAATGCACATTGCCTCGGAATATTCTTACAGCCACAGAATGGAAAACCTCAACATTCGTTATTTTATTCGGACTTCAGTCAGCTGCATTCTAGTGAAATGCTGGATGTGGGAGGAACAAAACTTGTTGATCCATAAAGAAATCCCATCTTCATTTAACCTTTCAGCGAAGACATTCCAGCTCGCATGATTTCATCAACAAGTAGAATATTGCTGGCAATTACAGTGCTTAAAAACAAAAGATTTTCCTCTTAAACAGTTCAGTTCAATTTTACAAGAAACAATTTCTAACCAATTTATTAAAAATCATGTTAAGTAGCTACACTAAAGCTGCTTTCTAAACAAATATTTCTACTACATCAAGTATGCACATTTTAGTAATTTAGGTATGCCTCTGGCTGAGATGGTCCTTAAGCTATAGGACTTGGTTACAAGTCTGCATTTGAAAGTCCAATACAAAATCCACTCTGGAGCGGAGCTCAGATCTGCAAAATGTCCACACCCAAATGAATGTTTAGATTTTGCACTAGAACTGCACTCTCAATGTCAGTGACTTTGCATTATTTGATCACACAATTAGATGTAATGACAGAACTACAAATCAAATATTTGCCACTATAAGTTTGTAATGCTTTCTAGTATTTCGCTGCAAACAAGATGTTTCCAAAAATCCCCGATTGTGTCGATGGCACAAACGAGGCCGAGCTGCCCTTGCTGCAGGCTTACTTCATGGTGTGGGCTTCGTAAAGCTGCAACACGAGTGTCTCCCCCTAATCTGAATAAACTATTGGCACAGGAAAAGTGAGCAGAGGGCTATTCCTGCAACATACTTTGCTGGGTGGCATAAAAGAATGTTTGGCAGCAGCTCAAAGGGCTGCACCTTGAAATGGAACAGAAAGCTGGTGGCTACAGAATAGGAGACATGTGGGCAATACCGCTCCTCTCAAGTTTGAAGTCCTGCTGCAGGAGCTTCACGAAAGAGGATTAGCCTCACTGTGTATAATCTTTGCACGCACTATCATGCCAAAACTGGACTTTTCTTGAAGGCAAATATGAAGAATGAAACAACAGGCAGATACTCAAGACTTCCAGGTCAAACTAGTAAGCCCTAGTCTCTGTTTGTTGTTCTTTCAAAAAGGTGCCGACACCATGGGCCGCTGCATGTGTGCAGAATGTCTATTGCCAAATAGCACCTGAACATCAATCCAGTGTAATCCCCAGCTGCTCATGTACTCCACAGGATTGATGCAAGGACCCCGGACACCCATATGGGTGCCATCTATTATGTCCTGCATTCAAAAGATGTCAGTGAAGGATGCACCCTATCCAGCTAATGCCTGGTTTCCAAGCATTGCTTGAAACATGTGTGCACCAATGCAGCAGATATATCCCTCAGGTGGCTTGGAGGGATTTGGGGTTAACAAAAGCTTCATGCTGTGGTAACCAATTCCAAGAGCCACAACTGTTTGAAATGCCTGAAGCCACTGGTAGAACTCGACAGTCTCTCCTGCAGAGCTAAAGGCATGTCCCCATCAACATGCCCAGGGACTCTATAAACCCAAATCCCAGAGTACTGATGGGCAGACACAAAATGCTCCATTGTGATGATGCATGAAACACAAAAAGTTAGTATGCAGGTACAGCAAGTAATCAGGAAGGCAAATGGAATGTTGGCCTTTATTGCAAGGGGGATGGAGTATAAAAGCAGAGAAGTCCTGCTACAACTATACAGGGTATTGGTCAGGTGACACCTAGAGTACTGCGCAGTTTTGGTCTCTGTATTTACGGAAGGATATACTTGCATTGGCGGCTGTTGAGAGAAGGTTCACTAGGTTGATTCGGGAGATGAGGGGGTTGACTTATGAAGATAGGTTGAGCCTATACTCATTAGAGTTTAGAAGAATGAGAGGTGATCTTATTGAAACGTATAAGATAATGAGGGGGCTCAACAAGGTGGATGCAGAAGGATATTTCCACATAGGGGAAACTAAAACTAGGGGACATAGTCTCAAAATAAGGGGACGCCTATTTAAAACTGAGATGAGGAGGAATTTCTTCTGAGGGTTATAAATCTATTGAATTCTCTGCCCCAGAGAGCTGTGGAGGCTGGGTCATTGAATATATTTAAGGTGGAGATAGACAAATTTTTGAGCGATAAGGAAATAAAGGGAGCGAGCAGGAAAGTGGAGCCAAGTCCATGATCAGATCAGCCATGATCTTATTAAATGGCGGCGCAGGCTCGAGGGGTTCTTATGTCCCCTAACGAGAGGAGCAAGGCGGCTTCAATTATGCAACACAGTGGGAATCCCTAAACAAATTCCCATCTTCCATTTGGTGCTAAATGGCAGCAGCAACGAAGAAGAATGGTAGAGTCAAACTGCCCAGCAGTTGAAACAATAATCCACCTTTGAGAAGCTTATGAGTTACCAAGGTCACAGGAGTCGAGATGTTGTGTACACTGTTGATAGTGCCTCACCGAAGGTCATGAAATTCAGTGTGGGGCCCAATGTGCCCAAATATGTCATTTAAATATGGCCGTATACACCCTAAAATCATGCTTGACAAAGTTTTACATCCCATGCACACAACTCTGCACCATCAACAAAGCCTCGTAAAATCAGGACTGCACTACATTCCTAAGACAGGATATAATTCTGTTCACTTACCATGAATGAAGAAGCTGTTTCTTGACATTATAGTTGTCCCAAACACCAGCTTCTCCTGCTAGCATCGGTTCACCTGGGAAATATAAAATGTTGAAGTCTTAGCGCTGTGACACTCTCAAATCAAGCAACTAATTTTACATTTTGTATTTCACTTTAAAAAGTGTACTAAACTAGCACTTCATGTACTAACTTACCAGTGTTCAAGTCAACACCAGCAAGTTGACCTGATTCAGAATATTCTGTCTGAATTTTTACAAGAGTCTCTTGAGGATCATATCCAGAGTTTTGTGCAAGTACCTGAAAACAATTGTTAAAATTATTTATTCTGCAAATAATGACCTGAGTCGTGCAAGAATGGCTATATCGCGTTCAAAGTGAGAGGTTAGCAGAGCACCCGCTGCTACACAGCGAAAAATCATTAGTTTGAAAGTGGGTAACATTGCAAAAAGAAAAAAGCTTAACGAAAGTACAACTATGAAGTCTTGTTCTACACCTCCTCATTCCTCAGATATTCTCAGATAAGACTGCAAGCTACAGCAGTGTGTGGTAGAACAGGCGACTTGTCAACAGGCTGGGGTTGGGCAGATCAATTCTGATTTAAAGCAGAAAGCATGCAGTCATCTAAAAATCATCTCTTCCAATCACAAATGCTCCCAGCATTACTAGTATTGAGATGAGGCAAAGAATACCTTGTTGCATACATTTAGTGTAATACGTGTAAAGGTGTACTTACTTTGGGAATAACCAACAGAGCATCTGCAAATGCTTGCACTCCCAACTGTGCTCTGCCTTTTACACTGGCCTTGTGTTTGATCAAACCATCTGCTACAGCAACTTCAAATGCACCTGCGCCTGCCACTACACAACCTAGGAAAAGGCAACACACACCAATTTTACTACCATTGCAACTGACTGAAAACTTTAATGGAGGACAAGTTGCTGCAGACACAAATTGCTTCCCCCCACCCCACATGCCTCAATGGTAACTCTGCTGTACAATACGTTACTGAAACCAGACATCAAGTTAGTTGATCTCAACTGGGACAATCGTAAAATGAAAAGCAGTGAAGGTTTCTAGTTCGAATAACAATATTTTCTAAGCTTATACATGAAGACTAGCCAGTTGGGTACAGTAATGGGGGGCTGCCAGTGCTCATGGCACCATATCGCAACACAAGTCACAACCTCCAGAAAGCAGGGAGAAATAAATCACGGAACACATTTTGATCAGTCACATAATATGCCTTGATATATTACATACAGTACATTATACTCAGGCAGTCAATAATTTACTGTTACTATATCACAGCATACTCTTAGAGCTTGCTGTGGCAATAAAACCAGCAATGCCAACAATTAAATGGGGATGTTAAGGAAGCATGGGCTAAGTATTGTCTCAATCCAAACAAAAGTTCCATTTCATTACATCACAATGTAGTATTTGTGGGCAGAGTGCGACCGTCTCATCCGATCTCTCTGGGCCATGTCCTTACTGAAAGTGAGACACTCCTTCAGGTTCCCCCCCCCCCCCACCCGTGCCCTGCATGGAGAAGCTTGGGTGACACTTCTCCATATCAAGAATAGGATCGGAACTCAGCAATAGGATTGTACCCAGTTCAGTATCTAAATCAAGTTGCCTTCAATCATTTAAAGTCACTTGCCATCCTCAATTGCATTCTTTACAGCACGTAGACCATCACGTACAGCATCTTTGATTTGTGTTAAAGTGTGCTTGTTTGGTCCCTTCAGAAGCAGCGTCACAGACTGAGGATTATCACACTGCTCAACAAAGGTGAACTTCTCTTCTCCCTGTATTCAAAAAAAGTAGATTAGTCATATTCTTTGCAACACGAAAGATCTGAATCTCATCAAAAAGATGGATTTCAAGAAAGTTTCTCTTGAAGATAATCCCAACAGAACACACAACACACAGCTTCCCCATCTCTTTGAATATAGATTCTTTTACATCCACCTTAGGAAGCAATTTAGTTTAACATCTCATCTGAAAGATGGTTGTCTCCAACAATGCACAATGAGTCAGCCTGGAGCAAGTCCTCAAGCCCCAAGAGCAGGTTGGAACCCACAACCTGATTCAGAGGCGAGTGCTCGTACTGAGCCAAAGCTGACACCGAGTACCGAAGGCCTTCAATTGCTCAGTGAGGAATGCTTATGGCCTCCAGATGACACCTATATTTTACAGTATGAGTGCAATTAACAGCCAAACTTTAGTATATGAGAACATGT
The DNA here is from genome assembly GCF_044704955.1 of Pristiophorus japonicus. NCBI lineage: Eukaryota > Metazoa > Chordata > Chondrichthyes > Pristiophoridae > Pristiophorus > Pristiophorus japonicus. Next base: position 68,793,270 of record NC_091992.1, on the reverse strand, counting down.
ACTGTGTCACAGTATAAGCCAATAATGCATTTTATTACTTCAGGAAAACCAACCTACCAATGTGTGCTCATACACAAGTCCAGCATGTCCCAAACACTCTGGGGTGAGGTCCTCCACAGAATTCATGGCCATACCTCCACAAGCAAGTGTTAACCTGAAATATTGACATGGATATTAGCTCAATGACATTCAGAACCCAACTACTTCGTATTCATTTCAGGTAAACATTGGCAAATATCATTGCCCCACAAGATTCAGGCCGCTAAATTCAAATAACAACTTGTATTGATAAAACACCCTTTAACGTAGACAAACATCCAAAGTCACTTCACGAGGCACAATAGGACAAAAGGAGATAATCGGAGTGACCAAATACTTGTCGGAGGTGGGTTCTAAAGGATGGCCAAAAGGAGGAGGAGGAGGAGGTTAAGAGGAGTTTAGGGAGGGAATTCTAGAATGTGGAAGACTTAAAACTCAAGTTGCAAGTTACAGCAGTTCTTCCACAAGTCAAAAGGCCCATTATGCCTTATATTCCAATATATTTTGTGGCTTACGAGAGAAAGGTTCAAGGTAGAACTTTCCAACGTTTAGAACTAAAATTCTAAAACATCCGTTTGCTGCTGATTTAAGAAAATGGGTAAAAATCAGCACATTAATAATCTCCATAAAATTCCATTGGCAAAAGATGTAAACAATCAAGCATAAGAACCAAGACAAGGCTCACAAATGATCCCCTAGACGGCTTTTGGTACCCAAATTTATTGGCACAATTGCTATTCCAGCTTCCCCGTGACTTTTCTTTTGGCTCAGCTGGGTGTTTCACATATACAGAAATCCATGACCATGTTAAAGACTAGGAACACACTGTACTTATTTATTCCCAAGGTATGAGTTCAGTTAGGAGTGCAAGGGTTAGCAGATGCTCTGTTGGTTATTCCCAAGGTAAGTAACTCATTTTTCTTCATTTGTATTATACTGATTGTATGCCCCAATATATTCTTTGCCTCATCTCCAAACACATATATTGCTGGGAGCATTTCTGCTTTAAATCGGAATTGACCTTCCCAACCTGCTAACTAGTCAACTGGCTTCCTTCATATTGCGATTAAGCAGTTTGTAGTTTACATTCCTGTCTAAATACCATGTATGAGTACCCAAGGAATGAATGACATCATCCAAAAACATCAGGTTCCACAAGTAGGCTGACAACACTCAGCTCTATCTCACCAGTACTAGGTTAGCAGAAATTTCCTCCAACAAAATATTGGGAAGACCGAAGACATTGTCTTTGGTCCCTTCTCCCCTGTGCTCACTGACCTATATTGTCTCCCAATCAGACATCACCTCAATTTTAAAATCCTTATCCTTGTTCTAAAATCCCTCCATGACTTCACTTCTTCCCATCGCTAACCTCCTCCAGCCCTACAAGCCTTCGAGATCTATGCACTCCTCCAATTCTGGCATCTTGTGCATTCCTGATTTTAATCACTCCACCATTGGCGCCCATGCTTCCAGCTGCCTTGGTCCTCTGTTCTGGAATTCCCTCCGAAGTGTCAGCCATGGCTCAGTTGGTAACACTCCCACCAGATTAAGTGTGTTCCACTGCCACTCCAGAGATTGAGCACAAAAATTTAGGCTGATAGTCCAGGACATTACTGGTGCACTGCTAGAGGTGCTATCTTTCAGCTCTTCCGAGGTCCCATGTGCTCTCGGGTGGATGCGAAAGAAACCATGGCATTATTTTGAAGAGCAACAGGTGAGTTATCCCTGATCTCTTGGCCAATATTATCCTTCAATCAACGTTACTCAAATAAAGATTATCTGGTCATTATCAGTGTTGACTGTGGGAGCTTGCAAATTGGCTGCTGCGTTTCCAATACAACAGGGACTACATTTCAAAAGTACATCATTGGCTGTAAAGCGCTTTGCGACATCCTGTAGCTTTTGGTCATCTTTACTGATAGTCTGTGGCTTTGTCTATATTTTTATTGATATCACTCATTAAGTGCCCTGGGATATTTTACTACATTAAAGGCGCTATATAAATGCAGGTTGTTGATGCAAAACAAGACAACTTCAATAATTTGTAATTGTCCTTGGTTATGTTTTTCTGTTGTTGCAATGTTTCCCCACTTCTAAGTTAAGAGAGCCTAGGCATATTCTGGGAAAGCCAAGGCTTAGGGAGCCCTGATCAAAGAGGCAAATTTGTAAATTTTGTTGCAGGAACAATACCGAACATTTACAGGAAAACGAGAGAGTAAATCACCTCTACTTCATGCCAATAGGCAAAACCCATTCTAGCCACCAGCACCACTGATGAGCTTCCCAAGATTTGTCCAGCCACAACCATTCTACACTTTAGGGCATTGGTTTGCAGGGTTATTTGGAGCCAATTAGAAAGAATCTCAGCCTGTGTGACTGGTCTACTCCTCCAGTTTCCAATGATGAGCCAGAACGGCTGGTCAATCAGTGCGTGGAGTAAGGTGGACTTGCTTGGCTCTGGCATTGAATTATCAAGTCTGCCAGAGACCTGAATTAGTTCCAAACTTGATATTTTAAGGCACCCTGCTTACTCTCCACCACAGGAGGACAGCCACTACAGACAACTGCTTTTAATAAATGCTTGAAGACCATCATATGTATGAACAGAACTAACCTCTCCATGTTTCTTCGCTTTGCTCTTCTCAGTGCCACAATGCCTTCTTTTGCAAATGCATCCAATGATAATGGATCAACACCCTGCCAAATAAACATGTCAAATTTAACACGCCTTTTAGAAAATAAAGGTACAAATGTAAATTAAGCATGAGCCGGCTGGGGAGAGTAAATCCGCAGTTAAGATTTTAATTGAAACTGCAACTTGAAGTTATAAATGGGTGGGGAAAAGAAATATGCAGGTAGGGACAGCAGCTGTAGCAAACCAAGTGCCCTGCCATGTTCAACTGAAGGTAGGAAGCATGGCAGCAAGATGCACAGGTACAAATACTGCTCTCTCATCCTAAAACAGAGACTGATTGCTGTAGTAATGTTATAGGTAGAGTTCACTTATGAAGGGGTGAAAGATATTTTCTGAAATTTGGTTACAAATATGTTTAAATTAGAGACAAGTTAACGTTGTGAGTTTGAGTCAGATATTAGGTCTAGTAATTAAAGCTAATTAGTATATTTAAAAAAATCTCAGCCAGGGCAAGAGTTGAGGCAGTCTAATTGGTTTGTGTGTGTTGGGGATGAAATACTGATCCAATATTTTATAAACTGGAGTCTACAACTGGTTGGGGGAAGGCAAGTTGAATAATTTGCTGATACTCGCAGTGATGGCTGACGTATGAAGTAATGGCTACTTGGGGCAAGGTGCTGAGAAAGTGACCAGTGCTGACAGAACTGTGCTTATGCAAGGAGTCAACACCTTCATGAGAAGGTAGGAGGGCAAAGACTGGCGCGAAAAAAAGCATGAATGAAATTATGCCACCAAAGCACTCACCTTTTGGTTAATAACTACAAATCCTTTATTAGATTCGTCACAAACTTTTCTCTTAAGTGCTATAATTTTATTAACTCTGTCTTCAATGAACTTTCTCTCAGCTTGTACAAATTTTTCTCTTTCATCAGCACTTTTGTAGAAGAATCCTGAGTTTACTTCTCTGAGGACAAATAAAAATGGCTGGTTATTGTAGGAAATTTACAGGTAAAGCTGCATTAAAAGCCTTATTCAAACCAGTAAAATTGATATAACCAGAAATATTCAGTAATCAATTTTAATTTAGCGATCTAGATCAGGCACCATTTTAATTAACATCGGACAGAATTATAGCCAAGTTACAATCACTAGGAATGGGTTTCTACTTTTCAAAATGCCAAATTCAAAAAATGTTTCCAGTGCAGCAACTTTAGTTGATCTTTTAGTGCAAACTTCCTTTTACCACAAGGTAAATAATTTACATTTCTCGCGTTCCAGAATATCCGCTACATTCTGCCATTATGACACAACCAAGCACAAAATCAGTGGAGCAGAGTGAAATCAAATTTCCATCACACCACGAGGTTCAGTGCAGTGCCCCAAGATGCTTTGCTATAATCATAGAATGGATACAGCACAGGAGGACATTCCGTCCAGTGCCTGTGAAAGAGCTATCCAATTATTCCCTGCTCTTTCCTCATAGCCCTATAAATTTTTCACCCATCAATTATTTATCTGATTCACTTCTTAATGTTACTATTGAACCCACCTCCCCCATCCTTTGAGGCACTGCATTCCAGATCACAACTCACCTTGTAAATGTTTCTTCACGTTGACTCTGGTTCTTTTGCCAATTACCTTAAATCTGTGTCCTTTGGTGACCCAACCCGCCTGCCACTGGAATCAGTTTCTCCATCAAAACCTTTCATGCACAAACACCTTAACCGTCGCTGCTCTATGGAGAACCCCAGCTTCTCCAGATAACTGAAGTCCCTCATCCCCATTCTCGTAAATCTCTTTTGCGCCATCTCCAAGGCCTATACATACGCTCTGAAGTGTGGTGCCCAGAATTGAACACAATACTCCAGCTGAGGCCTATGTAGTGTTTTATAAAGGTTTAGCATAGCTTCCTTACTTGTGTACTCTATTCCCCTATTAATAAAGCCAAGATCCCATATGCTTTTTTCAATAGCCTTCTCAACTTGCCCTGCCATCTTCAAAGATTTGTGTACGCACACCCCCAGGTCCCGCGACTCCTGAACTTTCCTTTTTAAAATAGGTTCCACACTTCCTGCTCTCAACACAGGTTGCTGTCAGGTAATAGCTACCTCACCCTCAAAACGTATAGTTTTAAATTCAGCAAAGGAATGGCAAAGCCTAACAGCACATACGTCTTTTCATACTCCAGTGAAACATTGCAGGTAAGAATGTAAGCATCTTCTACTCTTTTCTTCATATCTGGATGACGAGCACCATGATCCAACACTAGTCCTCTCACCAGGCTGTAAAATAAAAAGTTCCAATTATAAATCACTATTTAAAAAGGGAACAACCATGAAAGGAACAGCTTCATCAAGTCACAGCTACATTCAAATAAAGGGACCATTTTATTTTATTTTTTTAAATTTACTCATACAGATTTATGCACCATCAAAGCTAATCCACTGTTACCTGTTGCATGTCCAGACCATTCCAGGATTTTCTGAAAACCTTAACCTGACCAAGTGCTGATGTATCTCCAGACTGAGGTACAGTCAAATAACAGGCAAGTCCAGACTCAATCCAAAAGGATCAAATACATGCTTCATTCTCTTGCTGCCCTACAAATCAGTGCCCCTAGAATTCTGCAGCAGCACCAGGCAAGGAAGTGTACATTTTACAGTAGCTCTAACCAGTTCCTGCAGTACCATGTATTTTAAAACTTTAGTGCAAATGCTATTTTGTTGAAAACGCCTGTAATTTCAATCAAATAACTGCATTAAAAGTAGAAATTACAATTAAAAATTATGTCACATAAAAATCACCAACAGTAAAGATATATACATTAAAATAATTTAAATCAAATAATAAAGTCCTAAATATATAGCATTGAGCTAGTTACCAAATTAAATCACATGAAACCACTAAACTACCAAAGAAATACAAACCAGTTTATAGTAGATATAATAGTCCATGTCTGCCCTGGCTCGTTACAGCAATTCAAAATCAATCCAAAAAAAGCTGCCTGCTCTCCCCATAACCCTACTTACTAATCCGTTTCAAATGCTGTGTCTACTCTTCCCTTAAAAAGGTAGTCTGTGCTCAACCGCTTCCTGCTCCAACAGACTACGTGAAGAAATTTATCCCAAGCTCTCCTGTAAACTTTAAATTGATGACAATTTGTCACTGATTCCCCATTCACTCCATCAAATACTTTTAAAGACCTTACATTTCCTTCTAGTCCTCTCTGCTCAAGTGTGAACAGGCCCGAGTATCCCATCTCTGTGTGTTATCGACACTGTACACTCCGTGAGTTTAATGTACTTTCTATAATGGGGTGCTCAAAACTACACAATAATCCATTTCTTCTGCATTGTTGAACAAATTTCCTCCCTCATACCTCTCTTTTAAATTGAAGTTTTACTTTAATCTACGCAGCCATGGAACTATCCCTTGATGCACCCGTAATTTAAAATATTGGTTTTCTACTCTCCACCTCTCATTTGAAAATGCCCCACTGCTGACGCAATTGCTAACTTCACAGCCCAATTAAATTCAACAAGATCCCTTCTCATCCCACTGACCATATAGCACGCTCACCTTCCACCGCACAGGCAGGAACTGCCAACTGCTCGAGCGCCCGAGCTTGATGGGTGGCTGGCGTCACTGCAGTGCATACAGGAAGCTGAGAGTTTTGTAAACAGCACATTTCAGTAGATGGTCAACCTCCAGGCAGACCAGACAGGCAAGTGGCAGAAATCCCCAGGGGTGTGGCAGTCAAGTGTTGAATACCACCAAGGGTGACGATGCAGTCACAAGCAAGAGAAGAAATGCAGTTGTTATAGGGGATACGATAATCAGGGGATAGACGGTCGTTTCTACAACTGCAGATGAGAGTCCCGAATGGTGTGCTGCCAGGGTAAAGGACATCAGCAAACAGGTGCAACAACTTGCATTTATAAAGCACCTTTCACATAGTAAAACATTCCAAGGCACTTCACAGGAGCATTATTAAACCAGATGTGGCACCGAAACACATGCAGATATTACAGCAAGAGTCAAAGTCGGAGGTTTTAAGGAGCGTCAAAGGAGGAAAGAGAGGTACAGCGGCATAGAGGGAGGGAATGCCAGCACCCAGGTAGCCGAAGGCATGGCTGTCAAAGGTGGAGCGATTTAAAATCGGGGATGCTCAAGGAGGCCAGAATTGGGAAAGTGTAGGAGGAGATTACACCGATAGGGAGGAGCGAGGCCATAGAGGGATTTGAAAACAAGGGTGAGAATTTTTTTTTTTTATTATTTTTTTTAAAAAGGGGGTTGCTTAACCGGGAGTCAATGTAGGACAGCGAGCACAGGGATGATGGGTGAACAGGATTTGGTGCGAGTTAGGTAGCAGAGTTTCGGATGACCTCAAGTTTACATAGAGTAGGATGTGGGAGGCCAGCCAGGAGTGCAATAGAACAGTAGAATCTAGAAATAACAAACACATGGATGAGGGTTTCAGCAGCAGATGAGCTGAGGAAGGGGCCGAGTTGGGCGATGTTAGAGGTGGAAATGGGTGGTCTTAGTTACAGCACGGCTGTGTGCTTGGAAGCTCATTTCAGGGTTCAATCTGATACTGAGGTTGCAAACAGTCTGGTTGAGACTCAGGGAGAGGGATGGAATCTGTGGCTAGAACCGTAGAGGAAGTTTGGTCCTGTGGGCTAGGGGAAGGATGGGAAGTGGCAGAGGCAGCCAATTGGTGCTCTCAAACTAAGAGACAAAATAAGTCCATGTGCTCCTTGCATTTGTTGGAGGTGAGGGTGGAGGAGGCAGGGGAGAGGGGTTTAAAAAGACTGTTTGCAGAAGAGAAAAAAAGCATAAAAGTTATTTGTATTCCAGAATGATCTTGGAATAGTGAGCAGTTTTTGCAGATGAAAACAGGACCCGATCGTGCTTTACTCTGGTCCAGCCACATCTGGCGGACAATAGCTAAACCAATCGTTCACCATATCTTCAAATCTGCATCCCTTGGAATTAAGGGAGCAGTACCAAGGGGAACGGCCAGGGTAGAGTAATAACTTTAATGGGGAGTAGGGCAAAGGTGGTGGCAAAGTGTGTTTGAGCAGATTGGTAGCTGCAGAAATGTCATGGCCAAAGACAAGACATTTGGAGTTTTGTTTTGTAAGTGCCATTGTAAGTGAGTTGGGAGTGTCTCCCCCACCCCCACCCTGTGGCAGATAAGAAAAGGAAATAGGGTTGGGAGGGGGAAGTGGGTGGAGAGCAATACAAGGAAGTGGTTAGAGATGGGAGCAACGAGGCTATGCGAGATGGCAAGGTCAAGAGGATGGCCATGAATATGGGTTGGGAGAGATTAAGGGAGCATAGAAGGGCACAGAACTCACGAGTGAGAGCATGATGAATTGAGATAGAGGTTAAAATCACTGAGGATGAGAAGTCGTTTGGTGCAGAGGCTCAAGGAGGAAAGCGGTGAAGATATCTCTGCGAGAACATTCTAATGGTACTTGGGGGAACGAGGATTTCAAATGAGAGGTGTGGAATGAGGAGGAGAAAGCCAGAGGAGTACAGGTACAGACCAGGGTGTGATTTGGTGCCAAGAGCCACTCCGCCACTGTGACTGTCTGGGCGGGCAAGTGGTGGAAGGTATAGCTAGTTGGCAAGGCTTCATGTAGGGGGACGGCGTCATCACCCTTCAGCCAGGTTTCCGTCAAGGCCATGATGTCGATGTAATCATCCACAGCAAGCTCATGATGGCAAGGAATGAACATGCTGGAGGGAGCTGGAGAGTACATGGAGTAAGCAGGACGGGGAGGAGATTGGCAAGATTAGACCCGAGCAAGCAAGCTGGGAGGGTAGGTCGTAAAGAAAGTAGGATGGGACAGTTGGGGTTATTGCTCCTAAGGAGGCAGAGATGAGTACCTCGCTGAGCCTTTCAGAGGATGTCAAGAGAGCACAGAAGGAAGCATGAGTTTGTCAGCTGTGACTCAGTGGGTTGCACCCTCGCCTCTGGGTCAGAAGGTTGTAGGTTCAAGTCCCACTCGAGACTTGAGCACAAAATCTAGGCTGACACTCCAGTGCAGTACTGAGGAAATGCTGCACTGTCAGCGGTACTGTCTTTTGGATGAGAGGTTAAACCGAGGCCCTGTCTGCTCTCTCGGGTGGACATAAAAGATCCCATGGCACTATTTTGAAGGGGAGTTATCCCCCGTGTCCTGGCCAATATTTATCCCTCAATCAACATCACTGAAATAGATTATCTGGTCATTATCACATTGCTGTTTGTGGGAGCTTGCTGTGTACAAATTAGCTGCTGCGTTTCCTACATTGCAACAGTGATTACACTCCTGTAAAGCGCTTTGAGACATCAGGTGGTCATAAAAGGCACTATATAAATCCAAGTCTTTCTTCTTTCTATAGGCTTATCTAAGAGGGAGTCAAGACTGGGAAGGGATTTAAGGGCAGAGTACCCAAAAAATTGTGACAGTTCACAAATGCCAGTTCTTGGCGCATAAGAGAACCAACACTTGCGAGGCCTCTTCGGGCGCGTGCGCACATCGTAACCACCTGGAGGTGTCGCAATTTACGGCTGACTGTGTCCCCCAGCTACTCCAACTCAAAAAGCTTGAGCACGAGTGCAAGCAGTCCAACATCTTTCCTGCACATGTGGTCATCCCAGCCATAGGGCATATCCAGAACAGTCCACATTGTGGTCTGTCCTTGCCATATCCCATACTAAACTCCTGTCTCAAGGTTTAAGTTTTTTTTAAAAAAGTGACATATCCGTTCAGATATAACTGAGACAACTGTACCTCAAAGCTGAACTTCCATCAAGGCTAAACTCCAGTCCTGCTTTTGTACTGCACTAGAGGCATACCGTTAGATAATAATCTCGTTAGTACAACTTACACACTAGCCCAACTGACAAGGGAAGAGGAAAAACAAGAGTACTTGTCCTTCTCCCAACCCTCAAACTTCCTACCAAGCAGCCCACTAACAGAAGAGCACCAGAAAAGCATTGTACCTAAAGACAGTGAGTTCCAAAGATCCCCTTTATGATTAACAAGCCTATTTCACATTTAAGACTTACAGCTAAACTTTCCTGTTTAAATTTTTGCTGCGATTATAACAAGATTAGAGTCTGAGTACAGGTACAACGTCTGAAATCTGGAATCCTGAGGACGGAGTCCGTGACGGTTTTTGGGTTTTGCTGGATTTCAAACAAGTAAATCAATAGTCTGAAATCCAGAATCCTCAGGACCGAATCCGTGGTGGATTTCGGACCGAGGCGGACTGAATCCGTGGTGGATTTCGGACCTCGTTGTCCGCCAATCTTCGCCGAAATGTCCGGTTTTCGGAAGTCCAGATTCAGGATATTGCACCTGTATTACAAATTGGTACCAAACGATCAGCTAAAAGGTTGATACAGATGACCCTGCCACACCCAATGCAGAGCAGTCAACTTCCAGATACTTACTTTGTGTCACTCTCAGTTTTGTGCTTCATCTCCATAATTTCAACCATGAAGAGATCAATGGGTTCATTTGGTTTCTTCACAGCCAGCACAGCATCGACTACAGCCTAAAAGTGATCAAACACTACAAGTTGGATATCCATTTCTTATCAATTGTATTTTGCAACACATCATAATCTTAATATTTTCCCAGCAAGAAATCTTTACACTCAATTTAAATGCAACCATGATAGAAAACAGTCCCAAGATTGTTACATTGAAACAGTACATTGCTTTACTTAACCTATGAATTCTTGCCAAGAATCAAACTAGACACACAATCAATCTCTTGTGGCATTGGGTAAAGGACCATAGGATAATTGGACCAGGGTGCGTAGACACAATTCAGTCCCCATCTTTGTACATTGTCGCCATATTTATATAAATCCATTATAATTCCAAGATATATTTATTATGGAAACATGCCTATGCAAACGTGTCACATTGTAATTACATCGTCTCAAGAGTGGTGATGCTGTGGGGGGGGGGGTTAATTAATATGCGACAGGTTTACACGGTCAGTTTCCACATGAATGTGGACATTTAGTATAATATTATAGATTTGCAATGTTCATATCTACAAAAATGTGTGTTCACCTTTGAATGTTGCTGTGACAGGACGCAGCACCAATTTAAATCAAGAAAGTGAAGATACTCTAGCATGATGTCTGACTGCTTTAACTATAGAAGAGCTAATGCAGAATTCGGTCATGCACTAGTCATCTAACGCCCGATTACTTATCGACTTGATTCCAATTATGCGTTTAAGACAGAACTGAAATGAGGGAAATTCCTTTTAAACACCAATACCAATGCCTTGAATATCTAGCGTCACTGCAAAATGTAACATTACGATGAAACACCGAAGACCCCAAGAGGATCTTCAATGCAACTTCACACTTTGAAAATGAACTTGGGTTCAAAAGCATCTAAAAGTCTAATTTAAAAAGACATGACATCATAAATATAACTAGATCTGCTTGAATAGGGCACCCTCCACATGCTCGTTTTTCTACTGTTCCCAACACATTTAATTGAAATTTCCAAAATTCTTTAATCACCACATCTGCCAACCCTTACCGCTGAGAAATATATTTTAAACGGGCGGGGACCGCCAAGTTCCTGATCATATAAAAAGTATTGGCCAGAATAAACTTAAAATCAAACAGTCCTAGAGTGTAATTAATCAGAAACTATGGCACTCAAAATAAAATGGAGGTTTAACGCACTTGTGCCAAAAGAGTTTGCATTTTAAGTTTACATGATATGGTATTTAATAACAAAAGTAAAGAAGAAAAACAGAACATTTTGAATACACGAATACCTCGGTTAAGATATCTGCCAATTCTCGGTGCACCTTTGTGCGCAATGATGTCCTGGCTACATGGACAAGAGTCTCTCTGTCCATCTCTTTAGTTATTTTCACCTGCTCCAAAATCTCAAGGGCCTTCTCTTTTGCTGCTTCAAACCCTTCGGTCACAATCCTGGGATGCAAACCCTGAATAGAAATAACATGTCACTTTGTAAAAATAAAATAGTCACAGTACATTTTGCTAAACAAAATTACATCTGCTGTACAGTGACACGTCTGAAATCCAGAAACCTCGGGATCGAGGCCGTTCCGGATATTTCCGGATTTCGGAACGTCTTGGCCTGGGTCGGGAAAGGTAGGGAGGGGAGGTCGGTCGGGCCGCTGAGGCCGGATTTCGGAATATTTTACGGTTTCCGGACGACCCCACCACGGATCGGCCCTCCTAAATTAGTCACAGAGCAATTTTAAAATTCTCACCCTGGTTTTCAAATCTGTCCATGGCCTCGCTCACTCCTCCCTCCCTCCCTCCTCTAGCCCCACAACTTGCAGATTTGTGCACTCCTCCAATTCTGGCTTCTTGCGCAGCCCCAATTTTCATCATTCCACCATTGGCTGTTTCGGCGCTAAGCTCTGGAATTCCCTCCCTAAAACCTCTCTGCCCCTCCCATCTCCTTTAAGACGCTCCTTAAAACCTACTTCATCTGTCCCAATATCTCCTTATGTGGCTTGGTGTCAAATTTGATAAGACTCCTGAAGCACCATGGGACATTTTATTACATTCATGCACTATATAAATGCAAGTTGTTGTTTAAATGCAAGAAAGTACACATCATCTAACTTACAGCAGTGTGATAAATACACCTACTGAACGCTTTCATTCCATCACACTTCGAAATACAAAGAGAACACAAGACACCAGGCCCAGGGAGCAGGTTCTTAACTGACTTTTGCGAGGACCCAGCATTTATTTAACAGCAGTGTTTATTTACGTCAATCAGAATTTCTGGCCGCAAAGGGACAATCCTAAATGATACACTATTCCATACCATTTATGAACGGAGATTGACATCGTTGCTCAACATTCCCATTCAGAATGTCTCTATAGACAACCTCCCATTCTACAATCAAATTGCATCTCTGACTCAGCCATGCTGAGAAGCAAATCATATGCAGCTCAAAAGTATTGTATATTAACTTCCAAAACCCTAACCAAATGATGTATTTGTTACCTCTGAAATGTAGAGATCAGCTTGTTTCAGCAGCTCACCAATAATCAGCACATTAGAAGTGGTGCCATCACCAGTCATGTCATCCTGAGCTGTAGCCACTTTAGCTATTAAAGAGGCTGTTGGGTGTTGTATTTGCTGTAACAGAATAATTGGCATCTTCAAAAGCAATACTTTTTTGTACATTTGTCAATCCCACCGACACGAGTGCATTTATTATTTATCTCAATTCCGTGCATATTAGACTGAGGAACATAGGAACACAGGAGGAGGCTATTCAGCTCGGAGCCGGCTCCGCCATTTAATCAGATCACGGCTGTTCTGCACCGTAACTCGATCTACATGCCCTGGTTCCATATTCCTTCATATCATTACATAACAAAAATGTAATCATTTCCCTCCTAACTTCAACAGCTTTGTGGAGGGTTGCAGATTTCCACTACCCTGTGTGTGATGTGCTTCTCAACATCACAGTGCAGCGGAAGGTCAGAGTGCAAATCTAAGTTTGGTAAGTGGGAGAGTTTGGGCAAGTGGGAGCAGGAGGTATTGCTTTGTCTTGTTTTCCCCACCAGGGGCGAAAAGAAAACGAAGTGCGACCACAACAAGAGGTTCGGGGATGTCGGAGCGGCCTATAGAGGCCAGCGGGTGCAGCTGCAGCAGGGAGAGAAGGCAAAAAAATAAAAATAAATCGAAAGGTGACGTCACAGCCAAGGGGGTAAGTGATTGGCGAGTAGTTTTTTCTTTTTCTTTATCAGTAAGTAACATTTAGCATTGTTGTTGCCAATTAAGTTAATCTAGGGGTTAAGTCATGGCAGGAGAGCTCGGACACGTGTTATGCTCCTCCTGTACTATGTGTCCCCGACTACTACATATATGGGAAGTGTATCCGGCTGCAGCTCCTGACAGACGCATTGCGGCACTGGAGCTGCGGGTGGATTCACTCTGGAGCATGCACCATGCTGAGAATGACGTGACTAGCACAGTGAGTTGGTCTTACCGCAGGTAAAGGTTACACAGCCAGATAGGGGATGGGTGACCAACAGGAAGAGCAGTGGAAGGAAGATAGTGCAGGGATCACCTGCAGTATTCCCCTGCAAAACAGATACACTGCTTTGGGTAACTGTTGAGGGGGATGACTCATCAGGCGAGGGCAGCAGCAGCCAAGTCCATGGCACCGTGGGTGGCTCTGCTGCACAGGAGGGCAGGAAAAAGAGAGGGAGAGCTATAGTGATAGGGGATTCTATTGTAAGGGGAATAGATAAGACGTTTCTGCGGCTGCAACCGAGACTCCAGGATGGTATATTGCCTCCCTGGTGCAAGGGTCAAGGATGTCTCAAAGCGGGTGCAGGATATTTTGAAGGGGGAGGGTAAACAGCCAGTTGTCAGGGTGCATATAGGTACCAACGATGTAGTTAAAAAAAAGGAATGACGTCCTATAAGATGAATTTAGGGAGCTAGGAGCTAAATTAAAAAGCAGGACCTCAAAAGTAGTAATCTTAGGATTGCTACGTGTTAGTCAGAGTAGGAATCTCAGGATAGCTCAGATAAATACGTGGCTTCAGGAGTGTTGCAGAAGGGAGGGATTCAAATTCCTGGGACATTGGAACCGGTTCTGGGGAAGGTGCGACCAGTACAAACTGGACGGTCTGTACATCGGCAGGATTGGAACCAATGTCCTAGGGGGAGTATTGGCTAGTGCTGGTCGGGAGGGGTTAAACTAATATGGTAGGGGGAATGGGAACTTATGCAGGGAGACAGAGGGAAGTAGAATGGGGGCAGAAGCAAAAGATAGAAAGAAGAAAAGTAAAAGTGGAGGGCATAGAAACCCAAGGCAAAAAGCAAAAAGGGCCACATTACAGCAAAATCCTAAAGGGGCAAAGGGTATTAAAAAGACAAGCCTGAAGGCTTCTGTGCCTCAATGCGAGGAGTATTTGGAATAAGGTGGACAAATTAACTGCGCAGATAGCAGTTAACGGATATGATGTAATTGGCATCACGGAGACATGGCTCCAGGGTGACCAAGGCTGGGAACTCAACATGTAGGGGTATTCAATATTTAGGAAGGATAGACAGAAAGGAAAAGGAGGTGGGGTGGCGTTGCTGGTTAAAGAGGAAATTAATGCAATAGTAAGGAAGGACATTAGCTTGGATGATGTGGAATCTGTATGGGTGGAGCCACGGAATACCAAAGGGCAGAAAACGCTAGTGGGAGTTGTGTACAGACCACCAAACAGTAGTAGTGGGGATGGGGACAGCATTAAACAAGAAATTAGGGACTCGTGCAATAAAGGTACAGCAGTTATCATGGACGACTTTAATCTACATATTGATTGGGCTAATCAAACTGGTAGTAATGCGGTGGAGGAGGGATTTCCTGGAGTGTATTAGGGATGGTTTTCTAGATCAATATGTCCTTGTTTCCAGTCTACTTTAGCCAACTCTGCCCTCATCCCACTGTAGTCCCCTTTGTTTAAGCATAGTACGCTCGTTTCTGACACAACTTCCTCATCCTCAATCTGTATTACAAATTCAACCATATTGTGATCACTCATTCCGAGAGGATCTTTTACTAGGAGATCGTTTATTTTTCCTGTCTCATTACACAGGACCAAATCTAAGATGGCTTGCTCCCTTGTAGGTTCTGTTACATACTGTTGTAGAAACAATCCCGTATGCATTCTATGAATTCCTCCTCAAGGCTACCCCATGCGATTTGATTTGACCAATCGATATGTAGGTTAAAATCCCCCATGACCACTGCCGTTCCCTTTTCACATGCCTCCATTATTCACTTGATTATTGCCCACCCCACCGTGAAGTTATTATTTGGGGGCCTATAAACTACGCCGACCAGTGACTTTTTCCCCTTACTATCTCTAATCTCCACCCACAATGATTCAACATTTTGTTCATTGGAGCCAATATTATCTTTCACAATTGCCCTGATATCATCCTTTATTAACAGAGCTACCCCACCTCCTTTCCCTTCTTGTCTATCTTTCCGAATCGTCAGATACCCCTGTATGTTTAATTCCCAGTCTTGGCCACCCTTGGGGAAGTGTGACTATAATATGGTAGAATTCTTTATTAAAATAGAGAGAACTTGGGGTCAGATAACTTTGATGGTATGAAACATGAATTGGCTAGAATAGACTGGCGAGTGATACTTAAAGGGTTGATGGTGGATAGGCAATGGCAAACATTTAAAGATCACATGGATGAACTTCAACAATTGTCCATCCCTGTCTCGAGTAAAAATAAAATGGGCTCAACCGTGGCTAACAAGGGAAATTAAGGATAGTGTTAAATCCAAGGAAAAGGCATATAAATTGGCCAGAAAAAGCAGCAAACCTGAGGACTGGAGGAATTTTGTAATACAGCAGGAGGAAAATAGAATGAGGGGAAGTTTGCTGGGAACATTAAAAATGACTGCAAAAGCTTCCATAGATATGTGAAGAGAAAACGATTAGTGAAAACAAATGTAGGTCCCTTGCAGTCAGATTCAAGTGAATATATAATGGGGAACAAAGAAATGGCGGACCAGTTAAACAAATACTTTGGTTCTGTTTTCACGAAGGAAGACACAAATAACCTTCTGGAAATATGAGGGGACCAAGGGTCTAGTGAGAAGGAGGAACTGAAGGATATCCTTATTAGGCGGGAATTTGATGGGATTGAAGGCCGATAAATCCCCGGGGCCTGATAGTCTGCATCCCAGAGTACTTAAGGAAGTGGCCCTAGAAATAGTGGATGCATTGGTGATCATTTTCCAACAGTCTATCTACTCTGGATCAATTCTTATGGACTGGAGGGTAGCTAATAAAACTGTTTAAAAAAGGAGGGAGAGAGAAAACAGGTAATTATAGACCAGTTAGCCTGACATCAGTAGTGGGGAAAATGTTGGAATCAATTTTTAAAGATGAAATAGCAGCGCATTTGGAAAGCAGTGACAGGATCAGTCCAAGTCAACATGGGATTTATGAAAGGGAAATCATGCTTGATAAATCTTCTAGAATTTTTTGAGGATATAACTAGTAGAGTGAGACAAGGGAGAACCAGTGGATGTGGTGTATTTGGACTTTCAAAAGGCTTTTGACAAGGTCCCACACAAGAGATTAGTGTGCAAAATTAAAGCACATGGGATTGGGGGTAATGTACTGACATGGATAGAGAACTGGTTAGCAGACAGGAAGCAGAGAGTAGGACTAAACGGGTCCTTTTCAGAATGGCAGGCAGTGACTAGTGGGTTACCACAAGGTTCAATGCTGGGACCCCAGCTAATTACAAATGTACATTAATGATTTTAGATGAAGGAATTGAATGTAATATCTCCAAGTTTGTAGATGACACTAAGCTGGGTGGCAGTGAGCTGTGAGGAGGATGCGAAGAGGCTGCCTGACAGGTTAGGTGAGTGGGCAAATACATGGCAGATGTGGTATAATGTGGATAAATGTGAGGTTATCCACTTAGATGGTAAAAACAGCAGGACTGATTATCTGAACGGTGACAGATTGGTAAAGGGGGAGGTGCAACGAGACCTGGGTGTCATGGTACATCAGTCATTGAAGGTTGGCATACAGGTGCAGCAGGTGGTGAAGGCCTTCATAGCGAGAGAATTTGAGTATAGGAGCAGGGAGGTCTTACTGCAATTGTACAGCGCCTTGGTAAGGCCACACTTTGAATATTGTGTACAGTTTTGGTCTTTTAATCTGAGGAAGAACATTCTTGCTGTTGAAGAGCGTAGCGAAGGTTCACCAGACTGATTCCTGGGATAACAGGACTGACATATATGAAGAAAGACTCGATCGACTACGCTTGCATTCAATAGAATTTAGAAGAATGAGAGGGGATCTCATGGAAACATAACATTCTGACGGGATTGGACAGGTTAGATGCAGGAAGAATGTTCCCGATGTTGGGGAAGTCCAGAACCAGGAGTCACAGTCCAAGGATAAAAGGGTAAGCCATTTAGGACCGAGATGAGGAGAAACTTCTTCACCGGTCTATAATTCCCCGTTTTCTCTCCCTCCTTTTTTTAAAAAAATCATCATCATAGGCCGTCCCTCGGAATGGAGGAAGACTTGCTTCCACTCCCAAAGTGAGTTCTTTGATGCCTGAACAGTCCGATACGAGAGCCACAGACCGTGTCACAGGTGGGACAGACATTCGGCAAGGGAAGGGGTCAGTGGGGCTGGTTTGCTGCGCACTCCTTCCGCTGGTGATTGGTGAGTAGCTTTTCTTTTTCTTTTTTATATCAGTAAGTAAACTGTAACATTGTTGTTACCAATTTAAGGGTATCAAAGGGTTAAGGCATGGCAGGAAAGCTTGGTCACGTGTTATGCTCCTCCTGTACCAGGGACTCGGGGACACTTCCGGTGTCCCTGACGACTACGTGTGAGAGAAGTGTATCCGCCTCCATCTCCTGACGGACCGCGTTGCGGAATTGGAGCTGAGGGTGGATTCACTCTGGAGCTTCCACGATGCTGAGAATGACATAAGTGGCATGTGTAGTGAGTTGGTCTTACCGCATGAGAAGGATCCACAGCCAGCTAGGGAATGGAAGACCAGCAGGAAGAGTAGTACAAAGGAGGTAGTGCAGGGGTCCCATCTGGTCATCCCCCTGCAAAACAGATACACTGCTTTGAGTGCTGTTGAGGGAGATGACTCATCAGGGGAGAGCAGCAGCAGCCAAGTTCATGGCACCATGGCTGGCTCTGTTGTACAGGAGGGCATGAAAAAGAGTGGGAGAGCGATAGTGATAGGGGATTCAATCATAAGGGGAATAGATAGGCGTTTCTGTGGCCGCAACCGAGACTCCAGGATGGCATGTTGCCTCCCTGGTGCAAGGGTTAAGGATGTCTCCGAGCGAGTGCAGGACATTCTAAAAAGGGGAGAACAGCCAGTTGTCGTGGTGCACATTGGTACCAACGACATAGGTTAAAAAAAGGGATGAGGTCCTACGAGACGAATTTAAGGAGCTAGGAGCTAAATTAAAATGTAGGACCTCAAAAGCATTAATCTCGGGATTGCGACCAGTGCCACGTGCTAGTCAGAGTAGGAATCTCAGGATAGCACAGATGAATACATGGCTTGAGCAGTGGTGCAGCAGGGAGGGATTCAAATTCGTGGGGCATTGGATCAGGTTCTGGGGGAGGTGGGACCAGTACAAACCAGACGATCTGCACTTGGGCAGGACCAGAACCAATGTCCTAGGGGGAGTGTTTGCTAGTGCTGTTGGGGAGGAGTTAAACTAATATGGCAGGAGGATGGGAACCAATGCAGGGAGACAGAGGGAAACAAAAAGGAGACAAAAACAAAAGACAGAAAGGAGATGAGTAAAAGTGGAGGGCAGAGAAACCAAAGGCAAGAAACAAAAAGGGCCACTGAATATAAAAGGGCTGCAGGAGAGGTCAAAACTAAAAATCATGGTTTAAAAACTAGGATGAAAACACAACCGAAATGCACACAGCATTCGAAATAAAGTAAATGAGTTGACGGCAAAATCTTTACAAATGGGTATGATTTGGTGGCCATTACAGAAACATGGTTGCAGGGTAGCCGAGACTGGGAATTAAACATACAGGGGTATCTGACGATTCAGAAAGATAGGCAAGAAGGGAAAGGAGGTGGGATAGCTGTGTTAATAAAAGATGATATCAGGGCAGTTGTGAGGGATGATATTGGCTCCAATGAACAAAATGTTGAATCACTGTGGGTGGAGATTAGAGATAGTATGGGGAAAAAGTCACTGGTGGGCGTAGTTTATAACTTCACGGTGGGGCGGGCAATAATCAAGTGAATAATGGAGGCATGTGAAAAGGGAACGGCAGTGGTCATGGGGAGATTTTAACCTACATATCGATTGGTCAAATCAAATCGCACGGGGTAGCCTGGAGGAGGAATTCATAGAATGCATACGGGATTGTTTCTACAACAGTATGTAACAGAACCTACAAGGGAGCAAGCTATCTTAGATTTGGTCCTGTGTAATGAAACAGGAAAAATAAACGATCTCCTAGTAAAAGATCCTCTCGGAATGAGTGATCACAATATGGTTGAATTTGTAATACAGATTGAGGATGAGGAAGGTGTGTCAGAAACGAGCGTACTATGCTTAAACAAAGGGGACTACAGTGGGATGAGGGCAGAGTTGGCTAAAGTAGACTGGAAACAAGGACTAAACGGTGGCACAATTGAGGAACAGTGGAGGACTTTTAAGGAGCTCTTTCATAGTGCGCAACAAAAATATATTCCAGTGAAAAAGGGCGGCAAGAGAAAGGATAACCAGCCGTGGATAACCAAGGAAATAAAGGAAAGTATCAAATCAAAGACCAATGCATATAAGGTGGCCAAGGTTAGTGGGAAACTAGAAGACTGGGAACATTTTAAGCAACAGCAAAGAATGACTAAAAAAAGCAATAAAGAAAGGGAAGATAGATTACGAAGGTAAACTTGCGCAAAACATAAAAACAGATAGTAAAAGCTTTTACAGATATATAAAACGGAAGAGAGTGACTAAAGTAAATGTTGGTCCCTTAGATGATGAGAAGGGAGATTTAATAATGGGAAATGTGGAAATGGCTGAGACCTTAAACAATTATTTTGCTTCCGTCTTCACAAGACACAAAAACCATGCCAAAATTTGCAGGTTACAAGAATGTGGGAAGGGAGGACCTTGAGACAATCACTATCACTAGGGGGGGGGGGGGGGGTAGTGCTGGACAGGCTAATGGGACTGAAGGTAGACAAGTCCCCTGGTCCTGATGAAATGCATCCCAGGGTATTAAAAGAGATGGCAGAAGTTATAGCAGATGCATTCATTATAATCTACCAAAATTCTCTGGACTCGGGAGGTACCAGCGGATTGGAAAGCAGCTAATGTAACGCCTCTGTTTAAAAAAGGGGGCAGGCAAAAGGCAGGTAACTATCGGCCAGTTAGTTTAACATCTGTGGTGGGGAAAATGCTTGAAACTATTATGGAAGAAATAGCGGGACATCTCGATAGGAATAGTGCAATCAAGCAGACGCAGCATGGATTCATGAAAGGGAAATCATGTTTAACTAACTTACTGGAATTCTTTGAGGATATAACGAGCATGGTGGATAGAAGTGCACCGATGGATGTGGTGTATTTAGATTTCCAAAAAGCATTCGATAAGGTGCCACACAAAAGGTTACTGCAGAAGATAAAAGTACGCGGAGTCAGAGGAAATGTATTAGCATGGATAGAGAATTGGTTGGCGAACAGAAAGCAGAGAGTCGGGATAAATGGGTCCTTTTCCAGTTGGAAATCAGTGGTTCGTGGTGTGCCACAGGGATCAGTGCTGGGACCACAACTGTTTACAATATACATAGATGACCTAGAAGAGGGGACAGAGTGTAGTGCAACAAAATTTGCAGATGACACTAAGATTAGTGGGAAAGCGGGTTGTGTAGAGGACACAGAGAGGCTGCAGAGATTTGGATAGGTTAAGCGAATGGGCTAAGGTTTGGCAGATGGAATACAATGTCAGAAAGTCATCCACCTTGGGGAAAAAAAAAAACAGTAAAAGGGAATATTATTTGAATGGGGAGAAATTACAACATGCTGTGGTGCAGAGGGACCTGGGGGTCCTTGTGCATGAAACTCTTTTTGGTCATTCCAATTACAGGGCCTCGAAAGAGTCCTGTATTGTTATCCCAAAAGGTTAGTTTACAGGTGCAGCAGGTAATCAGGAAGGCGAATGGAATGTTGGCCTTCATTGCGAGAGGGATGGAGTACAAAAGCAGGGAGGTCTTGCTGCAACTGTATAAGGTATTGGTAATGCTGCACCTGGAGTACTGCGTGCAGTTTTGGTCACTTTACTTAAGGAAGGATATACTAGCTTTGGAAGGGGTACAGAGACGATTCACTAGGCTGATTCCAGAAATGAGGGGGTTACCTTATGATAGATTGAGTAGACTGGGTCTTTACTCGTTGAGAGTTCAGAAGGATGAGGGGTGATCTTATAGAAACATTTAAAATCATGAAAGGTGCAGACAAGATAGAGGCAGAGAGGTTGTTTCCACTGGTAGGGGAGACTAGAACTAGGGGTCACAGCCTCAAAATACAGAGGAGCCAATTTAAAACCGAGTTGAGAAAGAATTTCTTCTCCCAGAGGGTTGTGAATCTGTGGACTTCTCTGCCCAAGGAAGCAGTTGAGGCTAGCTCATTGAATGTTTTCAAGTCAAAGATAGATAGATTTTTAACCAATAAGGGAATTAAGGGTTACGAGGAGAGGGCGGGTAAGTGGAGCTGAGTCCATGACCAGATCAGCCATGATCTTATTGAATGGCGGAGCAGGCTCGAGGGGCTAGATGGCCGACTCCTGTTCCTAATTCTTATGTTCTGCCTGCGCTTGGCCGCTTCTCATTCCTTGCGTTGAGACTTGAAGAGTTCAACGCCCTCCCGGATGGACTTTCTCCACCTCGGGCGGTCTTCGGCCAGGGTGTCCCAGGTGTCAGTGGTGATGTCGCACATTACCAGGGAGGCTTTGAGGGTGTCCTTATAACGTTTCCACTGTCCTCCTTTGGCTCGTTTAACCACGAAGGAGCTCCACATAAAGCATTTGCTTTGGGAGTCTCGTATCTGGCATGCGAACTATGTGGCCTGCCCAGCGAACCTGATCAAGTGTGGTCAGTGCTTCAATACTGGGGATGTTAGCCTGGTCAAGGACACTGATGTTGGTGCGTCTGCCCTCCCAGGGGATTTGCAGGATCTTGCGAAGACATCATTGGTGATACATCTCCAATGATTTGAGGTGCCTTCTATACATCGTCCATGCCTCTGATCCATACAGGAGGGCGGGTATTACTACAGCCCTGTAGACCATGAGCTTGGTGGTAGATTTGAGGGCCTGGTCTTCAAACACTCTTTCCCTCAGACGGCCGAAGGCCGCACTGGAGGCGATGTTGAATCTCCGCATCAATGTCTGGCTTTGTTGGTAAGAGGCTCTCGAGATATGGGAAATGGTCCACGTTGTCGAGGACCGTGCTGTGAATCTTGATGATTGGAGAGCAGTGCTGTGCGGCGGTGACAGGCTGGCGGAGGACCTTTGTCCTACGGATAGCCTATGCTTTCATATGCCTCAGTGAATACATCGACTATATCCTGGAGTTCAGCTTCTGAATGTGCGCAGAAGGCGGTGTCGTCTGCATACTGCAGCTCAACGACAGAAGTTGGGGTGATCTTGGACCTAGCCTGGAGGCTGCTTAGGTTAAACAGCTTCCCACTGGTTCTGTAGTTTAGTTCCACTCCAGCAGGGAGCTTGTTGATTGTGAGGTGGAGCACGGCAGCGAGGAAGATGGAGAAGAGGGTTGGAGTGACGACGTAGACCTGTTTGACCCTGGTCCGGACGTGAATTGGGTCTGTAATGGATCCGTTGGTAAGGATCTTGGCCTGCATGTCATCTTAAAAGCAGGCGAAAGATGTTGACAAACTTTTGGGGGCATCCGAAACGGAGGACACTCCATAGATCCTCAAAGTTGACAGTGTCAAAGGCCTTTGTAAGATCGAAAAAGGCCATGTGTAAGGGCTAGCGCTGCTCCCTGCATTTAACCTGCAACTGTCATGCCCCTGGGGTACAAAATACACATTGCGATTCCGGAAGGAGCTCCTCGGCCACAGGGAGAAGTCGATTGAGGAGAACTGTAGCGACAACTTTCCCAGTGGCTGATAGCAGGGAGATTCCCCTGTAGTTGCCGCAGTCAGACTTGTCCCCTTTTTAAAAAAATGGTCACGATCACTGCATCTCTGAGATCCCCAGCATGCACTCCTCCCTCCAGGTGAGGTCATGTATCTGTGCCAACAGCGCCTCTCCGCCATACTTTAGCGCCTCAGCAGGGATTCCATCAGCTCCCGTAGCCTTGTTATTCTTCAGCTGTTTTATGGCTTTGCCTATCTCGTGCAACATTGGAGTTTCACCGCTGCTGACTTGCACCGATCCTGTCACTGCTTTCCAAATGCGCTATTACATCTTTAATAATTGATTTCAACATTTTCCCCACTGATGTCAGGTTAACCGGTCTATAATTCCCTGTTTTCTCTCTCCCTCCTTTTTTAAAAAGTGGGGTTACATTAGCTACCCTCCAATCCATAGGAACTGATCCAGAATCCATGGAATGTTGGAAAATGATCACCAATGCATCTACTATTTCAAAGGCCACTTCCTAGGGTACGAATAGTTAATTTGTTACAAGGAAAACAGCAGCCGTTATGGCAACATTTACAGTAATGGTTTCAAGTTTCATATGGCAAATTACTTTCAAAACATCTATGCCAGTTATGATTTATTTTAGATTTAACATTGTCCCCTCTGGATTTTTTGGGAGGAGGGGGAAACCATATTACACTTACCATTTCATGCAGCAACACATTACCATCTTTGGTCAGCTTGATATCCCCAGCTCCAGAGACGAGCCTGAGAAAAGAGACTACAGCAAATTAATAAAAGGACATTCAAACCATCACTTTACTACATCTTTTGTGCAGTTGTTAAAACTTTCACAATCAAGTTTCAACGTGTAACACCCTCAGTGCGGGACGGGAGGGTGGGTGTACATTAACGGCCCAAAGCCCCGGGCTCAGCCTGCAGCCGGGATTACGGGGCCACTGAGCCGGGCGGACACACAATGCCCCGCATTTCAAACTCATTCTCCAGAATCTTGTCGAGGAAATGTCGGCCGCACCGCAGCCCTCCCGCACTACGACCCTCATCACCCACCCCCCCAAATAATCCCAAGGCCCTCCGACTCCGGTTAAACCACGTGCCGCCGGCTTAAGCCGCGCACTAGGCCGCAACCCTCCCGCTGCCGCCGGTAACTCACATTTTCATGGTGCCTTTCGGCCCCAGGTTAGTCCTCAGCACATCCTGCAGTCCCCGAGCCGCACTAATGTTGACCGCCAGAGCGGCCTGAGCCCTGGCCACCTCCGCCTTCGGGTTTAGCGCTTTGATCGCAGACATGGCAGCTCCCGAACACACAACCGCCGCTCCGAGATAAAACCTCGCCTCACTGCCGTCGCCAACCGCCCGCCCTCTCACCCCACTGGCTGCGCTCCCCGGATCCTCCGCTCTGTATGGCCAACCGACACGTCAATCACACGCGCTCGGAGCATTGCAGCCGCACCCAGGTCCCGCCTCCACCGCGCTGATTGGTTGATAGAGCATTACTCACCATTTGTATGGTGAGAATCCCTGTCAGTCATTGCGCCACCGCTTTCGCGGTCGCTGATTGGTTCACAATCACGTTACTAGCCGGCAAGTTGGAGAATTTTCTGGAAGCTTCTCGAACAAAACCGCGTGTGAACGAGATATCAGCAGTGCGGCGGGTGCGCCAGACCCCAGTATCCATTCGGGTTAGTGCGGGCGCGGGGCCGGAAGGGGCACTTTCATAGACCGTCACCGTGGGTCAGTCTGTGGGGGCTGGGACCAACCAATTACACATGGTCAGCAATCATTCACCCACCATCAACCATCCCCTCCCCTCACAAATAACATCTACCCCTGCCCCTGCCCCCCACACACTAACCACCCCTTCTTCCCCGCCCCCACACGAACTACCCCCCCCACCACACTAACTACCCCTTCTTCCCCCCCCCCCCACACTAACCAACCAGCCCCCCCCCCACGAACCAACTGCCCCTACACCCCACCACCAACCACCCCTCCCCCCACACTAACCAAACACCCATCCCCCCCCACACGAACCAACCACCCCTCCCTCCCCCACTAACCAACCCCCCCCCCACCAGCCACCTCTCTCTGCCCCCCCCACACTAACCAACCCACCCCCCTCCCACCCACCCACCCCACACTAACCAACCAACCATCCCTCCCCCCCCCACACACTAACCAACCTTCCCCCCGCCCCACACTAACCAACCACCCCCACACCAGCCACCCCTTTCCCCCCTCCACATAACCAACCACCCCGTTCCCCCCCCACTAACCACCCCCTTCTCCCCCC